>NC_143038.1:16022500-16327500 GCF_057628025.1 Oncorhynchus mykiss | reverse complement strand
TTTACAATTGACCACATTCTTACCACCCAGCCTATCTAGAAAGAGAGACAGATAGGCTGTGTCCCGATTCACCACCCTTCTCCCGGAATATGCACTTGCACACTTTCTTCCATGGATTTAACCATGATGGAAACTCCCTACAGCCAATGTTTACACCGATCATTAGCTTTCAAATCCATAACGGGGAGTGTGTGAGTGCACACTTTTGGAAAAGTGTGGAGAATCAGGACGCATGCAAACGTCCCAGAAAACAACTCAAAAACGCCCTAGAAATGACAACCGCAATCCAGGGACGGTGTTTGTCTGAAGTAGAGCGTCAATTCATTCTGAAAGCAACATGTAGCTCAACAAGCTCCTGTAAAGACGTTGATATATTCATATCCCTTTCCTGAGGATCTTTGTAATACTCAGGAAATTGGAGAGACGGGGGGGGGGGGGGGGGGGGGGGGGGGGGACATGCAAAACTGCCGCCTGTCACAGTGGTAAAGGAAAGACTCCAGTTTCTATTGTGCAGTTCTATGACATGCCGAGACAGACGACGAATAACTGGTGTGCTTTTCGCCGGGGTAAAATTAAAAGCATAGAAACTATTTCAAAGCTGCTTTGTGGCTCTCGAGCAGTTGCTTGTTTGGAAAATATCTGAGCTGTCTTCTTTTGATGCCTGCACTTGAACACAGTCAGGCATACCTACCACTACTTTAACTACCCGAACATTCAAGGGTGTCTTCAAAACTGAACGTGTCTCTCTGCGCCTTTCCCTCTTCCATTTCTTTCATTCCTTGTTCCCTCTTTCTTACTATCTAGACTTTCTTCCTGTCTTCAGTTGTATTTCTTCCTCCTCCTTCCTCTCTTTCACTCTGTCTGTCTGTATTTCTTTCTTTCCTTTCCTTCATCTCTCTCTCTCTCTCTCTCTCTCTCTCTGTCTCTCTCACACCTAGACAGACCTTGGCCCCTTTTGTCAGTCCCACGTGCAAAGCTATTTTCACCAACTGACACTTGCAGTCTGCCTCTTCCCTCCTTTAAAAATAGCACTGAGGAAACGTGCGCAAAAGTTCTGTCCCCACAAGAAAGGGGGTCTTGGAGCAACGATTCATCCCATGAATCCAGCCAATAATCCAGTGCAGCCAGCCGAGGAGATAAAATGCAATGTCACAAGAGGTTAAGGCACTCTTGTATTTGTAAACAGTACCTGTTCACATTGTTCACACACTCCTCTCCCACGGTAGCTGATAATGACAATTCCCACTGATTCAGGCTCAACCGCAGTGACAGGCTTATGCTGCTGCTGTTGTGAAACAGCATCCAGACGAACACAGCAGCAGAGGCCCTAGCAGGCCACACACACACAACAGGATACACATCTCCCCGGCTCTGTTTTGCAGTTTGATCTGAGACATAGCTACATCAAAAGCTGTTGCACCACTTACTCCATCTCTACTGCTATGCAAGCCATGTCCCTCTGGCTTTACACCCTGCAGAACAATGCCCTATTGAGCAATATTCTCAGAAAGTGTTTTTTTTTATTTTTTTATTATTTGAATTTTTGATACATGCTTAACTCCCTGTGATGTTGAAACAGTACCTCTTCTGTCGTCCGAGAGACCCGCTAATTCAGGAGTCCTTTTTTTTGGTTTATCTGAACAGTCAGCAGTTGCGGTCGGAAAATCACCTCACTCAAAATGGTAAAAACAACAACGAAATAACAAAATGTCAACCTTCCTAAGCTTTGCCACTAACACCTTAGCATGAGCAAAAGCACGAGAGCGTGCAGTTTTTGCTCGATGCAGACCTCGACCTTGTTTCCGGCAGCTGAATTGAAGGCTTTGTGAGGCCATACTACCTCATCTCACGATACGGTACAAAACCTGGGAGACAACCATCTGCCAACACTAAACACACAGACACACACTTTGGTTTGTCGCTGCTTGAGCAACCTTTTTGGGATAACTCTGCTAAAGGCTCTTTAAAGTACACTTTAAAAACCATTCTAGTGTAGATATAACCATAGCCTGCCACAAAGCACATCTCAAGAACCCATTGTTACAATCCACACATACACACACACATTATTGATTGTTATCCTTTTTAGATGTTATAGAACTGTGGTTCAATATAGAATCATTTGACAAAACCATCCCCAAAATCAACCAACCTCTCCAGCAGCCTTCTAAGCAAAGTGTGCACTTTAACATCAGGTGTCAGCATCAGATATCTCTTCTCCACTCGCACATGTTATATTTAGAATGATGCAGACACTCAAAGAGCAACTTAGGGCAAACAGGGTTCTGTCAGAGAATAGACACTTAGCCATGTTTAACAGTGTGGTGTAACTGTAGGTTAGATACAGGGGTTGACATACTGTTTGTGTGTGTGTGTGTGTGTGTGTGTGTGTGTGTGTGTGTGTGTGAGAGAGAGAGAGAGAGAGAGAGAGTGCACGCGTGTGTATGTGTATGTTTGTATGTGTGAGAGAGAGAAAGAGTGTGCATTTGTGAGAGCATGTATGTGTGCCAGGTTATGTGTGTGTATGTTCGTGTAGGTGAGAGAATGTGTGTCTACACCGCCTTTTCCCAAACTGGGGTATGCGTACCCCAGGGGTATGCGCAATGCCGTCGGGGGATAAGCCAAATAAAACAGTGCTATACATTTGGGTGATGTTTTTGTCTCGCCTGAGTAGCCTCGTTTCACTGCCAAAAATAAAAAATAAACCATCTAGTGTTCAGCAAAATAACAACACAATGTCAAATACAGGTAGCCAAGTCAAATAATTAACATTCAATCACATTAACCGTTACTCTCTCGCGGGAATTCCACTAACGGTCCGTACGTAGCCAAACGTAGCTGCTGCTCTTTCCCTTTTCTCTAAAATTGATAAATGGTCAAAAAAAAAGTAAGGCCCGCCTCCATAGAGACTCATACCAGCTCGACTGGTAGTACTGCTACTACCAGCAGTACTACACCTGCACCTGTCAACTGCACAAGTTGTTCTGCTTCCACAAGCACATTCAGTGCTAGCATCAGTAATTCTACATTTGTTGCTAGCCCAGTTAGCATGGACACTGACAGTTGTGAATCTGATGCAGCTGAAGAGCTACTGCTCCCTTACCCGGGAAAACACCCAACAACAGACAGGGACGTTGGACCATCGTAAATATGATGAGAACTACATTGATCTGGGGTTCACTTATATTGGGAGTAGTGCCTTTCCTCAGCCACAGTGTGTTATATGTGCAAAAGTACTATCTCACAACTCGATGAAACCGCCACTCTTGCACAGACATTTAGAAACTAAACAGGAGTTTTTTGAGCGAGAATTATGATGACCTTTGAGTAGTAAGATGTGTATAAAAGCAACAGATACCATTAATAAGAAGGGGCTAGAACCGTCTTATATGGTGAGCTACCGAGTGGCTAGGACAGGCAAGCCCCATACTGTTGTGGAGGACTTCATTCTTCCTGCTGCCGTGGATATGGCTGGGACAAGTCAGTGAATTCTATGCATTACAGCTGGATGAGTCAACAGATGTGGCCGTCTGGCACAGCTCCTGGTATATGTCCGTTACGTTTATGGGGGGGTCATTTAAGGAAGAAATCCTCTTCTGCAAACAGGAGAGTTGTACTGGACAGCTTTGTGACATCAAGTGGACTTTGGTGGTCAAGATGTGTTGGTATCTGTACTGATGGTGCAAAACCCATGACAGGGAGACATAGTGGAGTGGTAACGAGCGTGCAGGCAGTTGCTCCCGACGCCACTTGGGTACACTGCAGCATCCACCTATACTGCAGCATCCACCTATACTGCAGCATCCATCTATACTGCAGCATCCACCTATACTGCAGCATCCACCTATACTGCAGCATCCATCTATACTGCAGCATCCACCTATACTGCAGCATCCACCTATACTTCAGCATCCACCTATACTACAGCATCCACCTATACTGCAGCATCCACCTATACTGCAGCATCCACCTATACTTCAGCATCCACCTATACTGCCGCATCCACCTATACTGCAGCATCCACCTATACTTCAGCATCCACCTACACTGCAGCATCCACCTATACTTCAGCATCCACCTATACTGTGGCATCCACCTATACTTCAGCATCCACCTATACTGCAGCCTCCGCCTATACTTCAGCATCTACCTACATTGCAGCATCCACCTATACTGCAGCATCCACCTATACTTCAGCATCCACCTACACTGCAGCATCCACCTATACTTCAGCATCCACCTATACTGCAGCATCCACCTATACTACAGCATCCACCTATACTTCAGCATCCACCTATACTGCAGCAACCAACTATACTTCAGCATCCACCTACACTGCAGCATCCACCTATACTGCAGCATCCACCTATACTGCAGCATCCACCTATACTACAGCATCCACCTATACTGCAGCATCCACCTATACTGCAGCATCCACCTATACTTCAGCATCCACCTATACTGCAGCATCCACCTATACTTCAGCATCCACCTATACTTCAGCATCCACCTATACTTCAGCATCCACCTATATTTCAGCATCCACCTATACTGCAGCATCCACCTATACTGCAGCATCCACCTATACTGCAGCATCCACCGAGAGGCTTTTTCTGCCAAGGGAATTAATGCCTGACAGCTTGAAAGACGTTAAGGACACTACAGTGAAAATGGTTAACTTTGTTAAAGCAAGGCCCCTGAAGCCTCATGTATTTTCTGCATAATATGGGCAGTGACCGTGTAACGCTTTTACTACATACAGAAGTGCGCTGGTTATCAAGGGGCAAAGTATTGACCCGTTTTTTTAAATTGAGAGACGAGCTTAAAGTTTTCTTTACCGACCATCACTTTCACTTGTCTTCATGATGACGAGTTTCTCACACAACTGGCCTATCTGGGTGATGTTTTTTCTCGCCTGAATGATCTGAATCTAGAATTACAGCAACTATATTCAATGTACGGGACAAAATTGAGGCTATGATTAAGAAGGACAACACACAGGTCTTTTCATCATTGTATGATTTTTTTTTGTGTGCAAATGAACGCAAGCTTACAGATAAGGTCAAATATGATACAGCGAGCATCTGAGCGAGCTGGGTGTGCAATTACGCAGGTACTTTTCCGAAACGGACGACACAAACAGCTGGATTCGTTATCCCTTTCATGCCCTGCCTCCAGTCCACTTACCGATATCTGAACAAGAGAGCCTCATCAAAATTGCAACAAGGCAGGATGCTCTGTGAAAATGTAATTTAATCAGAAGCCACTGCCAGATTTCTGGATTGGGCTGCTCTCAGAGCATCCTGCCTTGGCAAATCACACTGATGCCCTTTGCAACCACGTACCTATGCGAGCGTGGATTCTCGGCCCACACCAGCATGAAAACTAAATACAGGCACAGACTGTGTGTGGAAAATGATTTAAGACAGACTCTCTCCAATACAACCCAACATTGCAGTTATGTGCATCCTTTCAAGGATACCCTTCTCATTAACCTGTGGTGAGTTATTCACAATTTTTGATTAACAAATAAGGTTTTATATGTAAGATGGCTAAATAAAGAGCAACATTATTGATTCTTATTATTTGTTCGCTGGTCCTATAAGAGCTCTTTGCCACTTTTGCCACGAGCCGGGTTGAGACAAAAACTCATGCTTATATTTAATACATGTATTGTATAGTGTGTGTGGGGCAGGCTTACAATGATGGTAAAAAACAACATTTGAGAGTGCGCTGACCCTGGTGCTAGAGGGGGTACGCAGCTGGAGGTTGAATGTTTGAAGGGGTAGGGGACAACAAAACATTTGGGAACCGCTGATCTACACCATAAAATCTACGGTAGAGATTTCATTAGAGAGGAACCAATCTAGAAACCAACAGATTATCAACTTCGAGCTACAAATATCCAATACTTTCTCTAACTGCACAGCCTGCCAGCCCAAATGCATGGAGAAAACCTTACGGCATTGATTATTCGCTCTGGCTCTATGCTCACCGCAATGCCCTGCCTGCTGAAGCACGACCTCTGGCTGGATGTGGTTTTCTGCTGAGTCAGTCACCATTCGGGCCAGACAGTCTCTTCACGCATCACTTTCCGTTCAGGTTGGGCTGAGTTGGAACATGGCCTTTTATAACGCATTAACTGTCTCAAAGCAGTTCCCCACACAAAGTTATAATTAAATTGAGAGCAGGTTATTTTTGTTGTCATTGCTAGCTAGCTCACTAGCACTTAGCCTTTGGGACCAGAGCAGCAGAGTAGAGCAGAGGGTGATGCTAGCTGTAGGTCATCAGTGAAACATCCTTGACAACCGTAAAGCCTGTGGCATTAATCATTGTGGCAGTTTGTTTCACATGAAGTTAGTAGGGGGTCGGCGGTTTTATCGTTCGTGCCATGTGAGACGACTATGTTTCTACCCCTCGCGCACACACACACTACCACCACCATCAGACAGAACAGAGTGGATATGACAGGAGAACAGCTATCTCATAGTCGCGGCATAGCCGCGGCAAAGGGCATTATGTACCACCCCCCGCTCCCCTCCCTTGCCCTTTTCTCCATCTCCATAGCAACAGGATCTCCACTTTTTTTTTGGAGGAATAAGGGGTGAGGGGGTGACAAGCTTTGACACATCCCTTTCAGTGACATTTGCGATCAAGGACGGATGTATGTATAATTACAATTTTAACATACATATTCATCATCAGTGCTTGCTACTTAGTTTCTAGGCACCCGTTGATTTGCAACTAACAGGCATTTTGGTTTTGCCGAGCGAGGGCCATTAACTAATCTCTCATTTCTTTTTTCGTCCTCCTTCTCTTCCAGAATGTTTCTCATTAAACCTGGCCTTGTCTGCTACCGCTAAATGAGAGCGGTAAACATTTGCCAGGTCAAACGCTGCACAAACAGGGCTAACAAGGCAGAAGTAATGCATAATTTATCTCGCCAACAGCCAGGGTTCCACAGAACAAACAATCTGACGAGGGAACATTTGTTTTAGTGCGGTTTTTCGAGAGTCGTCATTAATTTAACCATTCTGATAATGTCTCAGTTGCACGTCCCAAATGGCACACTATTCCCTATATATTGCACTACTGTTAACCAGGGCTCATAGGGCTCTAGTCAAATGTAGTGTGCTATATAGGGAATAGTGTGTAAATATACAATGTCAGATGAAGATTTCCTTCAGGCTGTCGGATAGAATGGAAGAAAATCAGGAGGTGCAAGTAGTGTGAAATATCTTGGGCTTTCTTTTGTCAAAAGCGATTACTTTTCGGGGGATGACATGAAAACAAGGCTCCTCTTCTACTGCAGGGAACCACATTTGAATTAATATATTTTGGTCATGAACTATTAACATTGTTTTATTGAGCAAACCTGGTAGGCGGGTAGTAGAGACTGCATAACCACATTTGAAACTGAATTTGAAGATTATATAGAGAGTCATATAACAAAGATACAACATGAATTGGTTCCTAAACGTAGATACCATTGCGTAGTAGCAGTTCTTATAATCTGTCGTAGTTCTAGTAATTGGTTGTAATATGGTTATATGATGTCTCCTCAACCAGAAAACCAGTTTACAATGAAAAAATGATGCTTTGAAGTCCCCATATGCCTAAAGTTTGACACACTTTAATCACATAAAATAAAAAATGGTTCTGGATCGTTCTCCAATCAAGCATGTGGTTTAGCCGACAAATTAAATGCCCCCGTCATATTCAATTTATTCTGCTCGCCACTTGGGTTCGGAAGGGCCCCATTTCTGTTAGAACATTCCTGGTTAAATATTTTATATTGTTTCCTCATGCAACAAACCCCCTCAATCCCCTTCTTCTCTGATCTCCCCATGTCACATTAGTTCAGCTGCACCATCGAGACCATCTGGTGCATCAAGGCCTGGTATGGCAACTACTCGGCATCCGACCGTAAGGCGCTACAGAGGGTAGTGCGTACGGCCTAATACTTCACTGGGGCCAAGCTTCCTGCCATCCAGGACCTACAGTATATACTAGGCGGTGTCAGAGGAAGGCCCAAAAAATGGTCAAAGACTCCAGTCACCCAAGTTATAGACTGTTCTCTCTGCTACCGCATGGCAAGCGGTACCAGAGCGCCAAGTCTAGGTCTAAAAGGCTCCTTAACAGCTTCTACCCCAAGCTATAAGACTGCAGAACAATTAATCAAATGGCCACCCAGACTATTTAAATTGACCCCCCAACCCCTTTGTTTTTACACTGCTGCTACTTGCGGTTTATTGTCTATGCATAGTCACTTTATCCCTACCTACATGTACAAACTACCTCGACTAACCTGTACCCTCGCACACTGACTCTGTACCGGTACCCCCTGTACATAGACTCGTTATTTTTATGTCATTTTATTGTGTGACTTTTTTAAAACTTTAGTTTATTTAGTAATATTTTCTTAACTCTATTTCTTGAACTGCATTGTTGGTTGTGACAAATACAAAATGGTATTTTATTTGATGGACAAGGCCAGACAAGGCAGATAAAGAGAGCCTA
The DNA here is from genome assembly GCF_057628025.1 of Oncorhynchus mykiss. Taxonomy (NCBI): domain Eukaryota; kingdom Metazoa; phylum Chordata; class Actinopteri; order Salmoniformes; family Salmonidae; genus Oncorhynchus; species Oncorhynchus mykiss. The sequence goes on along the minus strand of NC_143038.1, from coordinate 16,318,980 downwards.
GCTCACACCATCAGACCCGGGTTCCAGTATTATTACGTCTAGTCAAATACCTCAAGCGTTTCCTCTAGCCTGCCTGGATTTCCAGATGGGTGTGGTTTCAGTCAAGCACAGATTAAGTATTTAAAAGGATTTCAAATAGTATTTGAACCCAGGTCTGCACCATACACATGATATTGAACCCAACCATCTTTCCTGCTTTGGACAAATTAGTATTTCAGGCAGAATTCCAGAGGCCAGAAGGTGAGACAAGACAGCATTTTGAAGCTTTTGTTCTCTGCCAGTACCTATCTGTGTTTTTTCAGGTAAAGGGAGAACGTGGACACTAGTGTTTCAGGCACTCTGGCACAATATCCTTCCATTAAAACTTCTTCATGAAATATACAAACTGAGGATGAGTATACAAAACAGTGGTTTGCTTCAAGTCTTTCATATGAGAAAAGATGGACCATTGTTCATTTGGTTCAATTAAAGGCACTTCCCCCAAAAAATGTAAGTAGATCATTTCCCAAAGTCCTTGAACACAGGAGAGGAGATCTCCACTCGTCTATTTGTCAATCAATTTTGGTGTGTGTGTGTGTGCCTCTCAGACACACACATACACACGCACACACATCCACAAACACACGGCCCAATCTTTTCAACTCCTCAACCCAGAACTGCAGAGTATGGGCATAGCAAGCAATATCCTGCACAATACATCACTTAGGGACGCCTTCGAAGCCAGCTGTCAGAAAAATACTGCATTGCATTGGCCAATGTCAACTCCCCTCCGCAGCCACGGTAATCAACAATGTTCAAACAGTGTTAGCGTCATCAGGCTAAGGCCACAGCAGACACAAACACAACTCAAGAAAGGGCTATAGTGTGATCCCTATCCTTAATGCCCTTTGAGTTGATGCTGGAGGCTATTTTTGTATCCTTCTTCATTAAATAGATGGCTATTCTCTCAAACAATCATCTGGAGGGCAATTGGGAGAGCACACGACCCTGCAGTGTAACAGACACACACGCACCCATACACACACACACACACAGCGCCTTAAAGGGATAGTTCATGATTTTGGCAATGAAGCTCTGTATCTACTCCCCAGAGTCATAAACCCGCGGATACCATTTTTATGTCTCTGCATCCTGTATAAAGGAAGTTAGAGGTATTTTCACAAGACAATGCTAACTAGCATTAGCGCAATGACAACCTAACCCCAGCGGGACTCTGGACTTTTGCCCACTCGAAGGTAGCGCGCCATCCAATAAATTATAACTCATCACCGTTTCCTCTATATGAGAGTGGGCTGGCCTTCCTTAGCTCTTCGGAGACTAAGGAAGGCCAGACTAACTAAGGTTTTATTAATAAGGCCAAACTGAGACAGCTCCCATTTAACCTGTCCATCAGACAAAAGACAACTATTGCCTGTGCTCATATGACAGTGTTTGGTTGACTGTGCCTTAGGCCCCTACAGTTCCAGTTATCAGCCCCTTCAGCTTGGAATGAGCTTCAAAAGGCCCTGAAGTTACAGGAGCTCATCCCTTAAAATGAGTTTAAAGGTAAGATAAACACTTTGATGGAAAATGAAGTGGGGGGCTGTCGATAATTTGAACCCTAGTTGCTCCACACCTCCCCAAACCATCTTGCTGCTCAATGTGTAAATGTATGCTTTTAAACTGTAGTGCTTTGTTTTTTTATGTTGTAAAAGTGTCGGAAACTTTGTGTGCTACTACTTCGGCCAGGTCTCTCTTGTAAAATAGATTTTTAATTATATTGAGACTAACCTGGTAAATTAAAAATAAATAAAAGAACAGAAACTGGGGTGAAGGCACAAAATATCCCCATCGTCCAGCTTCCCGTGCCCTTTCTGCCTATGGGCCCTGGTCAAAAGTGATGCAGAGAATAGGATGCCATTGGAGATGTACACCTTCTCTCTCCTTTCCTTCTCACCCATTCAGCCACAGAGGTTATTAATATGGATATGATTGGATTCTATGCCCTACTTTTCAAGTTACACATTGACATTCGGGAGGAATTTTCCACCGCTTTGATGATCTTCACAGACCCCCCCCCCCACATCTCTTTCTCTATATTGTTTTAACGTTGTGCGCGCCGAAGCTTGCTTTTATATTTTCACTTCAAAGGGGAAGCCTATTTTCACAAGGCCGCAGGCTTTTGGATTGTTTCTGTGTAGTTGCGTGCACAACAAAACTTATCAATGATCATGTGTTTTTTGGCATGTGAAAAAAAATAGGCTTTAAAGAGACTGCGATGAAAATCATTCAAGGTCGTTGTCTATGATAATCCCCATATTCAAATTGATCATCAGCCTTTGACAGAAAGTTGCTTGAAAAACATGATAACTGTCCATAGATCTTATCTGATGGACCAGGGCCTGTATGATAATAATCATAATCATAATTTGGGGGTGCTTACTGAATATAGTCTTGTTTCACTATATGTGCAAGTGGGTAACCTGTACAGGTGTGAGGTTTTTGACATATCCCTCTCCCCCTGAGACCTCCTCGGAGAGGGTCAGGGAGTGTCAATATAGGATCAGTTTGGCTTTTTAGATCATGATACGATTATATGGGCGGGGGGGGGGGGGGGGGGCACCTGATCCAAGAGCCGAGATGCTTTTTGGTTTCTTGATTTTTCTTCTGTGTAAAGATTCTAGTTGCATGGATGGAAAATATCCCTACATTGCTGTTTGAATATGATAATTGTTCTATTCGTTTAATTCAAACAGCAGTGCAGTTCCCACCATATTGCTTTTCCTCTCGTTGATTACAATGTATTCAGAGTTAATACATCCCAGTGCTCCTTTGAGGAACATCACCTTCAACCTCGAAGTTAAATAATGTCCCCACTGATCAGCATATCTTTTGAATGTGAGGTTAATAAACTACTTAGTATTAGAGAGAACATGCTTTACATACATCCTAACACCACACGCACACACACACACAGACACACTAGCCATAATGCCTCAGTGGCTCAACATTGGAATGTGCCTTTGACTTCTAATTATTGCAGAAGAAAAAAGATTCTCATCCAATTTTAATTTGGGTAACATCATTGGCATGCAGGTCTGTCTGAAATGCAAATGTCCTATAATTATGCCAACGTTAAAAAAAGGCCAAACTTGTCAACAGATGTGGTGGAATATTCATTCTCATATCTTTTACATATCAGACGAGTAATTTTTAATCACTCAAACGCATAATCACCCTAATCACACGAAGAGATAACAAAACTATTGTTATTCTCATCAGACGCTGTCTAAAACATACAGGAAAAGGTGAAGAGGACCTTTACTACCAGATGAGTGAACGTGTAATGAGGTGGAACCATTCTCATGAGATGACTAACCTTGCCAGAGGCCTGAGGATTTGGGTTAACTTCACGAGCTAATGACCAGCCTTGGCTATAGCTCAGCGAGCTAGCAGTCTTGTGACACGCGAGAGACCCTGATACGAACCATGGTTGGAACCATACTGAAACAGCCATTGAAACGCAGCTATTCAAAATAAACTAATGTTCCAAATGTTTCAGAAGGGCCATTGAGGTGTGTCCGTCTCTTACTCAGTTTAGGCCATCATTAAGACGTGCCATTATGCAGCCTGATTGCATTTCAAGCTGAAAAGCGACAATAAATGCTAAGAATTTCCTTGATTATTGATTGGCAGACTTTGACGATGTTGGTCCATTGTTTTGAGGCTGACAGAAACAGTAAAGACAGTGGCCTGGATTGGTCTAGCAGTTACTGTTGCTGTCGGCTTCAGAGCACATGTACAGGTGTACCTGATGTACAGATTCACTTGATCACTCTGTTGTTGCGGAGAATCCTCCTGCACAGCGGGAAATGCGAACTTGTATTAGAGGTTTAAAAAAGGCTTCGAAAGTTTGTCATTTCCACTTTAAAAAGTGAAAAATTTATCAACCCCTACCAAAATGACAAATGAATTACAATCCACATAATAATTCACATTTCCTGTTACTGCAGCATTATTTCCCTAAATGTACAGTTTAGTCATTTAGCAGACACTCTTATGCAGATGGACTTACAATAGAGAGTGTATACATTCCTGCTGTGAGAAACTGGTCAAATTAAGATATGACATACAGTATGTACGCAGGTGTTGGCGTTTGAATTTAGTTCACACCGCACCCACACTTTCCTGTCTCCCTTCACTATCTCTGTCCAGTAAAACAATTCGTATTTATTTTTTATTTTTAAATAGGTAAATGCGTTTGAGAGTGATGGTGATAGTGAAGGGAAGGGCTCGGCCATACGATCTCACAGTGGGTTACGTCACGGAATGTTGCCACTACTACCAAAGTCACACCTGGTTGAGGAATCTCAAGAAGGCCACCGGCTTGTTCATCATGCTGACAGACCAGCAGGATTTAGCCGAGTGCCAATATACCCTTATACTGAATTCTTATTATTTTTTGGACTGAATCTCGCTCATTGTCTCCAATACTCCAAATGCCATAAGTTTTCTTTTTCACTTCTATAACTGACTACAATGTCGAGGCTCTCCTAGAAGTTGGCGGTGTGAGGGGGAATCATTTTGATATCATGGATGGTCAGTCCTTGCATCCATAGCTCTGTCTATGCACTGAGGAGTGGTTACATTTCTCTTGCCCCATCCCTCAGCTTTTTACCGAAACAGGGGCGTAGAGTTTGCTTTGTTATTGTTTCAACTGCTGCTTGCCGCTTTAATCTAGTGCGGAGAAGACTGGGACCAGAAATCAGCCAAGCATTTCTAACACACCGGGATAGTTTTTTCCCTCCAGGCCCCCGTTATTAGCCAAATAATGATCATTTTGCGCAAAACCCCCCAATTTAGACAAGCCAAATGGGCAAAACAATTGCCCTATGGCCAGTCCGTCTCTGATGTGCTACAGCTTTCTCCAGGTGTATCTTACTTCATCTTACTAATGGTAGTGAATCTCCTTCTACACATACAATAAGAATGCAGTACTTTCCCCAAACAGGAAATCAAAGAAGATAATGAAAATGTATAAATAAATCAGCAGCAATAACAACATATGTAATATCCTCATCTCGTCTGTTTGGTGTTCTTACGTTGGAAAATCCAAAAATCGTATTGACAAAATGCCAACAGCTACTATATGTAAATAAAGCCTCCTCAAAATGTAAATTAGTCAGAAATGTGTCTCTGCTTCGAACACGTCCTCAACATCTGTTTCAGTAAGTGTGCCTATCTCTGCGTGACGTTTACCATGGTTAACAACACCAAAAACAACGTAAATGGTGCAGAAAAACCAACATTTCATCTCTAGGCTTCCACCTGACGTTAGCTTTGGAGAAGCATTAATAGGCGAGGGCACAGGCCTCATTTACATATACTTCAATAAACCACACAAAATAAAAAACTGTCGGGATCACCATTAATTCCAGCGCCGGATTACATAAAACACTGACTCGCAAAAGCCAAGGAATACTAAGGAACGCCTCTCCGCCAGTATCTCTGATGTCAGAAAGGGTTGGGAGAAATAACGTCCCGCAGTGCGATGTGCCAGCTAAGTAGGGCATGTCGGGAGCTGCCACCGCCAGCCCGCCTGCCTTCAGAACTCTCCTTTTGCAAGGGGGCGAACTGCTGCTTTCAAGCTCTCCCTCTGAAGACGATGCTGAGATCACAGAGTTGCGGAGATAAAGCGCCTGTGATTCTACTCCCCCACCTCCATCCCCTTCCCTCCTGTGCCCCACCCCCACTCGAGTCTCAAAATGTAACTTGAATAAAGACAGACAGGGCAGCAGAGTTAATATGGAGCTGCCCTCCCCGGTCCCTGGCTGGTTGCGGTGCAATGACGAGCAGCCAAAGTTCAGCAGCACAGCCTTGAAGTCAGGCTGGTACCCAGTGAATGTAGCCAAGTTATCGTTACTCATTGTGTATTTATTATTACTTTTATTAATACGTGTTATTACTTTACTTTATTTTATTATTTCTCTTTTTTTCTTCTTCTCTCTTCATTGTTCGGAAGGGCCCGTCAGTAAGCATTTCACTGTTAGCTACACTTGTTGTTTACGAAGCATGTGACAAATACAATTGGATTTGATTTGCATTGAGAGAGTTGGCCAGACCAGTCGCTGTATGCTTATAAAGGGAGTCTCGAAGAAGATGGTGGCCACTGGCAAGGCCACAACCAACACCACCGATATCATTTCAGCCCTTGCTAATATTACCATTGAATTGCTGTTCAAAAAAAAATCTGGGGTACCAGTATTGCCTCAAGAGATTTTCCATGTTGCTTTGTTTTGACTGGCACCGTAGAAAATAGGGGAAATGCACTGCAATTTTACATCTAGGCATTGCTTTGTAGGTGTGTAGCCTCAGGACATGTTGAATAACAGTCCAAAGAAAAGAAGCGCTCTCTCACTGCGCTTGCAGAGTATCACTTATTTATTGAATGCCGACATTTCAGCCTCACCGACCGTCATCAGAGATCTTAACCAGTATTTCCTAGCACATCGCCATGTCAGTCTTGGAAGGGGGAACGGACTCGGACTCACACTATTCCCCATGTCTTACAGCAGTGGCTTCATCAAGCGCAAGCTCTTGGCATACTCTGGCCGTGACGCTGCAACTACTGCTGTACTTGTGTTCACAGGAGAGAGAGATGGAGAGAGGGATAGAGAAAGGGAGGGAGTGAAAAGGGAGATGGAGAATGGGAGAAAGGGAGAGGCCCAAGGCAGAGGGGGAGGCCTCTGCAAAAGAGAGGGCGAGTTGGACAGAGAGCCTTATCCTGGTAATGAAGAGGGACGGTCAACAAAGCCACCAGCAAAAATCCTATCCCTCTCTCCCTCTGCTACAGTCGTCTGTTAATGTTTGCCTTTTCAATTGTTTGCACAGTGATTTCCGATGGGAATACACTTCACAGCACTAGCCTCTCAGTTCTTGTTACACTCTTCAATTGGACAGTAGTACTGTTTTCCTGTTTTTAGGGACAATAGCTTTAGGCGATCTCAACATCACGGCCATCTTTACAGACTAGGTTTCAAAATTTCTGTGGCATTACAGCTCTAGCATGGTCCCGTATCTCTTTGCGCTGTCATGCTAACGGCCATATCACAAGAAACACAGAGGCAGAAAGGTTGACTGCATATTCAATTCAAATTCAAATCTCTCTTTTTAAAGTCATCCCCCCCCCCCCCCACTTTCCTCGACTTTTCCTAAATAAGTCTATTTAACGCAGGTATGTTCCGCAGAGCATCAAATCCTCTTGCAGAGTCACATGCAGGTAAGACGTTTTGATTTCTAGATATTATCAGAAAGAGCAGATTCCGAAGTTTCCAAAACACTGACCTTTGACAATAACTCTCAAGATTGAAGAGATTAGCTCTATTTCAAAATGTCACTTTTTCAGAGAATAGCCCCTGTTCCATGCACTACACATAATGAACCTGTGGCAGCAGGCAGCCTACAATAACTTCATGAAAATGCCATTGTGTTCTTTGAATTTATGTATTCATTTATTCTAATGTTATCAAACACCTCCACAAACACAACCAAACAGCACATACGATAGCATATATGAAATGTGTCTATTAGACTTATACTTGAATGTCGCAGTCAAAATGACCGCTCATTGGCTCAAAGCGGGGTCCCTCGAGGCCCTGCTTTTCTAGTGATAGGAGTGCTACAGAGCACAAACAGTTCTGGGATTAGACTGCAATACCTCATTTCCCCTACTGATTTGGGAGCAATACAAAATGATATCAAATAGAAAACAGTCCAATAGTGACAGTGTTCACAGAAAGGCATTCACAGCGGGCATAGCTGCCTCGCTGCCTCACTGCTTGACACTTATGGGGCCAGCTAAGCTACTGGAGGAAAAGGAAGAGACAATAGATCGAGAGACTGAAAGAGAATGGGGAAAGGTGGAGAATTTCGTTACACTCAGGCTTCGGCTGAGTTTAAATCATAAGCTCCTAAGTGACTCCTGATAACATCAGCACAGTGGGAATCTGCCCAAGAGCCTGTCAGCAAGGAAGACGAAGAAGAAGAAGAAGAAGGGTAGGAGATAGAAAAAAAACTGACGATAATGATTCACTTCAAACACCACCCTGGGAGCATTAAGCCTTCCCACTACAGCTCAATGAATTTAGGAGAGAGAGACTGAGAGATAGAGAGAGACAGACAGAGAGCGAGACAGAGAGAGAGAGAGAGACACAGAGTGCTGGAAAGCACAAACAGCGAAGCTAAGAAAGATAGCATCAGTTGAACACTTCCTCTGGTGCGTGGAAGTCAAAAGGAAAGAAGAAAAAAATGAGCCACAACCACTTTAATATAAACCATCTTTGGCATCTTCAGCATCTGTCGTAGGTAATAGTGTTTCTTAAGAGGTCAACAGATGCTTGCGTTGTAACTACCTTGCGGTGGAATGTGGAAAATGAGCGAACAGAACGACACTTAGCAACACACAGACATGTTCTTCAACCTTGACAGTGTTGATTGCTGGTTCGTCAAACATGAAACCCCTTGGAGTCTCCTTTATCTCAGCTCAACCGTAGGTTTTTAGTTTCTAACAACTTTACATCGCTCCTTGAATGTAACATATTTCCTGAATGATTCTCTTTTTTTATTGTGTAATACTAGATTACCGATTGCCTGTCCCTGACACTCATCTTCATGACAGGATAAAAGCATACGATTTCAGATTTTATTTTGATCGAAGACAACACATTGGGATTGGATCACTTTCAATGCAAACCATCATACTTTATACAGGTACAGGCCAAGACAAAGACTGATTGGTATACTTCAGTCTGCCTCAGAATGACAGGATGTCAGGAGGCAGAGACTGTGGGCTCAGCCCATCTTTGACAAAATGGGCAATTCTACGGCGACAGAAAGACGCCAAGACTCTGACTTTTCCACTTTAAAAGGATGCCAAACAAAAACTGTTGATTTCAAAGTTAAACAAACCATACAACTCTAGGACTTTCAACAGAACGTTTGACCAAAACAGATTTAATCGAAAAACTGTGAAGAGTAACAGAATGACGTTTTCCAACAACTCTATCAAATACTGCATTTAATCCAAAGTAATATTCAAAGATGTCTGCATAAAGAATGGGGTGTCAGATATGATATGACACCTTGACTTTGATCAAAATCTATTTGGGTTATTGAACTACAGTAAGTGCAGTGGATTAACACCCAGTAACAGAATGATGGTAGCAGAGTGACATCATTGGTCCAGCCCTGGTCGGTACTATACAGAGATGCATGGTGGTGTTTCCTGAATAGGTACACAAAGCTAGAACAATGATATTTCCTCCTTTGCATGGTTGGGTATTATTCTACACACTAGCTATTATTATAATGAGCTCAGACCCCAAATAATACCACATTTGGTTGGTCCGAAACGGACCAAATCTGTGCCAATCATAGACGTCTATGTTTCACAAGTTTGGACATCCCAGTACAACACAGTAGAGCACAGTACAGTAAAATACAGTGGAGTTCAGTACAGTAAAATACAGTGGAGTTCAGTACAGTAAAATACAATGGAGTTCAGTACAGTAAAATACAGTGGAGTTCAGTACAGTAAAATACAGTGGAGTTCAGTACAGTAAAATACAGTGGAGTTCAGTACAGTACAGTTTAGTAGACTATAAGCTAGTTTAGTACAGTAAAGTACAGTACAATACAGTAAATTATACTGTACTTTACTTGTGTGCTCTACTGTGCTGTACTAAACCATTATCTACTGTACAGTAAAGTACTGTACTTTATTGCACTGACCAATACTATACTCTACTGTAGTGTATTGTGCTGTTCAAACATGAAGCAGATGTCTATGATTGGTCCAGATTTGAACTGACCATATGTTCACTACTTTTCAATGTCCAGGGATGTCCGGTGTCGGTCAGTGCTCAGTGAGTGAGAGGGCTGTCTACAGTACATGGAAAGAGAGGGGGCTTATGGGTAGGTGTCAGTGGTGACGGGGGAAAGATCTATACAGTTACATATTGGTATATTATTTGACGATATATCGTATAGTAATGTTTTGACAATATTGCAATATACTTTTTGCGCTAGTTTGCTGTACCTTCATAGCTTGTTCTCCATCTTCTTTTTAAACAGGAAGCCAATTTGTTTTCGGCACTTTTACTTCCATGACTGATCAAAGCTAGTTTTTCTCATGGCTCTCTCTTGTCCCTCCGCAGCAGACATGTGGTGAGCAATATGTTTGGAACATCGCATCGCAATAAATCACAGTATGGAATTGCAATACATATAGAATTGTGAGAATCGCAATACATATCATATTGGCACCTAAGTATCATCATAATATCGTATCGTGAGGTCCCTGGTAATTCTCAGCCCTAAGTGTCAATAAGAGCTGGAAGTGGTGACATTAACTGGAGAGAGAGTAGATAGACAGGGAGAGAGAGAGGGAGGTGGTGTCCAGACTGTTTTCACACTCTTGGTTTGACCATGAGACAGAAGGAGAAAGTAAACAGTAATGGGCTGAACATAACAGTGTGCCAGTGGAAGGGAGGACAGTAGAAGGTAACCCAACTGTGGTTTGAGACTACTATACATGCTCATTGCAGCCATTTCAGTTCAGTCATTCTGTTACTGATTTGGTAACAGAATAACACGCTATAATCACATAATAAATCATAAACCAAATGTTATCCGCAAAAACACTATCACTAATTAGCAGGTCTACCTTTACGGTACTTGTTACTTCTGTGAACTTTCATCATCCTCCCTCCTCATGAGGGACAGAAATGAGAAAATATCTTAAAGATATGTGGTGTTTTGGTAACAGAATGACAAGACACTAGGCAATATTTCTTAAACTTACAGATGGCAAATCATTTTGGCAAAACTAAATATAAATGATATTAGTTGGTAGGGGGGACATTACTTCAGCATTATTGTGTTTTGATGTATTTCTAATACCCTTTAATACTGTTTTTGCTGGATGTTTTCTAAGATCCATTTTCCATCTGTTTGACCAGAAATCAAAGCCTTTGCTTATTCCTCATTTTTAAGATGGAAAATGTAGAGAGATTTATTTATGCCTCAATTTCTCAAAAGGTATTTACTCTTAGATGTCATTTGACACACAATGTGATGTGCTCCTGTGAACTTCTCATGTCAGTGCTAATGGGTCTTTTTACATTAAAATTCCCAAATCTAGTGTAGGAAGTAGACCAGACACTGGTAAATTAGCCTGGTCCTAGATCCGTTTATGCGATATAGAATAAAATAGAATAACTTTTCGCAGAAATGTAAATACAAGCAAGGCACTCAAACTAATTTACAGTAAAATAATTACACATGTACATTGGAAGGGGATATGCAGAGCAAAGTTTTGAATTGAGAAAATGTACGTTTGTAGCGTTCGATCTAATGTCCACAGTTAGTATGGATATTGGAATATAGTCCCAGTCAAAGTTCTTCCAGAGCTGTGTCACCCAGATCCACACTGAAGCTAATTTCTTAGCTAAGCTACCGCAGCTTTGAAAACAGGTTTCATGCAGCCCAAAGCTGAGGCTTTAGTCACACTGGTATGAGCCGCCGTTTGTAACATGCTATATTCTGTGGAAATGATTCATTCCTTGTCACAAAATGCAAACATTGCCATCTTTTGTGCCCACAAAATGCCAACGGTTATACACCGAAACCCCATGAGGGACTGTATGCCTCCCAAATGGCACCCTATTCCCTATATAGTTCACTACTTTTGACCAGGGCCTATATGTCTGTGGTCAAAAGTAGTGCACTATATAGGGAATATTTTGCCATTTGGGAGATCCATCCCGGCATCTGAACAAAGCTCTGCCTCGCACCCAGATGTTTATCAGCCAGGGCCCTTGGCTTTATGAGATAGTGCCTAGCGTCGCGCCATAGTGGCATTACTACCATCCACGAGACCACGATGTAATTCCCTCTTTGCATATGCCAATGGGATACGATTAAGAATGCAAACTGCACCTCGATCTATCTCTCCCTATCAAACACACCCACGAGGCTCATTGTTAGGCACGTAATAAAAATGTTAATGTTCTATTGAGCCCCGATAAGGCCTACCGCCGCCCACCTAGGCTCTTCTGATGTGCTTGTCAGGGCTGCGGATCACTTTCACATAAGGGACGCTATCTGGTAGCATTCCAAATGGCACCCTATTCCTCATATAGTGCACTGCTTTTGACCAGGGCCCTGACATTTGGGAGGCAACTGGCTGCCATTGCCCAAACTGAGGAGCTATTGTTGCAAAGCCAAGTAGGAGATTGATATACCAATAAAAAAGTGTAGAGAATAAAACCATATAGGAAGTCTCCACTTCCCCCTTCCTCGTGCCAATAAAAAATGATAGACAATCAGTTACCAGAGGGTGATGGTGATAATCCGATTAACAGGCAGGCTATTTAAAGAGGAGCAGAGGTAACCGTAGCAACATGCTACTCACATGAGAGGGTGTGATGTCATGTGTTATACCATGGTTGAAAAGTGTTTCCCCTTGATTGGACTCTTATTGATAATCCTTTAACGGACAATCTATCAAAAGGGGAGCGGTGCTACAGTTCAACACAGGGGAGGTGTGTGACGTGTCGATGTCACGTATACTCCCTCTCCGGTCTCTAGGTCACCAGGCTGCTGATTATCCCGCACACCTGTCACCATCGTCTCGCGCACCAGCGCCTCATGACACTCACCTGGACTCCATCACCTCCTTGATTATCTTCCCGATATCTGTCACTCCCCTTGGTTCTTTTTTCAGGTGTTACTGACTCGGTTTCATGTCGGTGCGTTGGTTGTGGCTATTGTTTTGTTTATTTATTAAAACACTCACTCCCTGTACTGGCTTCCCGACTCTCAGGGCGCTCTTTACGGTCAAAGCATGCCAAAGAGGAAAAGTGTTCCCTCTTGATTTAACTCTTTATTAAATTACCAATTTGAGGCATCAGGGCGAAATGCCAAAATCTATTTTATTTTATTAACTCTTAATTTACTAAGTACTAGGTTGACTAAGAACACATATTATTACAGCAACAGTTTGGGGAAGGATATCCAATATCCAAGATTGAGAACATCTGGGACAGTTTTTCAGACACAGATTAGGCCGAGTCTTGGACTAAAAAGTGCTTTCAATTGAAAATATCCATTGAGAATGTTTTTTTTACTCCAGGACTAGGACAAAAATGTTTAAAATTAATGTTTCATTTATTTTGACTGTGACTTGGCAGCCCACAAAGGTACTGACTGGTCCAAAGATTGAACAAGAGTGTGTGTTTTCGGTTGATTGGACGAGTGATAGCACTATCTGTGGCTTCACAGGGAGCAGCAAATGTCAAATACGGCAAGATAAGCAGTGCTCAACCAGGCAGACTCCATGACCACTTTGTATTCAAATAGTTACATTTCTCTTACGCTCTCTCTGGAGACGGACCTGATGCAGCATGTGTGATTTGGAATCCTAAACTAACCCTCCTGTATTTCTCATAAAGGATCCTAGACCACAAATCTAGATATAGAATACTTTGGGTCTTGAAGTCTATTTCAGCTTGTGGATAAACATATATGTTCATAGTTTTGTATATAACCGTGTAAATACATATTTATGAGGATAATATTATGTTGTGACTGCGAATGTGAATGTGAATGTACGTACTTCAGAGCATCTCTGTCATACTCTTTGGTGAAACAATGTTAGCCTTGGGTGAGAAATGGGATATGGTTCTTCACAGTGACATTCATCCAAATGTTAGAATAAATATTTTAAGCCCCAGTTCATAGCGTTTGTCTAAATTTAGTTAAGCTAAGACACCCACGGATACATTTCTTCGGGGGGCAGTCTCTAAGTCGATGGTAGCCTGCGTATTATTTGTCTCATTATTATTAAGACAAAATAGATTTCAAGCCGCCAGACTGTCGGGGACACTAATGTAAAATCAAATTACGGGGTAACGAAGTTAAATAGTGTGCTTCGTTCGGCAGAGAACTCCCAAGTCTTGTGTTCTGAGAGATATGAGCTACACAGCTCCACACACTTTCTATGGACAATTTTAGAGCTTTCATTTTTATTTTGTAAGCTTTCTAAAGAAAATTGCTAGATATATTGGACACAAAACTAAATTGTCATTATTGGAAATCAGTCCTTAAATAATCAAGTAGCCTAAAGATTCTCAGAACTGCAGCTGGATCAAAGGCCCATCTGTCAATCCAAGTCAAAAAAACTTTATTGAAGACTGTCACTTGCCCAGAGATAGAGATAGAAAACAACACTGACTTGTTTCTTTGAATATGGTCATTGATGATGCTCACTTTCTTTTTCAAAGCCAAGCATCCATCTAAGACAATGGGAAATGTTATGTCTACACCCACCTTTCTGCCAGACCCATATTTTTTTGTTGACCACCGGGCCCGGTTTTCCCCGGCGGTCCCCGTAGCATCCTCCTCATCTCCTAGCAGCCCCGCGGAAGCTGTATCTGAATCCTCCCCCTCCTCCAAATCCTCTCCCTCCTCCACATCCATCGTCTTGAGACGCTTAGGCGCTCTCTCGTATTCCCCTTCCTCGTATTCCTCAATGAGAGACATTGTTGATGAATAGCAACAATTTTTTGATGTTAGATTAATTCAACACCTGAGAAATAAATCACAAAAAGCAGTCCAGAAAGTTGCATGCACGTGGCTCTAAAACAGAATGTCGACCAAGCGAACTAGAATTCTGACAGCTGTGCGCATTGACGGTAATGCCACCCTCCAATACGCCCCCTTCTTGTGCGTGCACGTTCACTCTTTTTTTCACATTGCAGATTTTCTTCCATTGGACAACCTATGCTTCTGTTCTGAATATAGTCGTTGATTGGCTATGGCGGTTAGGCGTAAAAAGCGAATATAGGATAGAAGCTTCTGTTTCGCGGAAGACGAGCCACAGTCTGTAGTCTACGTGCATACCATCAAAGAGTAGAACACTAGGCCTAATTAAAAGGTAAACAATGAAGCAAATGTATCCCATGACACTTCACATTTTAGTCATTTAGCAGATGCTCTGACTTACTGGAGCAATTATAGTTACGTAACCGACCTACCCAGTTAGCTCAGGAATTTCGAACCAGCGACCTTTTTAACAGCTAGGTGACCTGCCGCCCTACTTTCACATGCAAATAGCACTTCATTTCTATAGGCAATCCATAGGCTATTGGTCAAGTACTATTCTGTTATTACTATGTACTAGTAAGGTAGTATTAGACTTAGAACTACACAATGAAGAAAACAGTCTAGTTGTTTCAACTAATTATTAAGTAACTGAGTCCACGTGTTAGGCCTACCTGAACTGAAAAAAAATATTTGGAGCAAACTTAGCTCCCAAATGCATGTGGGCATCTTACCTAAAAAGGCTGTGGAACCAGCAGGGTTGGAATAATGCAGGGGCTTACCAGGGCTGAAGCCCCTGGGCCCAGGCCAGTGGGGGGCCCAAGAGGTAACACTTTTGTATTTAAGTAAACAAATATATATATATTAAAAAAAAGTTTGGACACAGCAATCATTCCAGGATTTTTCTTTATTTTTACTATTTTCTACGTTGTAGAATAATTGTGAGGACACCAAACAATGAAATAACACATATGGAATCATGTAGTAACCAAAAAAGTGTTAAACAAATCAAAATATATTTTAAAATTCTTAAAAGTAGCCACCCTTTGCCTTGATGTCAGCTTTGCACACACTTGGCATTCTCTCAACTAGCTTCATGAGGTAGTCACCTGGAATGCATTTCAATTAACAGGTGTATCTTGTTAAAAGTTCATTTGTGGAATTTCTTTCCTTCTTAACCCTTTCATGCATGAGTTCCAAATATCTCTAACGGTCGTCCCAGCGTGAGTTTTTTTAATCCACGTGATGTTAGAACGTTCTCTCCATTCCAGAATGTGATTGTTACGCAACAGTACATTTAATCCGCGCTGCCCTTAAACCAAGGAATTTAGACAGCTTTTATTTCAACTTCAATTTCAAATTATTTTCTAACAAGTTTTTATTTTCTAAGAACAGTTTGAATTGAGGTGTGTTCCGCCTACTCATTCATTTACATAAAAATAGTAATTTTTACTTTTGCTTTTTCAAACTTCTTTTTTGGGACATTTCTGACCCCGACAAAATTCCCCAAGCACTTCCCAATTGTTTGTGCAGTTCAAGTCTGCAGACATTTGTGCTTCTTCCGTCAGAACAGGATCTGCACACATGTTCACATTTTCCACCTGTTGCCTGCATCGCAGTCATTGTTGTTTTAGTTACTAATAATAACTTTGGAAATGTGTGTGTTTCTATCAAAGTAAGTGCCTTATTACGTTGTAATAGTTTCTGTATGTCGTTTGTATTGTAGCTTACTGTATGTGTGGAGCATAATCTATTTGTGTATATTCCGTATAACCGCGGACACGTGGCTGTGATTGGGAGTCTCATAGGGCGGCGCACAATTAGCCCAGTGTTGTCCGAGTTTGGCCGGTGTAGGCCATCATTGTAAAAATAATTTGTTGTTAAATGTCTTGCCTAGTGAAATAAATAAAAAATATGACCATGGTTTGTTTATTTGGTCTATTCAGCATAGCTCTGTTCTGCCCTGCCCTGCCCCCTTGTGGAGTTCAAAAGGTAGTTTCTTATTGTCGAAACTCAAATTTGTGATTTTTGTCAATGCAATATACTATTTTTTATAGCAGTGTTTATAATGTTACTTCTTTGTAATATTGTTTTATTGCTATATCCTTATATTGTATTCTAATGAATAATTCCTATTTATTCTGTACTTTCAGAAACCACAAACAGGATTTGCCAATATCATAACTGGAGCTGGAGCTGGACATCTTTGGAGCAGAAGATTGAGGCCAGCTTTAGAACGCTAGCGTACACTCCATTACAGTTTTACTGGATGAAAACACAGCAAGAAAACACACAGGCCAACATGTATTTTGTCAACTTCCTCTGCTTACTTCCCCTGGTGCCAGACAGGCAGACTTTGCAGTGCCTCCGTGTGCGACTACCTTGAGCAGTAGTTTGAGGGACTTTGCAGGGAAAATGCCGTACAGTGAGGCGTAGGGGATTGTCTACAGCAGGACGACCCCCAGTGGATCGGCGCCGAGGGGTGTGGTGCTCCTCCAGCAGCTCTCTCATGAAGTTCTCTCTATACTTTTGGTAGGTAATTACTTTACCTATGATGGAGTGTGGAGGATGAGGAAAGTTAGAGGATGATGAGGCAGTGGGTAGGTGGGTGAGACTATAATTGTCACTATAATTGCATAATGTATTTGAATGTGAACTGTACGTCCAATTACCAAAATACCTTGTTCAGTAATCATCTCACCTGTTAGTTGGCAGTGAACTATGCTGCCGTTGAGGGCAGCAGTGTCGATCAGATGGGAAAATATCTTCTTATACCACTTGCTCGATTTCCGAGTGCATTCCACAATGTCCGCCTTATCCACTGCCCACATTTTAAGGTTATAATCAAGCACACAGTCTGGTTTGATTTTTCTCTCTCCCGTCAGGTGGTCCATCTTCCCCGAGGCCGACATGGTTGCTGTATGGACAGTGGAGAGGACATGGACGTCTCGCTTGTCATGCCACTTTACTGCCAGCTGTTGACCGTTCTCCTTGAACTCCACCTCTCTCTGTATCTTCCTGCATCTGAATGCCGGCATCCCCTTCCTGTTCCAACTTACTGTGCCACCGGCACCTGTGCTGATGGAGAGCAGATGCTGGAAGAGTGTGGGACTACTGTAACAATTGTCCATGTACAAAGTGTGTCCCTTGCCGAGATGAGGAGCCAGCATGGTCATCACCAAACCCCAAGCCCCTCTTAATGTTAGATGTCAGTGGTGGACTCTTTGTAAACTATAATGGCAAATCCTGTCTTCACGTCACACATGACAAAGAACTTGACCCCAAACCTGTGCCTTTTGGAGGGAATATATTGGCAGAACGCCAGCCAACCTTTCCATAACATCAGGAACTCATCAATGCATAGGTCCTTGTATGGCACAAAGACCCGACCAAATGCTGATGTCAGGCTGAAAAGAACATTTCTTATTTTGTATAATGGGTCATTTAGGTTGGCAGTAGCATTGTTGACGAAATGCAGGCATCGCAGCAGAACTAGGAAGCGGTCTTGGGAAAAGAGGGTGGCAAAGAAGGGAGTTGCACACATAGGATCTGTGCTCCAGTATTCTCTTAGGGAGTTCTTCTTTACTACCCCCACGAGGACTGTCACCAAATCAAATCAAAGTTTATTTGTCACGTGCGCTGAATCCAACAGGTCTAGACCTTACAGTGAAATGCTTACTTACAGGCTCTAACCAATAGTGCAAAAAAGGTATTAGGTGAACAATAGGTAGGTAAAGAAATAAAACAATAGTAAAAATACTATATAAAGGCTATATGCAGTAGCGAGGCTATAAAAGTAGCAAGGCTACATACAGACACTGTTTAGTCGGGCTGATTGAGGTAGTATGTACATGTAGATATGGTTAAAGTGACTATGCATATATGATGAAAAGAGAGTAGCAGTAGCATAAAAAGAGGGGTTGGGGGGGGCACACAATGCAAATAGTCTGGGTAGCCATTTGATTACCTGTTCAGGAGTGGCTTTATGGCTTCAGGGTAAAATCTTTTGAGAAGCCTTTTTGTCCTAGACTTGGCACTCCGGTACCGCTTGCCATGCGGTAGTAGAGAGAACAGTCTATGACTGAGGTGGCTGGGGTCTTTGACAATTTTTAGGGCCTTCTTCTGACACCGCCTGGTGTAGAGGTCCTGGATGGCAGGGAGCTTAGCCTCAGTGATGTACTGGGCCATGCGCACTACCCTCTGTAGTGCCTTGTGGTCAGAGGCCGATGTCGTTACGTTGTATTAGTTAATGTGATGACTGCTGCTCATCGAATGCGTCTTTCGAGACTGTCCGTTCTAAATTAGAATTCTAAATAAGCGTTCTGATCACACAGGTGTGATCGTCAGCTTCAGGGACCACTGTCGAACGATCACACCCGTGTGATGATACGTGTGAAAGGGTTAATGCATTTGAACCAATCAGTTGTGTTGTGACAAGATAGGGTTGGTATACAGAAGATAGCCCTATTTGGTAAAGACCAAATCCATATTATGGCAAGACCAGCTCAAATAAGCAAATAGAAAACACAATCCATCATCACTTTAAGACATGAAGGTCAGTCAATTTCAAGAACTTTGAAAAGTTTCTTCAAGTGCAGTCGCAAAAACCATCAAGCGCTATGATGAAACTGGCTCTCATGAGGACCGCCACAGGAATGGAAGACCCAGAGTTACATCTGCTGCAGAGGATATGTTCATTAAAGTTACCAGCCTCAGAAATCAGCAATTAACTGCACCTCAGATTGCAGCCTAAATAAATTAATCACAGAGTTCAAGTAACAGACACATCTCATTATCAACTTTTCAGAGGAGACTGCGTGAATCAGGCCTTCAAGGTCAAATTGCTGCAAAGAAACCACTACTAAAGACCAAAAATAATAATAAGAGACTTGCTTGCGGCAAGAAACACAATCAATGGACATTAGGTGGAAATCTGTTTTTTCATCTGATGAGTCCAAATTTGAGATTTGTCTTTGTGAGACGCAGAGTAGGTGAACTGATGATCTCCACATGTGGGATTCCCACCGTGAAGCATGGAGGAGGAGGTGTGATGGTGTGGGGGTGCTTTGCTGGCGACACTGTCAGTGATTTATTTAGAATTCAAGGCACACTCAACCAGCATGGATACCAGAGCATTCTGCAGCGATACGCCATCCAATCTGGCTTGTGCTTAGTGGGCCTATCATTTTTTTTTCAACAGGACAATGACCCAAAACATACCTCCAGGTTGTGTAATGGCTATTTGACCAAGAAGATGGAGTGCTGCATCAGATTACCTGCCTTCCACAATCCCCCGACCTCAACCCAATTGAGACGGTTAAGGATGAGTTGGACCGCAGAGTGAAGGAAAAGCAGCCAACAAGGGCTCAGGATATGTGGGAACTGCCTGAAGACTGTTGGAAAAGCATTCCAGGTCGCTACCTCATGAAGTTGGTTAAGAGAATGCCAAGAGTTTGCAAAGCTGTCATCAAGGCTAAAATATATTTTGATTTGTTTAACACTTTTTTGCTTACTACATTATTCCATATGAATTATTCCATAGTTTTGATGTCTTCACTATTATTCTACAATGTATATAACGGTGAAAAATAAAGAAAAACTGTTGAATGAGTAGATGTGTCCAAACTTTTGACTGGTACTGTATATATATATGTATATATATGAAGGAAATATATACTGTATAAATTAGATTTACAGTATATGTTTTATATTTTTTACTGCAACCGCCAACCACAGGAATCCTCAGGAGCCCGCTCTCAATGAGTGTAGACAGCCTGCTGCCACTTTGCTAATCATCAGTAGAGTAGAGGAGGTAGGGGGCCACGTGGGTAACTGGTGGACCCTGCCTTGATTGGGTAATTGATTCATCATTTTTTTAAAGCATAATACAGAAATGCGTGCATCGAATTGCTTCTTGGTGCACGGATTTGTTTACAGAAAATGATTGTGTGCCAGGCAGGGGATTTCTTAATCTGGCCCTGGGAGGGAACCTGTTACGCACACAGTGCTTTTAACATACAGTATTCCCAATTTACATATTTGACACATATGATTACATTGTGCATGTTCATTTTTACAATAATTTGTATTTAACATTTCCTCAACAGGGATTTGAACTCACAACCTCTTGGGTCATGACATTCCGATCTTCCTGGTATTATCACTTAATCTGACTATTCTCTCATTATTGATTTGATTTACTTATTTCTGCAATGTTAGAGTTTTCTGTATAGTTGTCTAATGTTGGTGGGGCATATTGCTCTGTTTTAATGTTACTCCTTAATCACTATGATAAATAAAATATATTTTCTTGAGTGTACTTTTAGCACTCTGGACACTCTTTCCCACCTGGACAAAAGGAACACGTACGTGAGAATGCTATTCATTGACTACAGGTCAGCGTTCAACACCATAGAGCCCTCAAAGCTCATCACTAAGCCAAGGACCCTGGGACTAAACACCTCCTTCTGCATCTGGATCCTGGACTTCCTGACGGGCCGCCCCAAGGTGTTAAGGGTAGGTAATAACACATCTGCCACGCTGATCCTCAACACTGGGGCTCCTTCTGGGTACGTGCTCAGTCCCCTCCTGTACTCTCCTGTACTTCCAACGATGAGACAGCCTACATGGAGAAGGTGGCCGTGTGGTGCCAGGATAACAACCTCTCCCTCAACGTGATCAAGACAAAGGAGATGATTGTGGACTACAGGAAAAGGAGGACTGAGCATGCTCCCATTCTCATCGACGGGGCTGTAGTGGAGCAGGTTGAGAGCTTCAAGTTCCTTAGTGTCCACATCACCAACAAACTAGAATGGTCCAAACACACCAAGACAGTCATGAAGAGGACTGAGATCCTCAAAAACAGCTGCACCATCGAGAGCATCCTGAATGGTTGCATCACTGCCTGGTATGGCAACTGCTCGGCCTCCGACCGCAAGGCACTACAGAGGATAGTGCGTACGGCCCAGTACATCACTGGGACCCAGCTTCCTGCCATCCAGGACCTCTATACCATAACGTGTCAGAGGAAGGCCCTAAAAATTGTCAGACTCCAGCCACCCTAGTCATAGACTGTTCTCTCTGCTACAGCATGGCAAGCGGTACTGGAGCGCCAAGTCAAGGTCCAAAAGGCTTCTTAACAGCTTCTACCCCCAAGTCATAAGACTCCTGAACAGCTAATCAAATGGTTACCCAAACTATTTGCATTGTCCCCTGCACCCACCCCCTGCACCCACCCCCCTTTACGCTGCTGCTACTCTCTGTTTATTATCTATACATAGTCTCTTTAACTCTACCTACAGTACCTGTACATATTATCTCAATTTCCTCAACTAACCTGTGCCCCTGCACATTGACTCTGTACCGGTACCCCCTGTATATAGCCTGCTACTGCTATTTTACTGCTGTTCTTTAAATATTCGTTATTTGAATTTGAATATTTTATTCCAGTTTTTACTTAACACTTATTTTTCTTAAAACTGCATTTTTGGTTAAGGGCTTGTAAGTAAGCATTTCACTGTAAGGTTGTATTCAACGCATGTGACAAATACAAATTGATTTCATTTGATTTTCTGGCTTATAAATTAATTATATGTACCCATTGATTCTTGAAGAATATAACAGAAGCCAAAATATAAGCTTGTTCTAGTCATTAAAACTAATTTTTCAACCAATCCACACATTTCTTGTTAACAAACTTTAGTTTTGGCAAGTCGGTTAGGACATCTACTTTGTGCATAACACAATACATTTTTCCAACAATTGTTTACATACAGATTATTTCACTTATAATTCATTGGATCACAAATCCAGTTGGTCAGAAGTTTACATACACTAAATTGACTGTGCCTTTAATGCCTTTAAACAGTTTGGAAAATTTCAGAAAATGATGTCATGGCTTTAGAAGCTTCTGATAGTATATAAACACCATGGGACCACGCAGCCGTTATACCGCTCAGGAAAGAGACGCAGTCTGTCTCCTAGAGATTGTAACGTTCTGAGTGTCGTGAGTGGGAAGTCAGGTGCTCAATATAGTGCTCTTTTAATGCACAGACGATGAACAACGGGGGACGAAAACTGTCCAGCAAACTCCACGAACATAAACCAACACGTTCATCTACACCAAACACAAAGGTTACAATAATTAATCCCGCACTCAAAACAGGTGTAACCAATAAACACATAAGAAGGGGGAGGAAAGAATCAGTGGCAGCTAGTAGGCCGGCGACGACGAGCGCCACCCGAACGGGAAGGGGAGCCACCTTCGGTCGAAGTCGTAACAGTACCCCCCCTGACGCGCGGCTCCAGCAGCGAGCCGACACCGGACTCGAGGTCGACCCGGAGGACGAGGCGCAGGGCGATCCGGATGGAGGCGATGGAAATCCCTCAACATTGATGGATCCAAAATGTCCCCCACCGGTACCCAGCACCTCTCCTCCGGACCGTACCCCTCCCAGTCCACGAGGTACTGCAGGCCCCTCACCCGGCGTCTCGAGTCCAGAATGGCCCGTATCGTGTACGCCGGGGACCCCTCGATGTCCAGAGGGGGAGGAGGGGCCTCCGGCCCTCACCGTCCTGCAGCGGAACAGCTACCACCGGCCTGAGGAGAGACACATGAAACGAGGGGTTAATACGATAATAGGAAGGGAGTTGTAATCGATAACACACCTTGTTTATTCTCCTCAGGACTTTGAAGGGCCCTACACACTGTGGCCCCAGCTTCCGGCAGGGCAAGCGGGGCAGGTTTCGGGTCGAGAGCCAGACCCTGTCCCCCGGTACAAACACAGGTGCCTCACTGCGGTGGCGGTCAGCACTCCTTTTCTGCCGTCCACTAGCTTGTTGGAGGGATTCCTGGACGGCCCTCCAGGTCTCCTTGGAGCGTTGCACCCATTCCTCCACCACAGGAGCCTCGGTCTGGCTCGGATGCCATGGTGCCAGGACCGGCTGGTACCCCAACACACACTGAAAGGGGGACACGTTAGTAGAGGAGTGGCGTAGTGAGTTCTGGGCCATTTCAGCCCAGGGGATGTATCTCGCCCACTCCCCTGGCCGGTCCTGGCAAAATGACCGCAGAAACCTACCCACTTCCTGGTTCACTCTCTCCACCTGCCCATTACTCTTGGGGTGATAACCGGAGGTCAGGCTGACCGAGACCCTCAGACACTCCATGAACGCCCTCCATACTCGGGACGTGAACTGGGGGCCCCGATCAGAAACGATGTCCTCCGGCACCCCGTAGTGCCGGAAGACGTGGGTGAATAATGCCTCCGCAGTCTGTAGGGCCGTAGGGATACCGGGCAATGTGAGGAGACGGCAGGACTTAGAGAACTGATCCACAATCACCAGAACCGTAGTGTTCCCCTGAGACGGGGGGAGATCGGTCAGGAAATCTACGGATAGATGAGACCATGGCCGTTGTGGAACGGGGAGGGGTTGTAACTTCCCTCTAGGAAGGTGCCTAGGAGCCTTACTCTGGGCGCATACCGAACAGGAGGAAACATAAACCCTAACGTCCCTAGCGAAGGTGGGCCACCAATACCTCCCCCGAAGGCTCCCCACTGTCCTCGCCACCCCAGGGTTACCCGAGGAGGGTAGGACGTGAGCCCACCGAATCAGTTGGTCCCGGACACCAAGCGGCACGTACTTCCGCCCCTGCCGGACACTGAGGAGGCGCGGGTTCCGCCCGTAACGCCCGCTCGATGTCCAAGTCCACCTCCCATACCACTGGTGCCATCAGCCTCGAGGCGGGAAGGATGGGAGTAGGTTCGGTGGACCTATCCTTCGTGTCGTAAAGGCGGGACAGTGCGTCAGCCTTTGCGTTCTGGGAGCCCGGTCTATATGATAACGTAAACCGGAATCGGGTGAACAACATGGCCGCACGGCCTTAATGCAGTCACATTCCATCACCACCAACGAGGTGGAAATGAAGAACTGCGCTCCGTGAAATGATTCCACCGCCGTAGCGATGAGAGGTAGTGGGTAACTAAACCCCACTGTGATGGCACTTAGACCTCTATAATCAATGCACGGACACAGACCTCCCTCCTTTTTCTTCACAAAAAAGAAACTCGAGGAGACGGGTGAGATGGAGGGCCGAATGTACCCCTGTCTCAGAGACTCCGTGACATACGTCTCCATAGCCAACGTCTCCTCCTGGGACAATAGGTACACATGACTCTTGGGAAGCGCAGCGTTTACCTGGAGATCTATCGCACAATCCCCTCCCGGTCGATGAGGTGGTAATTTAGTCGCTTTCTTTTTACTGAAAGCGATTGCCAAATCGTAATACTCGGGGAGAATGTACACTGTGGAACCCTGGTCTGGACTCTCCACCAACGTGGCACCGATGGAAACGTACTTTGGTGCGAGAAGTGCAAATCAATCCCAGAACAACAGCAAGGGACCTTGTGAAGATGCTGGAGGAAACAGGTACAAAATAATCTATATCCACAGTAAAATGAGTCCTATATCGACATAACCTGAAAGGCCGCTCAGCAAGGAAGAAGCCACTGCTTCAAAACCACCATAAAAAAGCCAGACTGCGGTTTGCAACTGCACATGGGGACAAAGATCGTACTTTTGGGAGAAATGTCCTCTGGTCTGATGAAACAAAATATAACTGTTTGGCCGTAATGACCATGGTTAAGTTTGGAGGAAAAAATGGGATGCTTGCAAGACGAAGAACACGATCCCAACAGTGTAGCACGGGGGTGGCAGCATCATGTTGTGGGGGTGCTTTGCTGCAGGAGGGACTGGTGCACTTCACAAAATGGATGGCATCACGAGGGAGGAAAATTATGTGGGTACATTGAAGCAACATCTCAAGACATCAGTCAGGAAGTTAAAGCTTGGTCGCAAATGGGTCTTCCAAATGGACAATGACCCCAAGCATACTTCCAAAGTTGTGGCAAAATGGCTTAAGGTCAACAAAGTCAAGGTATTGGAGTGGCCATTACAAAGCCCTGACTCAATCCCATAGAACATTTGTGGGCAGAACTGAAAAAGCATGTGCGAGCAAGGAGGCCTACAAACCTGACTCAGTTACACCAGCTCTGTCAGGAGCAATGGGCCAAAATTCACCCAACTTCTTGTGGGAAGCTTGTGGAAGGCAACCCGAAACATATGACCCAAGATAAAAAAGATTTAAGTCAATACTACCAAATACTAATTGAGTGTATGTAAACTTCTGACCTACTGGGAATGTAATGAAATAAATAAAAGCTGAAATAAATCATTAAATTTACTATTATTCCGACATTTCACATTCTTAAAAGAAAGTGGTGATCCTAACTGACGTAAAACAGGGAATATTTTCTAGGATTAAATGTCAGGAATTGTGAGAAACTGAGTTTAAATGTATTTGGTTAAGGTGTGTGTAAACTTCTGACTTCAACTATATAATTTTGTATCATGCATGGTGAGTCTTGCATCCATAACTCTGTATCAAGGCACACGGCGAGACCCAGATGCAGACACAGGAGGCAGATGATTGGAGTCTTACAATGTTTATCAATCCAAAAAAGGGGTAGGCAAGAGAATGGTCGTGCACAGGCAAAAGGTCAAAACCAGTTCAAAGTCCAATAGGTACCGAAGGGCAGATTCAAGGTCAGGGCAGGCAGGATGATCAGGCAGGCGGGAGAGTAGTCCAGAGTCAGGCAGTGGCCCAAACCAGGAAGACTAGCAAAAGAGAATAGAAAATGAGTACAGGGAAAAACATGCTGGTTGACTTGACTAAACATAGAAGACGAACTGGCACAGAGAGACAGGAAACACAGGGATAAATACACTGTGGAAAAATAAGTGACACCTGGAGGGGTTGGAAACAATCACAGGGACAGGTGAAACACTCTGCCTATGAATTTGAGAGTGGTTATGTTTCTTCAGCCCCGTCCCTCAGCTTTTTACCATAACAGAGGCGTTGAAAATTATTCGTTATTATTTCTACTGTTGATTCCCCCTTCAAGGACCTTCTGTTCCATGCCAAGGAGCCAAGAAGAGTAGGAGAAGCGGTAGGGAAGGTAGCAACAGCAGAGTGAAAAGCTAAGGATAAAAGCTTTGAGCATCAATCTTTTAAGCTTTGTGGTGGTTTGTGCTTTGGAGTGGCTGTGTTTAGAATGTGCGAAAGCTATCAAAAAGTTGTGTGGTGTCAATTGATTTTCTGTCTCCATTTTCTGGGACTGTATGGGAAGAAAGGCAAAGATGAACACAGGACAGTTCTGTTCAGAGTACTTTCCTCTATTTTTCATCAAGATTTTCTCTCCATCTGTGGATACTCATCTTGTCAACTAGGTTGAAACAAAAACTCTCCCAGCCAAGTCTTTATCTATCTAACGATGCATTCTACTATGCTCTTTTCCTTTCTCTTATTAGGATATTGCCACTTCTCTGTTTCTTTCCTTTTCTCTCTTTCACCTCTGCTGGACAAGGAACCCTGTGAAAATCAGCAGTTCTACTGAAAGGGCCTCCAGTTGTTCACGTAAAATGACTGAATGAAGTAAATCGCCTTGAGAACAAAAACATCATATTTCCACGGTCTCGAGAGAACATTCCTTCTTTGCATTCATGACCTAACACCATTTTCATGGAGCTATGGTTCATTTGAGTAACGACAACGATTTACTACAAGATATGAATTGGAATTTGTGCTCACCTGGGTGAGAAATGGTCAATTAAGTATAGTATTTATTTATTGTATTGATGTTTAAAGATTTGATTAATCTAAATTGTTTGTCAACTTTTGTTTGTCAATGTTTCTGGGTAGAATTCTCCTCAATCTGCTAGTTAAATGTCACTAGAAATATGAGATAAGCTGTTCCTCAATTCCATAATATTATCCTCAGTACTGCAATGGAGAGATAAAATAAATATTCAGTCCAAAAAGTCTGCAAGATCTCTTGTTGAGATGTTACCAAATATTTGGTTGTACACGTTTTCATTTATCCCTCATGAAATCCGAGGTAATAATAATAATAATATGATGATGATATTGCACTTTACTTTTATGGTATCAAATAGTTTCTTGGCCTACACTACCAGTCAAAAGTTTTAGAACATATACTCATTCAATGGTTTTTCTTTATTTTTACAATTTTATACATTGTAGAATATTAGTGCAGACATCAAAACTATTAAATAACACATATGGGATCATGTAGTAACCAAGAAGGTGTTAAACAAATCAAAATACATTTTATATTTTATATTCTTCAAATTGCCACCCTTTGCCTTGATGACAGCTTTGCACACTCTTGGCATTCTCTCAACCAGCTTAATCAGGAATGCTTTTCCAACAGTCTTGAAGGAGTTCCAACATATGCTGAGCACTTGTTGGCTGCTTTTCCTTCACTCTGCGGTCCGACTCAACCCAAACCATCTCAATTGGTTTGAGGTCGGGGGGATTGTGGAGGCCAGGTCATCTGATGCTGCACTCCATCATTCTCCTTCTTGGTAAAATATATCTTACACAGCCTGGACATGTGTTGGGTCATTGTCCTGTTGAAAAACAAATTATAGTCCCACTAAGCCCAAACCAGATTGGATGGGATATCGTTGCAGAATGCTGTGGTAGCCATGCTGGTTAAGTGTGCCTTGAATTCTAAATCACAGTGTCACCAGCAAAGCACACCCACACCATAACACCTTCTCCTCCATGCTTTACAGTGGGAAATACAAATGCGGAGATCATCCATTCACCCACACCACGTCTCACAAAGACACAGCGGTTGGAACCAAAAATCACGCATTTGGACTCCAGACCAAAGGACAAATTTACACCAGTCTAATGTCCATTGCTTGTGCTTCTTGGCCCAAGCAAGTTTCTTCTTATTATTGGTGTCCTTTAGTAGTGGTTTCTATACAGCAATTCCACCATGAAGGCCTGATTCACACAGTTTCCTCTGAACAGTTGATGTTGAGATGTGTCTGTTACTTGAACTCTGTGAAGCATTTATTTGGGCTGCAATTTCTTAGGCTAGTAACTCTAATGAACTTATCTTCTGCAGCAGAGGTAACTCTGGGTCTTCTATACCTGTTGCGGTCCTCATGAGAGCCAGTTTCATCGTAGCGCTTGATGGTTTATGCGACTGCACTTGAAGAAACTTTCAAAGTTCTTGAAATGTTCCACATTGTCTGACCTTCATGTCTTAAAATAATAATGGACTGTCATATGTCTTTGCTTATTTGAGCTGTTCTTTACATAATATGGACTTAGTCTTTTACCAAATAAGCCTATCTTCTGTATATTACCCCACCTTGTCACAACACAACTGATCGGCTCGAACACCTTAAGAAGGAAAGAAATTCCACAAATGAACTTTTAAGGAGGCACACCTGTTCATTGAAATGCCTTCCAGGTGACTACCTCGTGAAGCTGGTTGAGAGAATGCCAAGCGTGTGCAACGCTGTCATCGAGGCAAAGGGTGGCTATTTGAAGATTCTGAAACATAAAATATATTTTGATTTGAAAAGAAAAACCCTTGAATTAGTAGGTGTTCTAAAGCTTTTGACCGGTAGTGTACGTATCTAAGACAGGAAAGAATATGAAAAGAATATGCTCTCTTATGTCTTGCTTTCAATGTAAAGACGGAGTATTTTGCTCTTAAATGTAAGAACTTTGTCTTTGATACAGGTCTACACCAAAGGTCTTGATAATATTACATACTTCGGAATCCCTTCACAAAATTCCACCTACAACAGCGTGCTTCTCTTAGAACTCCAGTGAAAGTACGCTGTAAGCCTGTGCCTGTGAAGTGAGGGCAGTATATCTCCCAGCCAGAGATGAAAAGATGATTTAATAATCTCAAGGTCAGAGTCAACTCATCTGACATCTCTCCTTTTCTAATGTGCCAGGATACAAATGTGCCCAGACACACTGAGGCACACAAAAGATACCATATTCCCTATGTAGTGCACTACTTTTGACCAGAGCCCTATGGGCCCTTGTAATAAACTAGTGTACTATAAAGGGAACAAAAATAGTGCACTACTGTATATAGGGAATAAGGTGCCATTGGGACACCACCACTGAGTAGACTATATAGCGCCCTTCGCTTTCACTTCAAAGGGGGTTTTAATTAATTCACGATGAAAATAGATAGTTTTAGCCCTCATTCCCTTCAATAATTGAAATAAAAAACAGAAACTATGAGGGTATGTACTGTATGCTATGTAAGAAAATTAAATCATGTAAATGCAGGCACACCCACACACACACAGACACACACACACAGTTGAAAATGTTTCAGAGACTATGCAATGTTTCAGAGACTACGAATCATAAAACACTGTTACTGGCCTCTAAAGAAAAATCTGTATTCAAAAGTTATTTACAAATGTCCTACTGCTTCACCAACCCTACTCACGGACCCAGAAGTATAAATAGGCATTACACAAGTTTCCTATCGAACTATGCCTTGTGACGAACCATCAAACAGGCAAAGCGTCAATACAGGGCTAAGATTGAATCATACTACACCGGCTCAGACGCTCGTCTGATGTGGCAGGGCTTGCAAACTATTACAGACTACAAAGGGAAGCACAGCCGCGAGCTGCCCAGTGACACGAGCCTACCAGACGAGCTAAATCGCTTCTATGCTCGCTTCGAGGCAAGCAACACCGAGGCATGCATGAGAGCATCAGCTGTTCCGGACGACTGTGTGATCACACTCTCCGTAGCCGAAGTGAGTAAGACCTTTAAACAGGTCAACATTCACAAGGCTGTGGGGCCAGACGGATTACCAGGACGTGTGCTCCAGACATGTGCTGACCAACTGGCAGGTGTCTTAACTGACATTTTCAACATGTCCCTGATTGAGTCTGTAATACCAACATGTTTCAAGCATTCCACCATGGTCCCTGTGCCCAAGAACACAAAGGCAACCTGCCTAAATGACTACAGACCCCTAGCACTCACGTCCGTAGCCATGAAGTGCTTTAAAAGGCTGGTAATGGCTCACATCAACACCCTTATCCCAGAAACCCTAGACCCACTCCAATTGGCATACCGCCCAAACAGATCCACAGATGATGCCATCTCTATTGCACTCCACACTGCCCTTTCCCACCTGGACAAAAGGAACATCTATGTGAAAATGCTATTCAATGACTACAGCTCAGCATTCAATACCATAGTACCCTCAAAGCTTATCACTCACTTAGCTAAGGATCCTGGGACTAAACACCTCCCTCTGCAACTGGATCCTGGACTTCCTGTCGGGCCGCCCCCAGGTGGTGAGGGTAGGTAGCAACACATCTGCCACGCTGATCCTCCACACTGGAGCCCCCCCAGGGGTGTGTGCTCAGTCCCCTCCTGTACTCCCTGTTCACCCACGACTGCATGGCCAGGCATGACTCCAACACCATCATTACGTTTGCAGATTACACAACAGTGGTTGGCCTGATCACCGACAACGACAAGACAGCCTATAGGAGGTCAGAGACCTGGCCGTGTGGTGCCAGGATAACAACCTCTCCCTCAACGTAACCAAGAGTAAGGAGATGATTGTGGACTACAGGAAAAGGAGGACCGAGCACACCCCCATTCTCATCGACAGGGCTGTAGTGGTGCAGGTTGAGAGCTTCAAGTTCCTTGGTGTCCACATCACCAACAAACTAGAATGGTCCAAACCCACCAAAACAGTCATGAAGAGGGCTGAGATCCTCAAAAAGTTCTACAGCTGCACCATCGAGAGCATCTGGTTGCATCACTGCCTGGTATGGCAACTGCTTGGCCTCTGGCCGCAAGGCACTACAGAGGGTAGTGCGTACAGCCCAGTACATCACTGGGGCCAAGCTTCGTGCCATCCAGGACCTCTATACCATGACGTGTCAGAGGAAGGCCCTAAAAATTGTCAAAGACTCCAGCCACCCTAGTCATAGACTGTTCTCTCTGCTACCACATGGTAAACAGTACCGGAGCGCCAAGTCTAGGTCCAAAAGGCTTCTTAACAGCTTCTACCCCCAAGCCTAAGACTCCTGAACAGCTAATCAAATGGATACCCAGACTATTTGCATTGTCCCCCGCCCCCGCCCCCTCTTTTATGCTGCTGCTACTCTCTGATTATTATCTATACATAGTCACTTTAACTCTACCTACATGTACATATTACCTCAATTACCTCGACTAACCTGTGCCCCTGTACATTGACTCTGTACCGGTACCCCCTGTATATAGCCTCGCTACATATTATTTTACTGCTGCTCTTTATTTTTTTTTTTATTTTGTATTTTTTTACTATCTATTTTTTACTTAACACTTATTTTTCTTAAAACTGCATTTTTGGTTAAGGGCTTGTAAGTAAGCATTCCACTGTAAGGTCTACTTACACCTGTTGTATTCAGCACATGTGACAAAGACAATTTGATTTGATTTGATTTATTTTTATTCTCAAAAAAGACCTAGGACTTGCCGATGACAAGCATACCTATGACGTGATGCAGCCACCACCATGCTTTAAATATAAAGAGTGGTACTCAATGATGTGTTGTGTTGGTTTTGCCACAAACATTACACTTTGTATTCAGGACATGAAGTTAATTTCTTTACCATATTTTGTTTCAGTTTTACTTTACCCACTTACTGCAAACAGGATGCATGTTTTGGAATATTTATTTATGTCATTTCAACACTATTATTGCACACAGAGTCCATTCAACTTATGTGACTTGCTAAGCACATTTGACTTCTGAACTTATTTTGGCTTGCCATAACAAAAAGGTTGAAAACTTATTGACTCTAGACATTTCAGCTTTTCATTTTTTTATTTTATTTATTTATTTTTTTAAGAAACACATGCATTCCAGATTTGTCCATTTTTATAACAGATATTTTCTTAAAAGTAAAGTACATATACTGTATGTGTGGGAATGTTTCCAATGTTATTTGGCCACTTTAAGCAGTTGATTCCAATCGCTGGGATCATTTTATACATTAAGTGGAATGCACTAAATTATTTTCAAACCTCCAGTTTTCACAGTAGCCAACATTTACGATTTCATTTAAAAAGCGAAGGCTAAACAATTTAAGAGCATAGAGATGATTCTGTGCCATAACATTTTTCAAATTTTGTATCACACCACACCTCGGTCTTGAGAAAAATGTCAAGGTTTCTATGGAAACACTCCAGCTGGACAATATTTTGCAGCAGTGCAAAGTTTAGGACACATGCTGCATTGTAGAGCCTTCATTTCTCCAATAACAGTGCGTGACTGACATTATCCAATAAGAGTAAGGTCAGAGTCCCAAATGGCACCCTAATTCCCTGTAGTGCACTACTTTTGACCAGAGCCCTATAGACCCTGGTCAAAAGTAGGGCACTATTTAAAGAGTATAGGGTGCCTTTGGGATGTAGTCTGCATGTGAATCAATGATGTGGAGCTGACTGCTCCCTGTTGCTACATGATAACAGGTCTACTGGTTTCAGTTTGGGCATTCCATATTCAATATTTAGCCTGTGGAACAGTCCCAATATACACCAGCGTTGATCTTGAAAAGGCCCTCGACACTCTCCACCATATATCCCTATGGAAAATACTTCACCAGTTTGGAATCCCTCCCAAAATTGTCAACGTCATCAAGACCTTGTACACCGATTTCCACTGTCAGGTTGTCTGTAACAGACACGTAACCAACAGTTTTGGAGTCAACACTGGTGTTAAACAAGGATGCTGTTTGTTAAAGCCATTAACTGGCTTATGACACAGACCCTGACAAATGGAACAAGTGGCATCAGATGGACACTCCCCTCATCTCTAGAAGATCTGGATAATGCAGATGACATCACCCTGCTCTCCTGCAGACAATCTGACATGCGAGAACAGGTTGACAAGCTCACAAACACATCCCTTACAAATTGGCTTGAAAATCAATGCAGCGAAATCTAAGCTCGTGAGGAAAAACCACAAGACGCACGCTCATGAACATAAACGGAGGAGCAGTGGAGGAAGTTCAAGAATTCCTCTACCTGGGCAGCGAGGTTAGTAATGAAAAAGACGTCAACACCCGGATCATCGAAGCAACCTAAACTTTTGACGTGTTAAAAACCACATGAAAATCAACCGACTCAACATCAAAACCAAACTCCGCCTGTTCGATAGTAATGTCCTCAGTGTGCTTCCGTACAACTCGGAATGATGAGGGTAACATCCAGACTCTCTCGAAAAACTGGAGACTTTCCAAAACAAGTGTCTCCGGAAGATACTTGGCATTTACTGGCCAAACATGATATCAAATGAAGAACTGCACCGAAAGACAGTATCATTGAGTCAATATTTTGTCGTTATATTGTAGCAAGCAATGTATATCCTGATGTATGTGTGATGCAGGGAGCATCTCTTTACTGCAGGATGCATGGCTAAGACTCCCTGTACAACTCACTGTCCTGAATGTCATAATGCCTGCATAAGGTTGTTGTAACTTGGAACTTTATATAGCCGTTTATGTCAACTCATGTCATATTGTCTGTCTTTGCCATACGCCTGTTCTGAAGCACGATGCACTGAAACTTTACTGGAATCTGAATGCGTCATAGCCGATTAGCGACGGAGACCAGCAATGTGACCAGTTAACACACGTTTATGTCTCATATAGTCAACTGGATGTCCTGCGTGGCTCTGTTGGTAGAGCATGGTGTTTGCATGGGTAGTGGGTTCAATTCCCACTGGGGCCATATATAAAAAAAATTATGCACTCATGACTATAATTTGATTTACAGATAAGTTATGTCACTTTCAAATAAATTGTTGCTGTAAGCTCATACAAACACAAAATAAAGTAAAGGCAATTATGCCTACAAAATTAATCACAGGGAGCTAGAAGATATTCCGTTAGTGAGTAAAAATGACAACATTCAGTGATGGTTGGAAAAGGCAGTCATGGGAGAATGTATTAATTCATCTGTAATGACTTTGTTTTTTACTTTTTCATAGTTCATGGTTTTCTCAGTCCATCACGGTTTGTTTATCATTGTTTTTCAGCTTGAAGCAAAAGGAGACTCATTTGTGGAAACAGTATAATGACAGGAGGAAAGAGTGCAATGTTGTTGAGTTACAGTTATAATCATTTTTATAATGACTATTCATTAGTGGCATTGGCAAATAAGGTTTGTGTTTTCACAGTGTTGGTTTTTACTGCTGTGACGCACAACAGAAATGATTCATTAACAAGGATCCATGACACTTTTAGGAGGCAAAATATCCACGTTGCTTGTTTGCCGAAGGAGGATTTCGATTTTTGCTTGTATGGATGAAATCTATTTTTATTCATACTTGTTCTCCTGGATCCTTGTGGATGTTGATTTTCTGAGTTAATATTGTATGCTTTTTTAATTCATTGAGGCAATAAGAGCAAATAAACTTTTTTTTTAAATGATATTTTTCGAGTGCGGACTAATGAATCTGATTTTCCGAGTTAACCAATTTCAAGAGAACCAGCAGGGTTCAATTCTAGTTGAGCTATAAAAAGTCACATTTCTTAATAATGTCAGTTGAGGG
Organism: Oncorhynchus mykiss; assembly: GCF_057628025.1. Taxonomy (NCBI): domain Eukaryota; kingdom Metazoa; phylum Chordata; class Actinopteri; order Salmoniformes; family Salmonidae; genus Oncorhynchus; species Oncorhynchus mykiss. The sequence continues at coordinate 16,283,853 of NC_143038.1, read as the reverse complement.
AAATCCACATGAAGCTAAATAGGGCATTTTCTGTTAATAGTTTTCATTTTACCTTCATTGAATGGATTTACCCCAAGACACGATCACCTAAACATGTCCATTTACTTTAGGGCCCACCTAGAATCGTTCTCTCTCTCTCTCTCTCTATATATATATATATATATTTCATTTCAGTCCAGGCCTCCTAAGTTGTTGTCAGAGACGTGTGCATAGGTGGCAGGGAAGTCAGGCGCAGGAGAGTCAAACGGAGTGTAAAATGGAGTCTTTTAATAAATGTCCAAGTAACATGCTCCATAACACTAATAAGAAAAATGAATATGAACAAATATGGGTACGAAGACCCGTCGCGCACCTATACAAAAAAACACTACACTGACAATAAACAATCTCTGACAAAGACATGAGGGGAAACAGAGGGTTAAATACACAACAGGTAATGGATGGGATTGAAAACAGGTGTGTGGGAAAACAAGACAAAACCAATGGAAAATGAAAAATGGATCGATGATGGCTAGAAGACTGGTGAAGTCGACCGCCGAGCACCGCCCGAACAAGGAGAGCGCAACGACTTCGGCAGAAGTCGTGACAGTTGTATACAACCTCACAAATAGAATGCAATTCATTTCTATGCCATTTTATTCATATGGCTACATCTTACTGCTACCGTTTTAAAGTATATTTTAAGGTATTTTTTAAAAGATTTTATTGAACAGATAATGAGACGATGATAATGCTGAACGGTAGGTAGGCTGTGTCAAAGGGCAGTTTTGAACCTATGTTACACTGAATGCATGTGTACCAGTGGCTGCAGCATTGCTACAGGACCCTCAAGGGCACTTCCTGCTTCCTTTTGTCCATTTCCCGTATGGGAAATTACCACCGCGATTACCACCCCGTGCTGAGTGGACGAACGATGACGAAGCTCTAAAACCTGCATGAATCTGTTGGGAGGACAATGAAGATGTAGGATCGGTGCATCCAACTGTGAGATTACATCCTGTGGGTGTTTGTTCATCTGCCTACAAAACTCTTCATCTCCAAATACTGTTTGTAATTATTAAACCACGTGGGAGTTCCCGAATGAAGAAACATAGGCAGTTTACCCACAGACAAAGGCAGTTTACCCACAGACAAAGGCAGTTTCCCCACAGACAAAGGCAGTTTACCCACAGACAAAGGCAGTTTACCCACAGACAAAGGCAGTTTCCCCACAGACAAAGGCAGTTTCCCCACAGACAAAGGCAGTTTACCCACAGACAAAGGCAGTTTCCCCACAGACAAAGGCAGTTTACCCACAGACAAAGGCAGTTTACCCACAGACAAAGGCAGTTTCCCCACAGACAAAGGCTGTTTCCCCACAGACAAAGGCAGTTTCCCCACAGACAAAGGCAGTTTCCCCACAGACAAAGGCAGTTTACCCACAGACAAAGGCAGTTTACCCACAGACAAAGGCAGTTTCCCCACAGACAAAGGCTGTTTCCCCACAGACAAAGGCAGTTTCCCCACAGACAAAGGCAGTTTCCCCACAGACAAAGGCTGTTTCCCAACAGACCTGGGTTCAAATACTATTTTAAATCATTTCAAAAAGCTTGCCTGGCTTAATGGACCAATAGAGTAGTCCCAAAACGTTAAACCCCGGCCAGATGGCACTCCAAGGAGGCTAGAGCAAACGCTCAAAGAATTTAAAAGATTTCAAAAATTATTTTAAACCCAGGTCTGTTTCCCCTTCGCACCGTGTCTCTCTCTCTGTCTATTTTAGCCTCAATCACGTCATGCAAAGTAGTGTAGCGGCGGCCCAGGATAATTTGTTTACTGGAAGACGGAGGAAATCAAATTTCATGATAGCCGGTGACACAGTAGGCTATTGCTTGAGCACATGCTTTATGTGGGAAAATGTATTGTTGTAAATCTAAGCCAGCCCAAATTCAATGAAATCGATAGTCTGGCTTCACTACAGTAATTGTATATAAAATAGGATTCCATAAAATACACAACAGCGAGTTACAGGATTACTGACACGATAGAGTCAAATTCATTTCAAACCAACGTTGGGGTCAATTCCTGAAATACCCTGTTTAAAACATTGTGTATGTATGTGAATCAGCCATTGGACAATTGGCCATGGAACTCTCCTTTTGAGATATTCTAAAATAGAGAAAACATGTACTAAATCGACAAAAAATGTCTGTGTTTTTGGACAAGGTTGCTTCGCCTCCACAGAAAAGGGCTCTCATCGACGCTAATGGAAATGATAGACAAGGTCAAATAGAAACCAACCATTTACGGGACCAAAAGAACACCTGCCACAGTTCACTGAGATGTTTTGACAGGACTGAAGGGATCAGTAGAGGCATAAAGCGCTTGAGTCTGAATATGAGTCTCTCTCTCTCTCTCTCTCTCTCTCTCTCTCTCATTCTCTCTCGCTCTCTCTCTCTCTCTCTCTCTCTCTCTCTCTCTCTCATTTTCTCTCTCTCTCTCTCTCTCTCTCTCTCTCTCTCTAAAACTGCGTGGGGGCACACCGCATACATCACACCCAAATGAGCCTCCCAATTATGTGTGTGACGGGGACTAAAAAAAAGCCTGGCTGCCTCATTTGCATGTACAGCTGGGCAGAAGGATCAAGCAGATTGTTCATGTATCCTTCTTTTGCACAGCCGTGTCTCAGCCTTGAATCATAAGCTAGGGGAGAAAGACGTTCACAACAAAGTCCTTCCATTTTTGTCCTGTTTCATTTTGCAGCTCCCTCACTCTCCTCACATCTTTGTCTGGCACACTGCATTATCGGGAGAGAAGAGGGAGAGAAAGAAAAAGAGAGGGGGGGGGAGAGAAGGGAGAGAAGAGAAAGAGGCAGCTGCAGGTATTGATCGTCGACAGCGTTCAGCATAATGGGTGTTAATGTGAGAGTTTGTGAGAGACGAAGTGCCGTGGCTGGTGTGCCCATCGGAGCAGGGACACGTGAACCCCAGCCGTCGTGTGCTAAATGATGCCATATGCCAGGCTCTCTGCCAGTCCCCTTGAGGTAAACCCAGACTAACTCATGCTAAATTGTCCTCACGCTGGCAAAGCATCCGATTCACATTTCTTACAGTTAGGAATGAACTGCAGAGAGAGTGAATGTCTGGCCCTGAAGGCGTATGACATTGAATGTCGATCAGCCTACACAGGCCGCAGCAGGGCCGTATTGAGGGAAATAGATGTTGATTACGATAGATTAAACAGAATTTCATTTGATGATGGGATGCAATAATGTGCTCTAACTTGGATCAATCATTTTTCTTCAAAAATTGGACTCCTAAAAAAACAAACCCCCCCCCCGACATTTAATGCTAATTTGAAAGGCCCCAGAAAAATATTTACAAGCACCCGGTTTAGAGGGTCATGAATCTGGACAACAACAGTGTTAAGGACAGACATTAAGGTAGATGATGGAGGGAAACAGAACAGATTGAATGGCATTACTATGAACTCTGCTCAAAGCCATTGCTCCACTAAATGACTGAATATTCCCCCCAAACGAGATGGGCACAAATAACTCTGTGATTGACTACTCAAGCTGGATTATCTATGATGTTTTTTTTTCCATTTGAAGTCAAAACTTGCACAGTTTTCTGGAGGGCGAGTGGGTGGCTGGGGAAGAAATAAATCGATAAGGCTCTCATCCCTGTGAAGAGGTGCTCAGTGAAAGAGAAGTGCATGGATGAAGGAGGAGAAAGAGGGGGAGGAAGAGGTGAAGGGTGGGATGTGGGAGAGGAGAGGTGAGAGAAAATGGACAAGAGGGACAATCAGTTGGCTGAATCAGTTCCAAGAACTCCCAAAACACACACACACACCGACCTCTGCTGAGAAGTTACTGCGTAAAACATCTATACTTGTCTTTCAACAATCTGCCTAGTAGCCCACACATTGTCCTCTGCATGAGCCATAGAAACCAATACATATTTTCATACATTACCACTGTACTCCCAATCACAAGTCTCCAGGGTTCGATAAAACACAAATGTTCTTGTGCCGAGGGAGTTTGTTTAATCAATAAAACAATGTTTGCTGTTGGACGCAAAAAGAAAGTCCACTGGAAAGGACATTTGGATGAATTTTACAGCTAACAAAAGTCTCCACAGGTGCCACCAGTGTCACTAAACAAGCACACGCACACACAAATCCACACAGCGATGACGGCGGGTGCCAGACAAGACAAGGCCAAGTATATCGCCGAAGTCTTTGGTTTCCGCCTATCCGACAACACTCCCGTTGTGTTCGTGTGAATGAAGGCTTCATCTAATTCACTGAGTACCGCTGTGCCCCCACTGCTGTTCCCCCACCGCTGTGCCCCCACTGCTGTTCCCCCACTGCTGTGCCCCCACTGCTGTTCCCTCACTGCTGTGCCCCCACTGCTGTTCCCCCACCGCTGTGCCCCCACTGCCGTGCCCCCACCGCCGTGCCCCCACCGCTGTGCCCCCACCGCTGTGCCCCCACCTCTGTGCCCCCACCTCTGTGCCCCCACCGCTGTGCCCCCACCTCTGTGCCCCCACCTCTGTGCCCCCACCGCTGTGCCACCACTGCTGTTCCCCCACCGCTGTGCCCCCACCGCTGTGCCCGCACCGCTGTGCCCCCACCAGTGTTCACTAATACAACCACCTTGGCACGCTCACAACTATAGGGGCTCAAGGTGCCTTGGTAATAATGAATACATTATTCAAATGTATTCAGCGATGACATTTAAAAGTCTTCCTGGCCACAAATCCGGCCCCCAAAAAGAAACTCATCGCCCGACTGGATGTTTAATTTCTGTTAGTGTTGCGTTGTGTTGTTCTGAAGAGAGAACAGGTGGGAGAACAACACAGAACATTAGCTGGAGTATTTATTACGCTATAAATCTTTAATGCTCTTCCATTGCTCAACCATTATTACAAGGCCCGATGCAAATGATTATTTAAGAGACACATGGCTGTGATTCGGATGGCCGTAAGGTCTGGCCTGAAAACTATGAAAAAGGAAAAAATAGGTTATTAATATTGCAGAGAGAGAGAGAGAGAGAGAGTATCCACCTGCGTCAAGTCTCTTCAGTCTAATGGCAGACATTGTTTAAAGGCTTTTTGCAATACAGCTAGTGGCATATTAAATATGCCAAATGCTCGAGGCAAATAGTATTTTATTTGCTGTATATTGGCTTTCTGTTTTGCAATATCTCGAGGAAAATATTGTTAACACTGTAGTAGCCTGCAGGTAGGTTAAATGCATTATGAGACAGTGTTACCAAATTATCTAGCTGAGAATAACAGCTTGGGCCCCAAAAATGTAAAGTTGAGTCTGGTCATGTCTCAGCACTGAGGTTGCAAAACCAGAATATGTTACTGGAAATGTTTCAACTTCACCAGCAAACAACCAGAATTATTTTAGAAGACGACATCTAGTGGCATTTTTTGTGTACTTCAGATTGTCACAGGTGTCTAATTATACATGGTCCTCTGTGTGGCTTTACCACATGTTAAATATATAAAACAACCAAATAGGATTATTTTAAAATAAACAAATTGAATGAAAAAAACTGTAAACATGATCCTAAATATAAAACATCAACTTAGTGAATACCATTGATGTTTAATAAGAGAGTTTACGTAAGAAATATCGTTAATATTTCTTTGAAACACTTTTACTTATTTGATTTTGTCAATATGTCTTTGTTGTCAACGTTTTCTCACCAAACTGGCAGCAGTTGTGAAAAAGTCAATGGTTAAAGAAGGACTTTCAAAGTTCATTGAAAATAGTGCCTTTGTTGATTAGATGATATTTAACTATTATTAACTATTTCATCTTGAACCATATCGCCAATCCACTAAAAACTCATGGAAAATATGGACAAAGATGTCTAAAAATGAATACTACACGGAACATAAATATAAACTCAACCTGTAAAGTGTTGGTCCCATGTTTCATGAGCTGAAATAAAAGATCCCAGAAATGTTTCATATGCACAAAAAAAAAGCTTATTTCTCTCAAATTTTGTGCACAAACATCCCTGTTAGTGAGCATTTCTCCTTTGCCAAGTTAATCCATCTATCTAACTGTTGTGGCATATCAAGAAGCTGATTAAACAACATGATCATTACAAAGGTGCACTTTGTGCTGGAGACAATAAAAGGACCCTCTAAAAGGACCCTCTAAATCTAAATTGAGGGAGTTACAATTGGCAGCTGTTGCCAGAGGATTTAATGTTAATCGCTCTACCATAAGCCACCGTCAAAATTGTTTTAGAAAATTGGGAAGTAGGTCCAACCGGCCTCACAACCGCAGACCACGTGTAACCACGCCAGCCCAGAACCTACACATCCGGCTTCTTCACCAGCGGGATCGTATGAGACTAGCCACCCAGGCAGCTGATGAAATGGTGAGTTTGCACAACCAAAGATTGTCTGCACAAACGGTCAGAAACCGTCTCAAGGAAGCTCATCTGCATGCTCGTCATCCTCACCAGGGTCTTGAACTGACTGCAATTCGGGGTCGTAACCAACTTCAGGGGGCAAATACTTACCTTTGATGGCCACTGGCACGTTGGAGAAGTGTGCTCTTCACAGATGAATTCAGGTTTCAACTGTACCGGGCAGATGGCAGACCTTGTAAGGCGTTGTGTGGGCGAGCAGTTTGCTGATGTCAACGTTGTGAACAGAGTGCCCCATGGTGGCGATGGGGTTATGGTATGGCCAGGCATAAGCAACAGACAACAAACACAATTGTATTTTATCGATGGCAATTTGAATACACAGAAATACCGTGACGAGATCCTGAGACCCATTGTTGTGCCATTCATCCGCCGCCATCATCTCATGTTTCAGCACGATCCATGTCGTAAGGATCTGTACACAATTCCCGGAGCTGAAAATGTCCCAGTTCTTCCAAGGCCTGCATACTCATCAGACATGTCACCCATTGACCAATTTCGGGATGCTCTGGATCGACAGCATGTTGATGTGAAGAAGATGTGTTGCGCTGCATGAGGTAAATGGTATTTGTGACCAAAAGATGCATATCTGTATTCCCAGCCATGTGAAATCCATAGATTAGGGCCTAATACATTTATTTAAATTCACTGATTTTCGTATATGAATTGTAACTCTGTAAAATCTTACGACTTGTTGCGTTTATATATTTTTCAGTGTATACTGTGCATTCAGAAAGTATTCAGACCCCTTGACCTTTTCAACATTTTATTACGTTACAGTCTTATTCTAAAATGTATTGAATTGTTTTTTCCGCTCATCCATCTACACACAATACCCCATAATGATAGTAAAGTAAAAACAGGTTTTTAGATTTTTATTCGAATTTCTAAAAAATAAAAAACATAATATCACATTTTACATAATTATTCAGACCCTTTACTCAGTAATTTGTTGAAGCACCTTTGGCAGTGATTACAGCCTCGAGTCTTCTTGGGTATGACGCTACAAGCTTGGCACACTGCTATCTTCAGGTCTCTCAAGAGATGTTGGATCGGGTTCAAGTCCGGGTGCTGGCTGGGCCACTCATGGACATTCAGAGACATGTCCCGAAGCCACTCCTGCGTTGTCTTGGCTGTGGTCTTAGGGTCGTTGTCCTGCTGGAAGGAGAACCTTTGCCCGAGGTACTGATGGCAAATATTTCACTGTACTTTGCTCTGTTCATCTTTCCCTCGACCCTGACTAGTCTCCCAGTCCCTGCCACTGAAAAACATCCCCACAGCATGATGCTGCCACCACCATGGTTCATCATAGAGTTCAATCTTGGTTTCATCAGACCAGAGAATCTTGTTTCTCATGGCCTGAGAGTCTTTAGGTTCCTTTTGGCAAACTCCAAACGGCCTGTCATGGGCCTTTTACTGAGGAGTGACCTCCGTCTGGTCACCATAAAGGCCTGATTGGTGAAGTGCTGCAGAGATGGGAGAATCTTCCAGAAGTACAACCATCTCCACAGAGGAACTCTAGAGCTCTGTCAGAGTGACCATTGAGTTCTTGGTCACCTCCCTGACCAAGACCCTCCTCCCACGATTGCTCGGTTTGGCCGGTCGGCCAGGTCTAGGAAGAGTTTTGGTGGTTCCAAACTTCTTCCATTTAAGAATGATGGAGGCCACTGTGTTCTTGGGGACCTTTAAAGCTGCCAAAATGTTTTTTCACCCTTCCCCAGATTGATGCCTCGACACAATCCTGTCTCTGAGCTTTACGGACAATTCCCTCAACCTCATGGCTTGTTTTTTTTTTGCTTTGACATGCATTGTCAACCTTATACAGACAGGTGTGTGCCTTTCTAAATGATCTCCAAGCAATTGAATTCAAGTGGACTCCAATTAAGTTGTAGAAACATCTCAAGGATGATCGATGGAATCAGGATGTACCTGTGTTCAATTTCGAGTCTCATAGCAAAGGGTCTGAATACTTATGCAAATAAGGTATTTATGTTTTTAATTAATTATACAATTGCAAACATTTCAAAAAACCTGTTTGCTTTGTCATTATGGGGTATTGTGTGTAGATTGATGAGGTAAAACATTAATTTAATACATTTTAGAATAAGGCTGTAACGTAATAACATTTGGAAAAACTCAAGGGGTCTGAATACTTTCCGAATGCACTGCATATGAATACATTTTCAAAAAGCTATTGAAGTATAAATTACCATAGTTTGCCATAGATTACCTGGTAATGACCAAAATTACTAAAGATTCTGGTAACTTTATTAAATTACTGGTAGCTTTGCAACAGTCTGTTTCCTTCTGTTTTGTGCACACCGAACACAACCATGTTCAGAAGTGGGCTGACGCTAAAAGCAGAGACTAAGATAAGAGTCAGGCAGTTAGTGGTTGATCTTAGATAACTCACTATGTCCCTATCAAGTTTTAGGGAAGACCCCGATGCAGACAGTGTCGAAGTAACGAAAGTTTGTTACTAGAACAGGGGCAGGAAAAACAACAGGTCAAGGGCAGGCAGAGGTCAGTCATCCAGATCAGAGTCAAAAAGTACAGAACTGCAGGCAGTCTCATGGTCAGGGCAGGCAGAGGTCAATAATCCAGGGCGGTGTGACAAGGTACAGAACGGCAGGCAGGCTCAGGGTCAGGGCAGGCAGAATGGTCAAAGCCGGGAAAACTAGAAAACAGGAACTATAGAAAAAGATAGGAGCAAGGGGGGGGGAAATGCTGGTAGGCTTGACGGACAAAACGAACTGGCAACAGACAAACAGAGAACACAGGTATAAATACACTGGGGATATTGGGAAATATGTGCAACACCTGGAGGGGGGTGGAGACAAGCACAAAGACAGGTGAAACAGATCAGGGTGTGACAGTCCCAATAGTTATGACTCATACTGTATTTGTGTTTGTATTTATTATGGATCCCCATTAGCTGCTGTCAAGGTAGCAGCTACTCTTCCTGTGGTCCAGCAAAATTAAGGCAGGTATTTTAAAGCATTACAATACATTCACAACAGATTTCACAACACAATTAAGTGTGTGCCCTCAGGCCACTACTCTACTACCACATATCTACAACACAAAATCCATGTGTACGTGTGTGTATAGTGCGCATGTTATTGTGTGTGTTTGCATGTGTCTGCCTGTGTCTGCCTGTGTGTGTGTCTCTTCACAGTCCCTGCTGTTCCATAAGGTGTATTTTTATCCCCTATTTATTCTAATGCTGATTCTAATGCTTGCATCAGTTACTTGAAGCGGAAAATAATTCCATGTAGTTATGGCTCTATGTAGTACTGTGCACCTCCCATAGTCTGTTCTTGACATGGAGACTGTGAAGAGATCTTTGATGGCATCTTTGATGGCATGTCTTGTGGGGTAATGCATGTGTGTCCAAGCTGTGTGCCAGTAGTTCTAACGGAAAGCTTGGTGCAATCAAAATGTCAATACATCTCACAAATACAATTAGTGATAAAGTCAATCTCTCCTCCACTTTGAGCCAGGAGAGATAGACATGCATACTATTAATGTTAGCTCTCTGTAGATCCCTCTTTGTGGCCGCTGACCAAACGACTGAACAGTAGTCCAGGTGTTACAAAACTAGGGCCTGTAGGACCTGCCTTGTTGATAGTGTTGTTAAAAAGGCAGAGTAGCGCTTTATTATGGACAGACTTCTCCCCATCTTAGCTACTGTTGTATCAATATGTTTTGACCATGACAGTTTACAATCCAGGGTTACTCCAAGCAGTTTAGTCACCTCAACTTGCTCAATTTCCACATTATTCACTACAAGATTTAGTTCAGGTTTAGGGTTTATTGAATGACTTGTCCAAAATACAATGCTTTTAGTTTTTTAAATATTTAGGACTAACGTATTCCTTGCCACCCATTCTGAAACTAACTGCAGCTCTTTGTTAAGTGTTGCAGTCATTTCAGTCACTGTAGTAGCTGATGTGTATAGTGTTGAGTCATCCGCATACATAGACACATTGGCTTTACTCAAAGCCAGTGGCATGTCGTTAGTAAAGATTGAAAAAAGTATGGGGCCTAGACAGCTGCCCTGGGTAATTCCTGATTCTACCTGGATTATGTTGGAGAGGCTTCGTTTAAAGAACACCCTCTGTGTTCTGTTAGACAGGTATCTCTTTATCCACAATATAGCAGAGGGTGTAAAGACATAACACATACGTTTTTCCAGTAGCAGACTATGATCGATAATGTACATTTCAGAGGCAGTCTGAAATATTGTTACACAACACGATGCAGGCCTAATTTTATCGCCACTGACTAGTTGCTTTTACTATCTTTATTTGAATTCTATTTCATTGACACAAACGAGGACCATATAAATAGTGTTTATTTGCCTTGTCAACATGTCTCATGATGTCTTTGGGCCACATCTGCCAGTATTATGATGCAAATTAGATGTACTAATGGATAATTAAGTATCCTATTATATACTATATTAAAATGTAGCCAACTGTTTATGTTGATAAGACAATGTACAATGTGTGCCAGTTTACCCAGTTAGCTTTCTGATTCTATGAGCAGGCTTGAGACATAGTGCCTTCAGAAAGCATTCACACCCCTTGACTTTCTCCACATTTTGTCGTGTTACAGCCTGAATTTACAATTAATTAAATTGAGATTTTGTGTCACTGGCCTACACACAATACCCTATAATGTCAAAGTGGAATTGTGTTTTTAGAAATGTTTGAAAAGTGTATTAAAAATGAAAAGCTGAAATGTTTTGAATCAATAAGTATTCAACCCCTTTGTTATGGCAAAGTTCAGGAGTAAAAATGTCACATAATAAGTTGCATGGATTCATTTAATAAGTTGCATGCCACACCTGTCAGGTGGATTGATTATCTTCGCAAAGGAGAACTAGTCACTAACAGGGATGTAAACAAATTAGTGCAATTTATTTGCATAAGGTTTTTTGTGCGTATGGGAAATGTCTAGGATCAACACTTTACATGTTGTGTTCATATTTTATTCAGTATACAATACAGGTGTGCAAAGCTCTTAGAGACTTACCCAGAAAAACGTGCTGCTGTATTCACTGCCAAATATGATTCTTACATATTTTTTAACTCAGGGGTGTGAATACTTATGTAAATTAGATATTTATGTATTTCATTTTCACAAAATTTGATAAAAATGTATAAAAACATCATGGGGTATTTTGGGTAGATGGGTGAGAAAAACAAATAAATGTATTCCATTTTGAATTCAGGCTGTAACACAACAAATTGTGGAATAAGTCAAGGGGCATGAATACTTTATTTGTTATGAGCTGGTTAAATTACTTGATATTAGTACTTTAATTTAAGCTATAACATAAATGCAGGATCCTTGCAATTGCATAGCACCTGTGATTCACCTTGTGTGTTGTGTTCCTTTCCAGTGCTGATCCTTTGCCTTTATAGAAACCAACCAACCAATAGAAGGAGCTCCATGTTTAAATGATCTCAATTATTTTGAGGGTTTACATGGATAAACAGAAGCAGCAGGAAACAGCACTTGCCGTATCAACAAAATATAGGTGGACATTAGGATATAAAGTTAGGCTTAGATGATGGTTGTTTGTCTTATACATGTCTTCCTCATATGAGAGGATTTAATTCTCCATTTCTCCAAGACACCACACAACCTTGATTCATCTTCGAACCCCTTGCATACCAGAATAAGGTCACGCACATTAGGTAGTTGACATTTTGCCTTTGGCTAATGAGGCTATTAAAAGATATGAGCAGTCTCTTTGGATTGTGATAAAACAGCTGGGAGGAAAAGGAAAAAACAAGGGGGAGAAACAAGCGATAAACAGCTGCATTTCAATGGGTGCATCCCAAATGGCACCCTATTCCCTATATAGTGCACTTATTTTGACTAGTGCCGATAGGGGACCATAGGGCTCTGGTCAAAAGTAGTGCACTATATAGGGAAAAGGGTGCGATTTGTGATGCACATAAAGGCCTCGTTCCCAGTGCTGTTATAGGCTAAACGCTCCCTGGTCTTTACTTGCCCAATAGCATGTTGGCGTGTCTGAAAAACACTTCAGATATTAATTCACCATGAGGTTATTTTATTATTGTCAAATCTTTGGCCAAGTGAAACTGAGTGGAGAGGGTAACTGGAGGCCATCAACAGCATCATGATTATCATATTTTATGACCATCTCTTACCCCCTCCTTTGTCTCTGTGACCTTGGGCGTTTTCACAATCAAATGTGTTTACGATTTTATTTTATTAGGATCCCCCATTAGCCGGCGACAACTAGTCTTACTGGGGTCTGACACATAATGAAAAAGACATTACAGACAAAATACATGTAAAAACATTACAGTGCATTAGTTGAGGTTCCTCAGAGGCGGAAGGGGAGGACCATCCTCCTCTGCAAATTTCATAAAATTCAAATTGTAAAACATTTTAAAAGTGTTTAAGATAAAACTATACTAAATATAATCACCTCACCAAATAATTGATTAAAACACACTATTTTGCAAAGGTCTACAGTAGCCTCAACAGCACTCTGTAGGGTAGCATCATGGTATAGGTGGAGGAAAGCTAGCTTCCGTGCTCCTCTGTGTACATTGAGTTCAAAACTAAACCTAGGAGGCTCATGGTTCTCACCCCCTCACATAGACTTACACAGTAATTATGACAACTTCCGGAGGATGTCCTCCAGCCTTTCAAAGCTCTTGCAGCCCAATGTCCACCCAATCAAAGGATCAGAGAATCAATCTAGTACTGAAAGCATAACCAACAGCTAGCTAGCTCTACAGTGTATAAAATGTGGTGAGTAGCTGACTAAAAAAGAAAGACAATAGCTGAACAGTTTTGAACAATTTATTTTCTTCCAAAATGAAGGAGAAGCATGAGAGAAATAGAGAGAGTGAGAGATTGTCATTTTTTTTTCAATTTCACTTACTTAGCAAGAAAATGCTGCTAGCTAGTCTAGCCTACTCAAACCAAGGGATGCTATGTTAAATAGCTGGCTATGACATTCCAACACAACACTGGAACTCTTCTAAGTCAAGGTAAGCTTTTGGTGATACTAATTTATTGCCATCGGGGACTGCCGGTGTCACTTCTTACTGACTGTACACTGTAATGTTATTGCATGACTGTAGAGGGGTTTACTAAAGCGTTAGTTATATTAGCTTTGCTGACAATGACGTTACTTTATCTAATATGGTGACAACGATGTAGGCTGTGTTTGGCCTGATAAGGTTTTGTTGCTAGGTCACATACAGCTAATGTGTTGTGCATTGATGTTCACAAGGGAAGGGAAGACGTGAGAGGAGAGCACATAGATGCAGTAAGGAATACAACACGGCTTCTATGAAAGTGAACTGTGTTTACACAAACAGAACAAGACAGGGATAAACATAACTGAATTTGTCCAATAGATACTCTTGTTTGCAACTGTTGGACTAATGATTACACCCTATATAGTGCCTTCGGAAAGTATTCAGACCCCTTGAATTTCTCCACATTTTGGTAGATTACAGCTTTATTCTAAAATTGATTAAATCTACAAACAATACAGCATAATGACAAAGCAAAAACAGGATTTTAGAATTTTTGCTAATTTTTGAAAAAAAATTATATGACATTTACATAAGTATTCAGACCCTTTACTCAGTACTTTATTTAAGCACCTTTGGCAGTGATTACAGCCTCGAGTCTTCTTGGGTATGACGCTACAAGCTTGGCACACCTGTATTTGGGGAGTTTCTCCCATTCTTCTCTGCAGATCCTCTCAAGCTCTGTCAGGTTGGATGGGGAGCGTCACTGCACAGCTATTTTCAGTCCAGGCTCTGGCTGGGCCACTTAAGGACATCCAAAGACTTGTCTTGAAGCCACTCCTTTTAAAAAAAAATATTTCACCTTTATTTAACCAGGTAGGCTAGTTGAGAACAAGTTCTCATTTACAACTGCGACCTGATCAAGATAAAGCATAGCAGTGTGAACAGACAACACAGAGTTACACATGGAGTAAACAATTAACAAGTCAATAACACAGTAGGGGGGGAAAAAAAAGAAAAAAAGAGAGTAATAATTACAATTTTGCAGATTAACACTGGAGTGATAAATGATCAGATGGTCATGTACAGGTAGAGATACTGGTGTGCAAAAGAGCAGAAAAGTAAATAAATATAAACAGTATGGGGATGAGGTAGGTAAATTGGGTGGGCTATTTACCGATAGACTATGTAGAGCTGAAGCGATCAGTTAGCTGCTCAGATTGCAGATGTTTGAAGTTGGTGAGGGAGATAAAAGTCTCCAACTTTAGCGATTTTTGCAATTTGTTCCAGTCACAGGCAGCAGAGAACTGGAACGAAAGGCGTTGGCTTTAGGGATGATCAGTGAGATACACCTGCTGGAGCGCGTGCTACGGGTGGGTGTTGCCATCGTGACCAGTGAACTGAGATAAGGCGGAGCTTTACCTAGCATGGACTTGTAGATGACCTGGAGCAAGTGGGTCTGGCGACGAATATGTAGCGAGGGCCAGCCGACTAGAGCATACAGGTCGCAGTGGTGGGTGGTATAAGGTGCTTTAGTAACAAAACGGATGGCACTGTGATAAACTGCATCCAGTTTGCTGAGTAGAGTATTGGAAGCTAATTTGTAGATGACATCGCTATTTTGTAGATGACATCCTGCGTTGTCTTTAGGCCAAACAGTTCAATCTTGGTTTCATCAAACCAGAGAATCTTGTTTCTCATGGTCTGAGAGTCTTTAGGTGCCTTTTGGCAAACTCCAAGCGGGCTGTCATGTGCCTTTTACTGAGGAGAGGCTTCAGTCCTGGCCACTCTACCATGAAGGCCTGATTTGGTGGAGTGCTGCAGAGATGGTTGTCCTTCTGGAAGGTTCTCCCATCTCCACAGAGGAACTCTAGAGCGCTGTCAGATTGACCATGGTGTTCTTGGTCACCTCCCTGACCAAGGCCCTTCTCCCCCGATTGCTCAGTTTGGCCGTGCAGCAAACTCTAGGAAGAGTCTTGGTAGTTCCAAACGTCTTCCATTTAAGAATGATCAATACTGCAGACATTTTTTGGTACCCTTCCCCAGATCTGTGCCTCGACACAATCCTGTCTTGGAGCTCTACGTACAATTCCTTTGACCTCATGGCTTGGTTTCTTCTGACATGCACTGTCAACTGTGTGGGACCTTATATAAAGAGGTGTGCCTTTTCAAATCATGTCCAATCAATTGAGTTTACCACAGGTGGACTTGTAGAAACATCAGGGATGATCAATGGAAACAGGACGCAACTTAGCTCAATTTCGCATCTCATAGCAAAGGGCCTGAATACTTATGTAAATAAGGTAATTCTGTGTTTTATTTTGTCATTATGTGGTATTGTGCATAGATTGCTGAGGAATTGTATTAATTGAATCCATTTTAGAATAAGGCTATATAGCGTAACAAAATGTGGAAAAAGTCAAGGGGTCTGAATACTTTCCGAAGGCACTATTAACTAGATGCGGGCAAGTGTGCAAGGCAGTATTTAATGTCACTGTCTGTCCATGTGTCCCTGTACGTCACCTTAAATTTGTTTCTCGACCTGGGTGCACCTACGTTGTAAAATGTCCTTCATAGGCTAGGTTATAGCAACATCATGATGGTCATAGGGAAAATGTATCATGTAGTAGCCTAAACCTGTCACTGTTACATTGGCCTGGGTGAATGGAATATGAGAGTTATCCAATATGCTGTAATAGATATAAGGCCATGCTCATGAAAAAAACAGCACTGGTGTGCATCTATCAGTTACACATACATGTCAGTACATATACAAGTAGGCCAAAGGTCTGAAATAAAATATTAACCTACACATTTGTAGAAGCAAGAGCTTAAAGTAGTAGTAGTAGCTATTTGGTATCAAGGATAATACAAGAGCAGTGTTCTCTAATCCTGAGTTCAAAATTCGAAGAGCACATTTCGCAAGTGCAACATTGCCATCTATAGGTATCACTCAATCGAAAACATTTAATTTATCAACCATTTCATTAGTTGTGCTATATAAAGACCAACTGTGCCCAGATGGACAACACAGCACCAAAACAGTATCACAACCGTTTTAAATCAAATATACTTTATTAACCAACAACTATTTCTAAAACACAAACACAAAAGCATTCCAAACTGGGTCCCCATTGCTTCTTCTTGAAACGTCAGTAATATGCCTCAGGAGGAAATTAACAACACCACATATGTTCAAATGATACAATACAATGGGTTTACAAAGAACTTAGTCACTAGAGACGCTAACATAAAGAAACAAAAACTTCCCAAGTTCAGTTGTCCCTCTCCGAGCTGTCACTTCGACGAGGACTCCTCGAGGTAGAGTGGCTGAAAGAGAGAAAAACAGAAATGAGTTTTCCCTCCTCATTTATTTGCTGTGCATTAACCCCAACTTAAAGTCATTACCTCAGCTGGGAGGAAAAACGCACCTTAGTTTTTGAGGTGAAGCTTTAGATTTTGAACAGCTGGGATTTAAAATAGAATTTTCATTTTAGAGCTCATTCTTACAAGACTTTGACAGTGGCAATTTGTAGTAAGCAAAGTATTTAAAGACCATGCATTAAATAAAAGTTTGTCATGCAAAATGTATTACTTGGGTGAATTTAAAGAATACCATTCAAATAACCTTTAATACATATTTCACATATTGAATTAAAGATGTGAATGTAATTGTTGTTGATTTATTGCAGTCTACCTTTCACTTGTAATGCTTTAGTAGCCTGACTTAACGAACCATCATGCATCTACACCGTTAACTGTAACCATGCATAACGATTGCCCTCCCGCATGGACATTTTCATTGTCTCGTTTTGCTGCTTATCATGCATTGTCAAACTGTTCCACAGATCGTTTAGAGAAGAGAATGGTGGAAAGAAAATTGGGGTCAGACTCAAGACTTCTGCATACCTCCTCGTGGGGGAACCAGACTTGGATCTGCCCACAGAACCAGACCTGAAGAAGTAAACATACAAGGCATTCATATTCTAGTGTCCCCTTTTCTTGTTTGTCATTGTGGTTTTTATCTCCACCAATGGGTTAAGATCACTTCTGTTACTTTTCCTGCAGTCTGAACATTCAAAAGCTACATGGAATCTGATATTTCAAGCCACCATTGCAAACCACCTTCAATCTGATTGCTGGCAAAGCGACTTGTCTGAACAGTCAAATCTGATTTATTTGCCCTCAAGATACTTTGTTGAGTTTGACAAGAACGTGACGTTGTAGCTAGCTAGCTTGTTAACTGCTTATGAACAAATTAGTGAATGTACTACAAACCTAAACAGCTACCTAGCTAGCTAGTTGACTGCTGCGGCTAGCCAAAAAGGACTAGCTTTGAAAGTTGGATAATCTTATCCTGAAGCTTTAAAAGTGTTCTTACACTATGATTTTGAACATTCAAAGCAACTGGGTAAAAGTCCATGGCAAACATTGTTGTCACCTTAGGTTTGCTACAAAACTTCTGAGTAATAGGAAGCACAAGCACCACCACCAATCAGCCTACACCACTGCACACACACCCATCATTACTATGACAACTAGCGTAGCCATGTCAGCAAATGACTGCTATCTGAACACACACATGTATTTTATATTTAACTAGGCATGTCAGTAAAGAACACATTTTTGTTTACAATGACGGCCTACAGAAAGGCCTGGGGGATTAAACAATATATAGGACAGAACACACATTACCACAACATAAAGAGAGACCTAAGACAACAACATAGCATGGTAGCACCACAACATGACAACAACATGGTAGCAGCACACAACATGGTAGCAGCACACAACATGGTACAGACAACAGAACAAAGGGCAAGTACGATTTGGTCACTTGTAACTTGCTGTTTGAACAGTCACCATTACAAAACTGATTTGAAAAAAAAAACTGATTTGAGCATTAAGGCCTGCAGTGTGAACAAGGCTTTAGGCCTCACTTCAACTCATTCCACGGAGGGCCGAGTGCCTGCGGGTTTTCGCTCTTCCCTTGTAGTTGATTGATGAAATTAGGTCACTAATTACACTCAACAAAAATCAAAATCAATATGCAACAATTTCAAAGATTTTACTGCGTTACAGTTCATTTAAAGAAATCAGCAAATTGAAATAAATTCATTAGGCCCTAATCTATGGATTTCACATAGGAATACAGATACGGTATGCATCAGTTGGTCACATATCTTCAACAAACCCCCCCAAAAAGTGGCCTGTGTATTGTTGTCCCACTCCTCTTCAATGGCTGTGCAAAGTTTCTGGATATTGGTGGGAACTGGAACACACTGTCGTACACGTTGATCCAGAGCATCCCAAACATAGGGCCGTGCATTACTATACTGAAACATGAGGTAATGGTGGTGGATGGATGACACGACAATGGGCCTCAGGATCTCGTCACGGTATCTCTGTGTATCCAAATTGCCATCGATAAAATGCAATTGTGTCCCTTGTCCGTAGCTTATCTTCTTATGGCTGCAGGAGCAGTATTGAGTAGCTTGGATGAAAGGTGCCCAGAGTAAACGGCCTGCTCCTCAGTCTCAGTTGCTAATATATGCATAGTATTATTAGTATTGGATAGAAAACACTCTGAAGTTTCTAAAACTGTTTGAATGATGTCTGTGAGTATAACAGAACTCATATGGCAGGCAAAAACCTGAGAAGAAATCCAAACAGGAAGTGAGAAATCTGAGGTTGGTCGATTTTCAACTCAGGCCCTATTGAATTCACATTGGGATATGAATGAAGTTGCACTTCCTAGGGCTTCCACTAGATGTCAACCGTCTTTAGAAACTTGAATGAGGCTTCTACTGTGTGGTGGGACTGAATAAGAGCTGAATGAGTCAGCTTACTGGCAGAGAGACATTTCCTGGTCATGCACCACATGATTATCGCCCCCCTGTAGACACAAAGGAATTCTCCGGTTGGAACTTTATTGAAAATGTATGATAAAAACATCCTAATGATTGATTCTATACTTAATATGTAATATCACTTTTTGAAGTCTTTGTCCGAAGTTTTTGTCCAAACGCACAAGCGTTTGGATATGTGTACCTAACGCTAACAAAAGTAGCTACTTGGACATATATAACGGAAATTATCGAACAAATCAAGCATTTATTGTGGAACTTCCTGGAAGATCATCAAAGGTAAGGGAATATTTATCAAGTAATTTCTGGTTTCTGTTGACTCCAACACGGCGGCAAAATTGATTAAATTTCTGAGCGCCGTCTCAGATTATTGCATGGTTTGCTTTTTTCGCTACATTTTTTTACAAATCTGACACAGTGGTTGCATTAAGGAGAGGTATATCTATAATTCCATGAGTATTACTTGTATTATCATCTACATTTATGATGAGTATTTCTGTTGAATCGATGTGGCTATGCAAAATCACTGGATGTTTTTGGAACTAGTGAACGTAACGCGCCAATGTAAAATCCGATTTTTGTTATATAAATATGAACTTTATCAAACAAAACATACATGTATTGTGTAACATGAAGTCCTATGAGTGTCATATGATGAAGATCATCAAAGGTTAGTGATTAACTTTCTCTCTATTTGTGCTTTTTGTGACTCCTGGAAAAATGGCAGTTTTTCTGTGGCTTGGTGGTGACCTAACAATCGTTTGTGGTGCTTTCGATGTAAAGCATTTTTTTTATTTTATCGGACACTGTGGTGGGATTAAGAACAAGATTACCTTTAAAACGGTATAAGAAATGTATGTTTGAGGAATTTTAATTATGAGATTTCTGTTTTGAATTTGGCGCCCTGCACTTTCACTGGCTGTTGTCATATCATCCCGTTAACGGGATTGCAGCCCTAAGACGTTATGCCTGCCCATACCATAACCCCAACGCCACCATGGGGCACTCTGTTCACAATCAGCAAACCACTCGATCCACCCGAGGCTGTCTGCCATCTGCCTGGTACAGTTAAAAATCAGGATTCATCCTTGAAGAGCACACTTCTCCAGCTTCTCAGTGTCCTTTGAAGGTGAGCATTTGCCCATTGAAGTTGGTTACGACACCAAACTGCAGTCAGGTCAAGACCCTGGTGAGGAAGACGACCACACAGATTGCCTTCCCTGAGACGGTTTCTGAGAATTTGTGCAGAAATTCTTTGGTTGTGCAAACCCACAGTTTCATCAGCTGTCCCGGTGGCTCATCCCAGACGATCTCGCAGGTGAAGAAGCCAGATGTGGCGGTCCTGGGCTGGAGTGGTTACACGTGGTCTGTGGTTGCGAGGCCGGTTGGACCTACTGCCAAATTGTCTAAAATTACATTGGAGGAGGCTTATGGTAAAGAAATAAACATTTAATTCTCTGGGAACAGCTCTGCTGAACATTCCTGCAGTCACCATGCTCCCTCGAAACTTGAGACATCTGTGGCATTGTGTTGTGTGACAAAACATTTTAGTGGACTTTTACTGTCCACAGCACAAGGTGCACCCGTGTAATGATCATGCTGTTTAATCAGGTTCTTGATATGCCACACCTGTCAGGTGGATGGATTATCTAGGCAAAGGAGAAATGCGCACTAACAGGGATGTACACAAATCTGTGCACTAAATTTGAGAGAAACTTTTTGTGGAACATTTCTGGGATCTTTTATTTCAGCTCATGAAACATGGGACCAACACTTGTTATGTTTATATTTTTGTTCAACGTCGTAACTCTCCTCACCTGGTTGTCTCTTACTTCATCTAAAGGGAAACCCTGCAGACACTATGCCCTCCATGGAATGAGGAACCTGCTTTAGTCTCTTAAGTCAGTGATGTAATATATCAAGCAAATTGTAATACCCGAAACGGTCAATACCAACACATAATTGTATTTTGTTGCAGTAGTGACAATCTTTGGGGATTGACACAAACTGTTGCATTGTTAATTACTCAACTTATGTAGCTGCATTGTTGACAATAGCAATGTAACGCTGATCAGAGCATTGAAACAGTTATATTTCTCACCTGGTCTTTGCATGAGAATGTGACCTAGACCTTGATCTGGACTTTGATCGAGATCTAAAAAGAAATTAGGGGAAAAAGCAACACCCATCATTTACTAAATAAGTGAAAAATGTTATTGTTTTACACAATGTGGGATCTTTAAATAATGCAAGCAAGTCCATTTTTCTACAATTTACCTTGATCTCTTGGGGGTAAGGGCTCTAGATCTTCTAGGAGAACGAGAGCGGCGTGGAGAGAAGGATCTTGATCTAGAACATAAATATCAAAAGCTGTTAGCTAACATACCTTCAGACCCGGTAAACTCTGCACTGCCATTCCTGATCAACTACTCTATCATACTACCTTAACACATATAAATATGTATTGGTGGTGAATGTATGCATGCATGCATGTATAAGGAGTTGTGTACAGCATAACAGTGTAATGACAATTTACTCTACACTGAGTGTACAAAACATTAGGAACACCTGTTCTTTCCATGACAGACCAGGGCTCTCCAACCCGTGTTCCTGGAGAGCTACCATCCTGTAGGTCCCCTCACACCCTAATCTAGCACACCTGCTTCTAATAATTAGCTGATTGATCAGCTGAATCAGTTTAGTTACAACTGGGGTTGGAGCAAAAACCTACAGAAAGGTAGCTTTCCAGGAACAGGGTTGGAGAACCCTGACATAGACTGGCCAGGTGAAAGCTATGATCCCTTATTGATGTCACTTGGTAAATCCACTTCAGTTAGTGGAGATGAAGGGGAGGAGACAGGTTAAAGAAGGACTTGAGACATGGGTTGTGTATGTGTGCCATTCATAGGGTGAATGGGGAGTTTTTCCTAGCCACCGTGCTTCTACATCTGCATTGCTTGCCGTTTGGGGTTCTAAGCTAGGTTTCTGTATAGCACTTTGTGACATCTGCAGATGTAAAAAGGACTTTATAAATACATTTGATTGATTGGGCAAGACAAAAGATGTAAGTGCCTTTGAACGGGGTATGGTAGTAGGTGCCAGGCGCACCGGTTTGAGTGTAACAAGAACTGCAATGCTGCTGGGTTTTTTACGCTCAAGTTTCCCGTGTGTATCAGGAATGATCCAGCACTCAAAGGACATCCAGAGAACTTGACACAACTGTGGGAAGCATTATAATCAACATGGGCCAGCATCCCTGTGGAACACTTGACACCTTGTAGTCCATGCACTGACGAATTGGGGTTGTTCTAAGGGCAAAAGGGGGTGCAACTGAATATTAAGAAGGTGTTCCTAATGTTTTATACACAGTATATTCAGAAAGTATTCAGGCCCCTTCCATTTTTCCACATTTTGTTTCGTTACAGCCTTATTCTAAAATGCATTAAACAACACATTTTCCTCATCAATCTACATGCAATACCCCATAATGATAAAGCAAAAACAGGTTTAGAAATGTTGGCAAAAAAAATCATTAAAAAAAAAACGTATTTACATAAGTATTCAGACCCTTTGCTATGAGATGCGAAATTGAGCTCAGGTGCATCATGTTTTCATTGATCATGCTTAAGAGGTTTCTACAACTTGATTGGAGTCCACGTGTGTTAAACTCAATTGATTGAACATGACAGAGCAAAAACAAAGCCATGAGATCAAAGGAATTGTCCGTAGAGCTCCGAGATAGGATTGTGTCGAGGCACAGATCTGGGGAGGGGTACCAAAACATTTCTGCAGCATTGAAGGTCCAAGAACACAGTGGCCTCCATCATTCTTAAATGGAAGAGGTTTGGAACCACCAATACTCCTCCTAGAGCTGGCCGCCCGGCTAAACTGAGCAATCGGGAGAGAAGGGCCTTGATCAGGGAGGTGACCAAGAACCGAATGGTCACTCTGACAAAGCTCCAAAGTTCCTCTTTGGAGATGGGAGAACCTTCCAGAAGGACAACCATCTCTGCGGCACTCCACCAATGAGGCCTTCATCCCCACGGGGGAAGCATGGTGGCGACAGCATCATGCTGTGCAGATGTTTTTCAGCGGCAGGGACACTAGTCAGGATTGAGGCGAAAATGAACGGAGAGACCTGCTCCAGAGCGCTCAGGATCTTAAGATTGGGGCGAAGGTTCACCTTCCAACAGGACAACGACCCTAAGCCCACAGCCAAGACAACGCAGGAGTAGCTTCGGGACAAGTCTATGAATGTCCTTGAGTAGCCCAGCCAGAGCCCTGACTTGAACTCAATCGAACATATCTGGAGACCTGAAAATAGCTGTGTAGTGATGCCTAAAGAGAAAATGGGAGAAACTACCCAAATACAGGTTTGCCAAGCTTGTAGCGTAATACCCAAGAAGACTCGAAGCTGTAATCGCTGCCAATGGTGCTTCAACAAAGTACTGAGTAAAGGGTATGAATACTTATGTAAATGAGATATTGATGAGGGGGGAAACAATTTAATACATTTTAGAATAAGGCTGTAAGTAACAAAATGTGTAAAAAGTCAAGGGGTCTGAATACTTTCTGAATGTACTGTACAATCATTTTTGTTTCATTATACATGTTACGAAAAAAAGAGGTCCAAGAATAGACCCCTGAGGAACTCCATCGACGATTGATGTGACCCTCTTCCGAGGAAGTTGGACAACAGAGCCTTTGGAACGAGAAAAATGTGCATAAGAATGCTCACCTCCTGCCACGGCCCCGGCTGCGAGAGCGAGAGTACCTCCTCCCACCGGACCTGGAATGAGACCGGGACCTAAACCACATCCAAACGAGGGGGAGGGAGGGAAAGATTGACAGTTCAGAGCAGGCCCCGCAAAGCCCCACATTAACACTGCCTCAGTCTGTCTTTAATTCTGACCTGGCATCTGACAACAACAATTACCCTAAGCCCACTGATGCTCTGACTCTGGCTCAAATCAACACACAAAAAAGGGGGATTACATTAGATTTAGCATTACACGTGCAATGGAACTGGTAGTAGGAGTCACTATATAGACTAGAGGTCGACCGATTAATCGGCATGGCCGATTAATTAGGGCCGATTTCAATTTTTCATAACAATCGTTAATCTGCCTTTTTGGACGCCGATTATGGCCGATTACATTGCAATCCACGAGGAGACTGCGTGGCAGGCTGACCACCTGTTACGCGAGTGCAGCATAAAAAGGACCTTGTGGCTGCAAAGAGCCAAGGTAAGTTGCTAGCTAGCAATAAACTTCTTATATATAACAAAAAAAAAACAATCTTCACAATCACTAGTTAACCTAGTAATATCATCAACCATGTGTAGTTAACTAGCTTGTTTTGCATTGCATATAAATTAACAAGCACCGCATTGATTATCATCGAATCACAGCCTACTTCAACTTCGCCAAATGGGTGATGATTTAACAAAAGCGCATTCGCGGAAAAATAACTTACTTTGCACAAATGTACCTAGCCATAAACATCAATGCCTTTCTTAAAATTAATACACAAGTATATATTTTTGTAACCTGCATATGTACAGTGCCTTGCGAAAGTATTCGGCCCCCTTGAACTTTGCGACCTTTTGGCACATTTCAGGCTTCAAACATAAAGATATAAAACTGTATTTTTTTGTGAAGAATCAACAACATGTGGGACACAATAATGAAGTGGAACAACATTTATTGGATATTTCAAACTTTTTTAACAAATCAAAAACTGAAAAATTGGGCGTGCAAAATTATTCAGCCCCTTTACTTTCAGTGCAGCAAACTCTCTCCAGAAGTTCAGTGAGAATCTCTGAATGATCCAATGTTGACCTAAATGACTAATGATGATAAATACAATCCACCTGTGTGTAATCAAGTCTCCGTATAAATGCACCTGCACTGTGATAGTCTCAGAGGTCCGTTAAAAGCGCAGAGAGCATCATGAAGAACAAGGAACACACCAGGCAGGTCCGAGATACTGTTGTGAAGAAGTTTAAAGCCGGATTTGGATACAAAAAGATTTCCCAAGCTTTAAACATCCCAAGGAGCACTGTGCAAGCAATAATATTGAAATGGAAGGAGTATCAGACCACTGCAAATCTACCAAGACCTAGCCGTCCCTCTAAACTTTCGGCTCATACAAGGAGAAGACTGATCAGAGATGCAGCCAAGAGGCCCATGATCACTCTGGATGAACTGCAGAGATCTACAGCTGAGGTGGGAGACTCTGTCCATAGGACAACAATCAGTCGTATATTGCACAAATCTGGCCTTTATGGAAGAGTGGCAAGAAGAAAGCCATTTCTTAAAGATATCCATAAAAAGTGTCGTTTAAAGTTTGCCACAAGCCACCTGGGAGACACACCAAACATGTGGAAGAAGGTGCTCTGGTCAGATGAAACCAAAATGGAACTTTTTGGCAACAATGCAAAACGTTATGTTTGGCGTAAAAGCAACACAGCTCATCACCCTGAACACACCATCCCCACTGTCAAACATGGTGGTGGCAGCATCATGGTTTGGGCCTGCTTTTCTTCAGCAGGGACAGGGAAGATGGTTAAAATTGATGGGAAGATGGATGGAGCCAAATACAGGACCATTCTGGAAGAAAACCTGATGGAGTCTGCAAAAGACCTGAGACTGGGACGGAGATTTGTCTTCCAACAAGACAATGATCCAAAACATAAAGCAAAATCTACAATGGAATGGTTCAAAAATAAACATATCCAGGTGTTAGAATGGCCAAGTCAAAGTCCAGACCTGAATCCAATCGAGAATCTGTGGAAAGAACTGAAAACTGCTGTTCACAAATGCTCTCCATCCAACCTCACTGAGCTCGAGCTGTTTTGCAAGGAGGAATGGGAAAAAATTTCAGTCTCTCGATGTGCAAAACTGATAGAGACATACCCCAAGCGACTTACAGCTGTAATCGCAGCAAAAGGTGGCGCTACAAAGTATTAACTTAAGGGGGCTGAATAATTTTGCATGCCCAATTTTTCAGTTTTTGATTTGTTAAAAAAGTTTGAAATATCCAATAAATGTCGTTCCACTTCATGATTGTGTCCCACTTGTTGTTGATTCTTCACAAAAAAACAGTTTTATATCTTTATGTTTGAAGCCTGAAATGTGGCAAAAGGTCGCAAAGTTCAAGGGGGCCGAATACTTTCGCAAGGCACTGTAGTTAAAAGAAATTCATGTTAGCAGGCAATATTAACTAGGGAAATTGTGTCACTTCTCTTGCGTTCAGTGCAAACAGAGTCAGGGTATATGCAACAGTTTGGGCCGCCTGGCTCGTTGCGAACTGTGTAAAGACCGTAATTAATTTGCCAGAATTTTACATAATTATGACATAACATTGAAGGTTGTGCAATATAACAGCAATATTTAGAATTAGGGTTGCCACCCATTCGATAAAATACGGAACGGTTGCGTATTTCACTGAAAGAATAAACGTTTTGTTTTCGAAATGAACGTTTCCAGATTTGACCATATTAATGACCAAAGGCTTGTATTTCTGTGTGTTTACTATATTATAATTAAGTATATGATTTGATATTTGACAGAGCAGTCTGACTTAGCAGTGGTTGGCAGCAGCAGGCTCGTAAGCATTCATTCAAACAGCTCTTCACTGCGTTTGCCAGCAGCTCTTAGCAATGCTTGAGGCACAGCGCTGTTTATGACTTCAAGCCTATCAACTCCCGAGATTAGGCTGGCAATACTAGTGCCAATAAGAACATCCAATAGTCAAAGGTATATGAAATACAAATGGCATAGAGAAATAGTCCTATAATTCCTATAATAACTACAACCTAAAACTTCTTAACTGGGAATATTGAAGACTCATGTTAAAAGAAACCACCAGCTTTCTTATGTTCTAACTTAAACGTTAGCTTTTTTACATGGCACATATTGCACTTTTACTTTCTTCTCCAACATTGTGTTTGCATTATTTAAACCAAATTGAATATGTTTCATTATTTATTTGAGACAATTGATTTTATTTATGTATTATAATAAGTTAAAATAAAAGTGTTCGTTGTTCATTCAGTATTGTTGTAAATGTCATTATTACATATATACAGTTCAAGTCAGAAGTTTACATACACTTAGGTTGGAGTCATTAAAACTTGTTTTTCAACCACTCCACAATTTCTTGTTAACAAACTATAGTTTTGGCAAGTTGGTTAGGACATCTACTTTGTGCATGACAAGTAATTTTGCCAACAATTGTTTACAGGCAGATTATTCCAGTGGGTCAGAAGTTTACATACAGTAAGTTGACTGTGCCTTTAAACAGCTTGGAAAATTCCAGAAAATGATCTCATGGCTTTAGATGCTTCTGATAGGCTAATTGACATAATTTGAGTCAATTGGAGGTGTACCTGTGCATGTATTTCAAGGCCTACCTTCAAACTCAGTGCCTCGTTGCTTGACATGGGAAAATCAAAAGAAATCAGCCAAGACCTCAGGAAAAAAATTTAGACCTCCACAAGTCTGGTTCATCCTTGTGAGCAATTTCCAAATGCCTGAAGGTACCACATTCATCTGTACAAACAATAGTATGCAAGTATAAACACCATGGGACCATGCAGCCGTCATACAGGTCAGGAAGGAGACACGTTCTATTTCCTAGAGATGAACGTATTGGTGCGAAATGTGCAAATCAATCCCAGAACAACAGCAAAGGACCGTGAGAAGATACTGGAGGAAACAGGTACAAAAGTATCTATATCCACAGTGAAACAAGTTCCATATCGACATAACCTGAAAGGCCGCTCAGCAAGGAAGAAGCCACTGCTCCAAAAACCGCCATAAAAAAGCCAGACTACGGTTTGCAACTGCACATGGGGACAAAGATCGTACTTTTGGGAGAAATGGCCTCTGGTCTGATGAAACAAAAATAGATCTGTTTGGCCATAATGAACATCGTTATGTTTGGAGGTAAAACTGGGAGGCTTGCAAGCCGAAGAACATCATCCCAACCGTGAAGCACGGGGGAGGCAGCATCATGTTGTTGGGTGCTTTGCTGCAGGAAGAACTGGTGCACTTCACAAAATAGAGGGCATCATGAGGAATGGAAAATTATGTGGATATATTGAAGCAAAATCTTAAGACATCAGTTAAAGCTTGGTCGCAAATGGGTCTTCCAAATGGACAATGACCCTAAGCATACTTCCAAAGTTGTGGCAAAATGGCTTAAGGACAACAAAGTCAAGTTATTGGAGCGGCCATTACAAAGCCCTGACCTCAATCCCATAGAATATTTGTGGGCAGAACTGAAAAACCGTGTGCGAACAAGGAGGCCTTACAAACCTGACTCAGTTACACCAGCTCTGTCAGGAGGAATGGGCAAAAATTCACCCAACTTATTGAAGGAAGCTTGTGGAAGGCTACACGAAACGTTTGACCCAAGTTAAGCAATTTAAAGGCAATGCTACCAAATACTAATTGAGTGTATGTAATCTTCTGACCCACTGGGAATGTGATGAAAGAAATAAAGGCTGAAATAAATCATTCTCTCTACTATTATTCTGACATTTCACATTCTTAAAACAAAGTGGTGATCCTAACTGACCTAAGACAGGGAATTCTTACTAGGATTAAAAGTCAAGAATTGTGAAAAACTGAGCTTAAATGTATTTGGCTAAGGTGTATTTAAACTTCCGACTTCAACTATATATATATAAAAATTGGCTGATTAATCGGTATCGGCTTTTTTGGTCCTCCAATAATCGGTATCGGCGTTGAAAAATCATAATCGGTCGACCTCTAATATAGACATAGCTGTTCATGGAGCTAACGTATCCTGCTTAAAGCAGGCCTTTCAGTTCTCTAGTAAAGAGTGGAAGAGAAGAATGTTATTGTCAAGTCATACATTGGAGATAAAAACACAATTGGTACTTGAAATAAACCTTGCGAGTTTGCCCGGTTGACCCACTTTGGACCAAGGTTCGAGCAGATCTAGGCGTTCTAGAAGTATCTATCAGCCGACCTCTGCATCTAGTCGTGTTCTTCGATTTCTAACGATGATGATTGTATTGACAGCCAAATCGCTTGATTGAGACTTGATAGATGCAAGGCGATTTGTCTAGACGGGACCATGGTCTACCAGGTTGTCCTCTTTACAAAACCCCAGGCTCAAATTGATAACCAAATCATCTGGTGAATTGTCAGCCCTCTATGAAATCTTTAAGGTGCAGCTAGAAGTGGCAGTTGCTTGAGAAGGGGAGGTCTGGTTGATCGATCAACCCCATGGTCATAGGATCGAAAGTGTGGAATTTGCTAGATGCCTCATGAAATCGTTAAGGATCGTGACACTCTGAATCAAACGACGAAACCTGAAATGTTTTGACCAGGTGAGTTGTTAACAAAAAAAACCCACATAACAGTTCAGAAGTATTTCCATATTTTAAAAGGGATTAAGTGACAGATGGAGAGACAAAAGTTGCAACAACAACAGGTTGTATGATAGTATAATAATCATCTTTCATTTTTTTTTTATCTACATAAGACACTGAAAAATCAAGACAATGGAAAATAAGCGACAACTATCAAAATAAGAAAAGACCAAAACAAGCTAAATCTGATGTATTGGTTAAGGAGGCTTTACCTGGTCCTCCTGCGTCGACCGTAGCGGTGGCAGTCGTAGGCATAGTGCCCCCGCTCACCACACTCATAGCACTTGTCGTTGGAGTCAAAGGGCCGGTTGGTGGGCGCACGCTCGTACCGAGATCGCCGCGGCATTCCTGTAGATAATTCAACTCGAACTCGAGATCCAGAAATCAACCTGAAAAACAGTCAGTTCGACAGTCAGCAAATTGCACAATGGCATAGTTCACTTTAAAAAGAGGACTTAAGGAAACCCATCTAAAGTGTAACAAGCATTTAGGAACATACCTTAAGTGTATGATCTGGATAGTAGCAAATGAGTAACAAGATAATACCAGCTACCTGCTTACCATCTACTGATAGATGTCCCTAAACCAATAAAATCCTTCAATATTTGCAAAGAGCAAATTACATTATTGATTGGCAAACGTCAACAACACAGGTGCCCTTTGAGCCCTTTCAGCTTGTAGGTCCTGGAAAGTAGGCTAAACTTGGGGGCAAAGTCTGAAGTCTTGAGGTATCACTTACTTGCCGTCAAGGCCTCGGACCGCATCTTCTGCATCCCGGGTGTCTTCAAACTCCACAAAGGCAAAGCCCGGGGGGTTCCTAGCAATCCACACGGTTCTTAAAGGTCCGTAATACCCGAACGCCCGCTCTAGCTCTCCTTTCCCTGCACCAGTGCCCAGGTTACCGACATAAATCTTAGAGTCTGCAAAGGAAAAACAGAAAGAGGTGCCACCACTGCTGCAACTCGCTGACTTCTGTTCTGAGAGGCCTTTGATTTCCCACTCCCCTAAGCTCAGTATCAAAAGGGTTGTTGGAAGTAACTGCACAAATGTAAAAATCACATTGAAATGCAGCCCTCTCAAGGCATCCCATATGTATTGAGGTCAGTGAATAATTAGCATAGGGTTGGCCTGAGGCAGTTCCTCATGCTATGGTCTAAATAAAATTATAAATTACTAGTGTCAGGCATATGAACATAATATTGTGTACTTTTCCACATGACAATGAGCTGTATGTAGTGATTTACTGCAATTACGTATCACCTAAATCACACTAGAGCAAATATTTGAAGCCTGAAAATGTGATAAATTAGGCAAAGGATCAACCTTATCTCCATACCTTGCTACTAGATTGTGTAACATCTAGTAATGTATCAATTTCTACCTGTCTGATTCAGAGGGGTTGGGTTAAATGCAGAAGACACATTTCAGCTGAATACTTTCAGTTGTACAACTGACTCGGTATCCCCCTTTCCCTTTCTTTATGATAAGACAAAAGGTTTATGGGGTTATGACTAGGCCTATGTTTGATTTGCATTAGTTGCCAAGTGAACGTGTAATTTGCTCTTTGAATTTAGATGTAATCCATCCCCTAACATATGTCATACATAACCATTGAATTCTTTATGACACCGACTAACGTTACAGAGGAATGGTGTATTCATCAAGCGTAGCTATGTTTGGCTCTGTGGTGAACGAGTCAACACATCAACTAAGACAGAAGGTGGAACAGCCAGTGAGGTGAGGATTTTGTTTATTTTTGTTACTTAGCCTAATTAAACTGCAAATAAGGTCCAATTTTGCAGACCCATTTTTGACTCATGAGCTGCCCTCTACAAAAGTAGTAAGAGTTTAGCATCTTAATCCCTAGACTCTTTAGCTATACTAACGTTATCAGTGGTTCTCAAACGTCTTGGGGACCACAGATGTTACATGTTATTGATCTATTCCAGAGCTAGCACACCTAATTCAACTTGTCTACTAATCCCTACTGATATATTTAATGCCGCAATCAGCAGTTTAGCCTAAAGACCCAAAGTTGAATTTAATTGATTTCTACGTCAAGCAGAAATTGGCATTTGGATCAGGAAAGTTTCCTCTCATGACCTCTACAAGCTAGAGTGTTGAATAAAATAATATTTTCGTTTTTTGTACTTTTACCACCTTCTTCATGATATCCAATTGGTAGTTACAGTCTTGTCCCATCATTGCAACTCCCCTACGGACTCAGGAGAGGCGACAGTTGAGAGCCATGCGTCTTCCGAAACACAACCCTGGCAAGCCGCACTGCTTCTTGACACAGTGCTCGCTTAACCCGGA
The DNA here is from genome assembly GCF_057628025.1 of Oncorhynchus mykiss. Lineage (NCBI taxonomy): Eukaryota > Metazoa > Chordata > Actinopteri > Salmoniformes > Salmonidae > Oncorhynchus > Oncorhynchus mykiss. The sequence continues at coordinate 16,251,792 of NC_143038.1, read as the reverse complement.
AGCAAGCCACACCAATGTGTTGGAGGAAACACTGTCCAAATGATGACCGAAGTCCGCTTGAAGACACCTGGTTCCTCAACAAGGAGTCACTAGAGCACGATGGGAAAAGGAAATCCCAGCCGGTCAAACCCTCCCCTAACCCAGACGGCTCTGGGCCAATTGTGCGCCGCCTCATGGGTCTCCTGGTCACGGCCAGCTATGACACAGATCAAATTGTATTTTTACTCACTTTCCCGGTTGTTCATGTGGTTGGTCCTTTTGCAGGTAGGAACGTGAGACATATCGACAGGAAGTATAAATACAAACATTTCAAAGCGCTGGTAGTGCGTTCAGATTTCTATCACCTGAAGCATGCACACAAGAGACACAGGCATACTTGGCGAGCTCGTGAATGTATTTAAATGGTTCTGCGCATGCTTCAAGTGAAAGAACTGAATGCACCACCAGCGCCTTGAAAGGTTCATGTAAGTATACTTTCCTGTGAATATATTGTCTCACTTTACAGGTTGTCTGTAGGAATATAAGTAATTCAACATTCTGGCTTGTGAGGAAATTTTCCAAACAAATGTATGGCATTAATAACAAAGCCTTCCCCGCCCCTGCTGAGAAATGGGGCTGGAGAAATGTAACCTCTCTCAAATTCATAGAGCAATGGATATAAGGAATGATATAAGGAATGACCATCCTATGATATCCAAATTATAGTTTTAACCTTGTTTTGAGGCTTTATAGCTAGTTTTTTGTTAATATTTACATTGTTTGTAAACATTGGAGTAAAACATACTTATATTTTGGGTTCTGATGGGGTACAACAGTTGAACTAAGGTCATGAGGCATTTAAGCTGCAATATGTAACTTTTTGTTATGGAAAATATATTTCACAACGGGTTAGATGGTACAATGATTCTCTACACAACGACTGCTTGTTTTGTCGCAAACTATTAGAATTGTAGCAACCAGGAAATGGCGGAGAGATTTCCGCACCTTTCAATTCTTCAACAAACAATGGGCACATTTCATTAATTTATACGTCCACAAATGGATGTAGCAACTGCAGATTGCTCCTTTAAAACATTTTGATAAAAAAAATAGCTACATAATCAAGCCATTAATTAGAGAATCGGGTGTGCTCGTTTATGGCAAGAGCTAGGAAAGCTAAGTAACGTTACGCCTAATGTAGCTAACGTTAGATAGTTAACTAAGCATGAGATTATCTTCACGAATACTGTATTTTGTCTACGATTGAACATGCGTTAGATAATCTTTTTGTGAAGTGAAAATCTGTTTTGCTATTTAGTTTACCTCCTCCGTTTCGACCGTGTCTTGACATGATTCAAGGCCCGCTTTACAATCAATCTGCGCATGCGTGTGGCGAATGATTCTCCTGAAAGGACTGTCAAAGGAAGGACGGGTCACTAAATGTACTCGTGCAATGCAATAAATTGCTAAATGACTCATATTTCATACCACGAATCACACAGTAGAGTATTCGGTTGGTGAAGAGGTTAGTAATATGTAACGAGGTATTTAATTCTTCGGGCTGGAACCTTTGGAATTGTATCACTGTTTTCTACGACACATTTGACCGTCGGACAAATGTAATCACAGGCTCAATCCAGCTAGCCAGTAGCCAGCTCATTCACCTGATTTGGAGATTAAAGCCCAGTGTAGTATATTCTCGGTCAGTATATTGAAAGAGTAATGGACACGTGGCGTCAACTGAAGCCACTGGAGTGGTGTAAATATGTCAACAAAGAGGTCAAAGTGACAGCGCACGAGAAACAACAACATCATGGTTGGGTTTTTACCGTTGATCCAGTATCTGCCAGGTAACTTCGTCAACTTCCCAGTACTCTTCCCCATGGCCATGTGCACAATTTGTTGATGGATAGCTTAAGCTATCATATGAAAATAATACACCAATGCACTGATTTGTCAGTTTTTTCTCCCACTTATATAGTGTGGTACCTAGCTACAACAGTGACGAGTGAAGACACCACTCTGTTATGAGATCTAAGTTTGAGCATCCTACTTCGTAACTGCTATCCCTAGCTACAGTGTGATATTTTTGATGTGACTCAGTCATAGACAATACCAGGATTGTTGCTTTGAAAGGGGTGTATATCAGCTGAGTTGACACTCAATGCATTACCTATTTTCCCTCCCTCAGTATAGTCCTAGTGACCTTCCAGGAGAAAGGAGGCACACCGATGGTCCGAGTTGTGACAGGCCATGCAGTGCAGGAAGTAGAGGTCCTCCAGGAGGGCAATGAAGAAACGGCGGGGCGGCTGAGGGTCATTTTCACACCCCCAGGAGCCCACGCCTTTGGCCCGGAAGAAGTGAGGCACAGGAAAGAGCGCCTCCGCCTGTGGCTGGAAAAGAACCGCATCCCCGTGGAAGAGAAAGGCGAGATGCTGTGCGTGGCCAACGTGCTGACAGTGAGCGCCCCCTACGGAGCGGAAGACTGTAGCAGCTCCAACGAGATCATCCTGGCCCGAGTGCAGAGCCTGGTGGAGAGCAACCCTGATTCAACTCCAGACCAGCCTGCCAACTCCTGATGAAGGATTCACTTTGAGATATAGGGATAGTTTCCCAAACACAGATCAGGCTCAGCCTAGTCCTGGAATAAAATACATTGTCTATTTTCTTGATCTCCATTGAAATAGCTTTTTAGTTCAGGACTAAGCTTAATCTGTGTCAGGGAAACCAGCTCATAGTGGATGTCAATAGTCTAAAATGGTCTCGTCTCCTTCATCTGCCTCTATGTGGGGAAAAAGATGGACTGGGAATTGGGTCTTGGCCATGTGTCTTTCACCTATCCTATGTTTTTAGATAAGTGAAGGTCGAGGAGAGGAGGAGGGAAAGCCACTCTAGACTTGGGATGAACTGAGAGAGACTTAAAATGCTTTGGATTGTTGATGGTTCAAATGTTACTATAATCATATTAAACAATGGACATTGCTATCACAAAGCAAACAGTTGGCAACATTTCGAAATGTGACTTTTTGGTTCTAAAGATACCTTTTTTGTAATGCACTTTTGTAATTAAACGTGCACTGTTACTTACAAACCAATAGTTGCATCTGTCCCGCTACACTTAAATATCTATAAAAAAAAAGACCAATAAAATACCTGTGCCTATAAAATCTATGTTATGAATCTTTAATTGTAAATAATTTTACTTGATAAAACTTGAATAAATCTCCAATAATTAGGCTTGGGTGGTATACTGTACACTGGGGTATTTGGAAAAAGCCACAGGATGGTTTTTTTCCAATACATTTTAATACTTGTAGCTACTTTTTAAATAAATACCTGCAGTCAACTTGTGCAATATGTTAAGAGATAAAGCAGATCCCGTTTGTTCATTTTACCCCTGTCACATTATTTTACATTGTGACGCTTACCTTAGTTCCTCAGAGCAGTTGACCCAGTCACGGGTTTGTTTGTAAATAGCACAATGGGAGAAAGTGGAAGCAGGTGAATCCAGGTGGGTATTGACAGGGGTCGCATTTTATATTAAAAGTTTGCATCAATAGAGTGATCAGGGATGTGCAACTACAGTTTTCCTTCAAAGAAAAGACATTAGCGCAACACATTCAGCAGAAAATGGCTTCATTTTCATCAGATGACAACAGAAGTGCAATGTTATTTGGCTGGCAGAAAATGAAATTACATTGAAATGGCAAATTCTTTTATGCAAAAACAATGCCCGGCCATCTAATGTTTATCATAGGAAGAACGTAGCCTGCTACATTTTCTAATGTTTTGCTTAAAGTTAATCGTACTAGAGTAAAGTAGGCTGGCTACACCGAGAAAAGCCCTGGAGAAATGTATACTGAACAAAGACCTAAACGCAACCAGTAAAGTGTTGGTCCCATGTTTCATGAGCTGAAATAAAAGATCCCAGAAATGTTCCATGCGCACACAAAGCTTTTTTTAAATGTAATTTATTTTGGCCAACAGACATATACAACAAAATGCACAATGTGGACCCAGAGGATATTACTGTAAAGTATTAATTAAAACGCTTGCTTCCAAAGTGTTCCTCTATGGTAAAAACAATAACATGTAATGATTAAAAGACAAGTCAAAATTACAACCAACCATAAAAACATTCATTTATATTGACATCCTAAAAAGTGTCACTATTCACTGCACTTCTCCCTAACCTTAAAAATCAATAATATTAATTTCACATTAAAACAATCTATTCATTTCACATCATACCGATCCTTCAAATAATACACCTGACCAGCAGTAGGGGGGGTACAAGTGACAGTTTAGTGGTTTCCCTTACTTAGACAACCAAATGAAAACCTTTGCGTGCTTTTTAAAGCTATTTTTACTTTTTATTTGCTTGATTTCTAAGGGCAGGCTATTCCATAGACAAATGCGTGTTTGGAAAAATGTGCTCCTTGCAGTACTGTTTACTCTTGGGATTTTACATGACATAACACTATCTCTGGTATTGTGACTGTGTTGGTTATAGACCATATTAATGTGTTTTTTCATGTAACCTGGGGCACGATCATTTAAGATGTCAAACATATGATTAAGTCCACTCTGGACTCCAAAGGCAACAAGCCCACCTTCCGGAACTCCTGTAACCCTATATGGGTCTTAGGGGGGACATTCAGCATATACCTGATAACGTTATTTTGCTTGACCTGCATTCTCTTTTTCAGCTTTTTTGAGAACCCACTATACCAAGCAGAGCAGGCATAATCAAAATTACACTGAATCAAGGTTGAGACAAGCAGTTTCTTAACTTTAATTTTAAAATATCTAGTGTTATGATGTAAAAATGTCAATTTGTTTGCCATTTTAGAAATAATTTTAGCAGCAATCAGGTCTCGGGAAAGATCTAGGAACACACCAAGATAAGATACATTTGTTTTAGATTCAATCTCCTTGCCTGTGCAGTATACTTGTCAGCCTTAATAAGCAATCTACATTTTGTTCCAAACAAAATCGATTCTATAACTATGGTTATTAATCTTGTCCAATTTGAGGTCAGTAATTGCTGTTCTGATGTCCAGAAGCTCTTTTCGGTCATAAGAGACGGTAGCAGCAACATTAAGTGCAAAATAAGTTACAAACAATGCAAAAAAATAAAGTAATTTGCACAATGTCTCTGGTTCACATTCGCTTGTAAATGTCCAAACTCACAAGAAAGGACATTCAGTAGGTCCTACCTTTATACAGTACCAGTCAAATGTTTTTCTTTTTATTTACTATTTTCCACATTGTTTAATAATTGTAAGACATCAAAACAATAAAATAACACATATGGAATCATGTAGTAACAAGTGTTGAACAAACAAGTGTTAAATAAAATCTAAATATATTTTATATGTGAGATTCTTCAAATAACCACCCTTTGCTTTAATGACAGCTTTGCACACTTGACATTCTCGAAACCAGCTTCATGAGGTAGTCACCTGGAATGCATTTCAATTAACAGGTGTGACTTGTTAAAAGTTAATTTGTGGAATTTCTTTCTTTCTTAAAGCGTTTGAGACAAACAGTTGTGTTGTGACAAGGTATGGGGGTATACAGAAGATGGCCCTATTTGGTAAAAGACCAAGTCCATATTATGTCTAGAACAGCTCAAATAAGCAAAGGGAAACGCCAGTCAAGAACTTTACAAGTTTCTTCAAGAGCAGTCACAAAAACCATCCAGCGCTATGATGAAACTGGTTCTCATGAGGACCGCCACAAGAAAGGAAGACCCAGAGTTACGTCTGCTGCAGAGTACAAGTTCATTAGAGTTGCCAGCCTCAGAACTTGCAGCCCAAATAAATGTTTCACAGAGTTCAAGTAACAGACACATCTCAACATCAACTGTTTAGTAGAAACTTCACGAATCCGGCCTTCATGGTCAAATTGCTGCAAAGGAACCACTATCAAAGGACACCAACAAGACAAAGAGACTTGCTTGGGTCAAGAAACACGAGCAATGGACATTAGACTGGTGGAAATCTGTCCTTTGGTCTGATAAGTCCAAAAGTGAGATTTTTGGTTCCAACCTCCGTGTCTTTGTGAGACGCAGAGTAGGTGAACGGATGATCTCTGCATGTGTGGTTCCCACCATGAAGCGTGGAGGAGGAGGTGTAATGGTGCTTTACTGGTGACACTGTCTGATTTATTTAGAATTTGAGGCACACTTAACCAGCATGGCTACCACAGCATTCTGCAGTGATACGCAACCCATCTGGTTTGGGCTTAGTGGGACTATCATTTGTTTTCCAACAGGACAATGACCCAACCCATCTCCAGGCTGTGAAAGGGCTATTTCACCAAGAAGGAGAGTGATGAAGTGCTGCATCAGATGACCTGGCCTCCACAATCACCCGACCTCAACCCAATTGAGATGGTTTGGGATGAGTTGGACTGCAGAGTGAAGGAAAAGCAGCCAACAAGTGCTCAGCATATGTGGGAACTCCTTCAAGACGGGTTTAAAATCATCCCAGGTGAAGCTGGCTGAGAGAATGCCAAGAGTGTAAAAAGCTGTCATCAAGGCAAAGGGTGGCTACTTTGAAGAATCAAAAATATGAAATATATATTAATTTGTTTAATACCTTTTTGGTTAATACATGATTCCATATGTGTTATTTCATAGTTTTGCTGTCTTCACTATTATTCTACAATGTAGAAAATAGTAAAAATAAATAAAAACCTTTGAATGAGTAGGTGTGTCCAAACATTTGACTGGTACTGTATTTTTTATGTCTTTTCAATTGGTTTATTTTTGTGTGCATATTCAGCGAGCAGCCTCCATTAAAAATTCGCTATTACTTGTGCAAATGTTGTTAGCATTCTAGTATAGACACCCAATGGTGCTTTTTGCGTTTGTTTTGGCGCAATCTTGTGTACCAAGCCGGTAATACTATTTATAAATTGGTTGGTTCGAGCCCTGAATGCTGATTGGCTGACAACTGTGGTATATCAGACCGCATACCACGAGTATGACAAAACATTTATTTATACTGTTCTAATTACGTTGATAACCAGATTATAATAACAATAAGGCACATCGGGGGTTGTGTCCATTCTCTCCGCAATGCGTCGTGCTGAAGAACAGCCCTTAGCCGTGGAATGTTGGCCATATACCACACCCCCTCGTGCCTTATTGCTTAAATATACCAGTATGACGATATGAAAATCTGGATACCGTCCAACAATACATAAGGGAATTTCATCTTCACACATTGAGCTACAGTATTACATTGTGTGTTATAACTAAGTAGTCCTCCAGAGCTCTACAACTTCACAGATGTTGGGGTCAATTTAGAATGGGCACTTGACATGGAGAAGAAGTGTTTTATGTAATGTCACAGCCAATAAAGTATAACATAGTGCCCCATGATGATAAGCCTCAACTGCAGTCATACTGTAGCTTAAAGTCTTTCAATGCATCTTATTGTTCTGATAACCTTGCATTGATATAAATACTGTATAGGATACAGTTACAGACTATTTAATGTTAACCCAATAATAAACTAGTACTATGCCAAAATACACAGTTACAAACATGTGTTACCATCTCTTTGGGTTACTGTCATGAATGTCATAACTTTGTTAAAATATGACAAGATTGTGTTATTCTTGTCTCATTGTTTAGCGGTCCTCCTCTCCTCGATAGCCTGAGCACAAATGTATCCTCACAGCGGGAAACGTGAAAGTGTTTTAAAATCTGCCACACCCCCTTTGAATCAGCTATTGTTTCTCTAAGAAAAGCATGCCCACATTTAAAAAAACGATACAATACTTATCTCTCTATAAAATGTCAAGTGCAACCAGCTACAGTTATTTTGACCACTTAACACATGTATTGGGGGATTACTCCTTTGTAAATGTAATTTGCCTGATTACGTGTTGGTGAAGGAGTCATTTCATACAAGCACATTTGTTTGCGTGTTTCCTTTCCTCCTCTATTTGATTACCTTTGACCTTTTTCAAAAGGAGGTGAGGAGAGGATGGAGGAGAGGACGCGAGGAGTCGAGCAAAACCAATTGAGATTCTCCCAAGGAGGGACAGAGATACTGAGGAAAGGGCAAAAAGGGACAGTGAGAGACAGAGAGAGGGATGAAGGGAGAGAGAGGTTGACAGTCCTCTACAGATACAGGAGGCTTCATTGGCTCAGCTGGACTTGAAGGAGTGCACTCAGCCACTGTAGCCCTCCAAACAGTGACCTGTGTTCATCTCATTGCAATAATAACACTTTTTGTGTGTACAGCGATATAGGGGGATTTTCTTATGTATTGTATTGAAGGAGTTTAGTACATTTTGCCTTGGGGGATTGGTTTTTGCCCCACCCCACTTAGGTTGCCAGACTTTCTCGAACACAAAGGCCTTAGAGTTTAGGTCTCTAGTATGAAAGGCCCTATCAAGGTCATTGATAATGCTGTGGCCTCCTCTTTCCTTCATACAGGACTCCAGGCAGGGAGAGAATGTGGTAAAGAAGATTATACAGTCCTTGTTGTTATTGGTCAGGTGTAATATGGGGTAGCCCATTTCCTGGGTAGTAATACTCAGGAGACGATACTCTGCGTGGTAGCCATTATACGGTATGGCTGCGATGATCTTGTCTCCTTTGTAGATTTGTCCGGCAGTAAGTGCCGCCTTGACCACCTCTGGTTCAACGTTGACATCAAACTCTCCAGTCTGGCACTCATCTTTGGTGAGCCTGACAGCCATGGCATACTCACGATTTTGCAGTCCGAACCTGAACAACAGCAGAAAAATCGAGAGACAGAGGTGGTGACAGAACACAGAGCACGTACTTTGGTAGACCTTAATTGTAGAGTTTGGGGACAATTCCCTATAGTATATTAATGCAAGGTTTATTTAGTTAATAAGGCGTGTGGTAATAAAACGGAGACTATATGTTTACAATGAAACAGAGAAGCACTCACTTTTTCATCTCTGTAATCAGTTTAGCTAAATTTGCTTCACTAATCTGAGCATCCACCTTGTCTCCAGCCCAGAGAGAAAGCAGAACGAGAAGGACAACCCCCCTCATAGCTGCACACATCTTAAACACACCAGAGTATCAACACACACACACACACACACACACACACACACACACACACACACACACACACACACACACACACACACACACACACACACACACACACACACACACACACACACACACACACACACACACACACACAAAGAAACACTATGTCAATACAAACACTGCAAACTATTTAAATGGTAAAACCATTACTGTAAACAGATATAAAAGATATGGAGTATACATATTTAAACTAATAAGGAATCAATCATAACACATGTATAGACTCTTAAAATGCTCTTAAAACAGGCTAAACATTTTGTTTGGTGAGAAATGAATAACTCCCAGGTACCTGATGATCCATTGCTGCTGTCCGTGTCTGAATCCTCTATCTGTGTGAGCAATACTTCAATGTTTTTATGTATCAATTCAGCTCACCCAGCATGCCATGTAGGGGGAGTTTCCATTGGTCAGAAAGTGCCAGCACGATAAGCAAGTTCATTCCAGATAAACCAAGGTCATTGTGATGTAATATCATTACGGGAAACCAAATTCCACTAGTTTGACTTGGTTTGGGCTGAGTGGGACTGGTTGAGAAAATGCCAAGAGTGTGAAAAGCTGTCATCAAGGCAAAGAGTGGCTACTTTGAAGAATCAAAGATATTAAATATATATTGATTTGTTTAATACTCTTTTGGTTACTACATGATTCCATATGTGTTATTTCATACTTTTGATGTCTTCACTATTATTCTACAGTGTAGAAAATAGTAAAAATAAATAAAAACCCTTGAATGAGGAGGTGTGTCCAAACATTTGACTGGTACTGTATTTTTTACTTTATGAGCTGGATTGCCTGTCTTTGCAATATGTTTATTTCCGTTAGCATATTCAGCGAGCAGCCTCCATTGAAATTCACTATTACTTGTGCAAATGTTGTTAGCATTCTAGTATAGACACCCAATGGTGCTTTTTTTGCTGTGGTATATCAAACCGTATACCATGGGTATGACAAAACATTTATTTGTACTGTTCTAATTACGTTGGTGACCAGTTTATAATAGCAATAAGGCTCCTTGGGGGTTTGTGATATATGGCTAAGGGTTGTGTCCATGCACTCTGCAATGCGTTGAGTTTAAGAACAGCCCTTAGCCGTGGTATATTCGCCAAATATCCCTCCCCCCGTGCCTTATTGCTTAAATATACCAGTATGAGAGAAGGACGGTATGACGATATGAAAATCTGGATACCGTCCAACCCTTCCAACAATACATAAGGGAATCTCATCCTCACACATTGAGCTACAGTATTACATTGTGTGTTATAACTAAGTAGTCCTCCAGAGCTCTACAACTTCACCGATGTTGGGGTCGATTTGGAATCGGCACTTGACACAGAGAAGAAGTGTTTTATGTAATGTCACAGCCAATAAAGTATAACATAGTGCCCCACGATGATAGGCCTCAACTGCAGTCATACTGTAGCTTAAAGTCTTTCAATGCATCTTATTGTTCTGAGTATATTCATGTATAGTATATTAATGCAAGCGTTTCTTTGGGAAATAAGAAGTGCGGTTTTAAAACAGAGACTATATAATTACAACGAAACAGAGAAGCACTCACTTTTTCATCTCTGTAATCAGTTTAGATAAATTTGCTTCACTAATCTGAGCATCCATCTTGTCTCCAGCACAGAGAGAAAGCAGAAAGAGAAGGACAACCCCCCGCATAGCTGCACACATCTGAAACACACTGGAGTATCACTCACTCACACACGCACGCACCCACCCACCCACCCACCCACCCACACACCCACACACACACACACACACACACACACACACACACACACACACACACACACACACACACACACACACACACACACACACACGAGTAACACTGTGTCAGTACACACACTGCACACCATTTAACAGATGGTAAAACCATTAGAGTAAACAGATATAAATATATAAACTCAGCAAAAAAAGAAACGTCCCATTTTCAGGACCCTGTATTTCAAAGATAATTCGTAAAAATCCAAATAACTTCACAGATCTTCATTGTAAAGGCTTTGAACACGGTTTCCCGTGCTTTTCAATGAACCATAAACAATTAATGAACATGCACCTGTGGAACGATCGTTAAGACACTAACAGCTTACAGATGGTAGGCAATTAACGTCACAGCTATGAAAACTTAGGACACTAAAGAGGCCTTTCTACTGACTCTGAAAAACACCAAAAGAAAAATGCCCAGGGTCCCTGCTCATCCTTGTGAACGTGCCTTAGGCATGCTGCAAGGAGGCATGAGGACTGCAGATGTGGCCAGTGCAATAAATTGCAATGTCCGTACTGTGAGACGCCTGCACAGGATCAGTACATCCGAACATCACACCTGCGGGACAGGTACAGAATGGCAACAACAACTGCCCAAGTTACACCAGGAATGCACAATCCTTCCATCAGTGCTCAGACTGTCCGCAATAGGCTGAGAGGCTGGACAGGGCTTGTAGGCAGGTTCTCACCAGACATCATCGGCAACAACGTCGCCTATGGGCACAAACCTACCGTCGCTGGACCAGACAGGACTGGCAAAAATTGCTCTTCACTGACGAGTCGCGGTTTTGTCTCACCAGGCGGAATGGTCGGATTTGTGTTTATCGTCGAAGGAATGAGCATTACACCGAGGCCTGTACTCTAGAGCGGGATCAATTTGGAGGTGGAGGGTCCGTCATGGTCTGGGGCGGTGTGTCACAGCATCATTGGACTGAGCTTGTTGTCATTGCAGGCAATCTCAAAGCTGTGCGTTACAAGGAAGACATCCTCCTCCCTCGTGTGGTATCCTTTCTGCAGGCTCATCCTGACATGACCCTCCAGCATGACAATGCCACCAGCCATACTGCTTGTTCTGTGTGTGATTTCCTGCAAGACAGGAATGTCAGTGTTCTGCCAGCGAAGAGCCCGGATCTCAATGCCATTGAGCACGTCTGGGACCTGTTGGATTGGAGGGTGAGGGCTAGGGCCATTCCCCCCAGAAATGTTTGGGAACTTGCAGGTGTCTTGGTGGAAGAGTGGGGTAACATTTCACAGCAAGAAATGGCAAATCTGGTGCAGTCCATGATGCACTGCAGTACTTAATGCAGCTGGTGGCCACACCAGATACTGTTACTTTTGATTTTGACCCCCCCTTTGTTCAGGGACACACTATTCCATTTCTGTTAGTCATGTCTGTGGAACTTGTTCATAACACATGTTTAGACACTTAAAATGCTCTTAAAACAGGCTAAACATTTTGTTTGGTGAGAAATACAGAACTCCCATGTACCTGATTATCACTTAGTGCTGTCTGTGTCAGAATCATCTATCTGTGTTAGCAATACTTTTTGTGTGTCAATTCAGCTCACCCAGCATGCCATGTTGGGGGAGTTTTCCCTTTATAAAGCATTCCATTGGTCAGAAAGTTCTATTTCTGCCAACCCAGCACAACGAGCAAGCTCGGTTAAGGGAACCTATTATTTATATTTTCAGGATTGAGGTATGGGTGGGGGTGGGGGTTGGCAAGAGGGACAGACAGACTAGTTGCGTCATTCCAGATAAACCAAGGTCATCGTGATGTAATATCATTACGGGAAACCAAATTTCACTAGTTTGGCTTCTTGCCATCTGACAAACGGGGTGGTAGCAGATAGAGTATGGTATGAGTGGCCAGCCCCCGGCCGTGGACTGAGGTTGGTAGCTGGCCTCCCGGCTGGATCAGCCCCCAATTGCAGACTGTGTTGAACCTGCTGACAGTGCCATAGTTGTTGTCGTGACTTTACTTTCATTAATCTGATGATTGTTATTGAATCATCTATTAAATTAATCATCTAACAATGAACTCATTAGGATTTGGGGCACCATAAGAGTGGTTGTTTAGAGTTACCATCTCCCAAATTAAACTCTAAAGGTCTTTTTACCTATCACATCCATAAAACAGTTGATGTATTAATCATAACTTCGCATCATATCATCATTCTGAACAGTCGTAACCTTACTTATGATTCAGTACTACACAAATTGGTTTAATTGTTTATTTACTAGATAACTAAATGATAACAGAGGATAAACATACACACTTAATACATTAGGAAAAGGTCCCTAGCGGACTGACACAATATGGTTGCTTTTCACAAAAGGAGATGGAGGGGAAGAGAGAAAAATTTGACATTTATCGTGATACATTTTAGAAACTAATCTCACAGTAATCATATACTTTGAACACAAACTGCCACCCGTTTGGAGTAAGAAATCATGAATGTACGTGTCCATGTCTTGGTTCACTGTTGGGCCTTTTCGCGGCACGCTTGTAAGGCTCCGATTGTCCAAGAGGTCGTTCATCCGTCTCTTCTATTGTTACGCTCCTCTGCCCGTTAAACTTGTCGTGTAGTCCTGAACAGACCTACAGAGTTTATTCTACTTTCCATTTGCTCCTGAAGCTTACTTGAAGATAGGCTAGCCAGCTGTGTAGATGGTTCTGTGGTGATGAGTAGTAGAATACGTTGGTTTGAATAGTAGAATGGTCCCACTTAAATTCACTTTTCTAGATACTTTCTTAGGACAGCTAATCTGCCGTACCAGTGATTGTCCGAGAGTTGAGTTGTCTTCTCCTCTTGTGTTGGTATTCAGGGTTCAAACCACTTTACACGTGCAGCTGCAGCCTGGCGATGTTCTGGTCTCGGAGGTGAGTTTACTTTCTTCACCTCGTGTTGAGGTTCAAAGTTCCAACCATTTTAAGCGTGTAAGCTCCCGCTTCATGCTTTTCTGATCTCGCTGTTGTTTCTTTACCAATCCTTTTATGCACTCTGATCGAAAGGGATGGTTCCGTCAGGCTGACACGCTCTCTGACCTCACTAGGGGCTTGGCTACTTAATGTGCAAAGTTTATAGGACACAAATTATCTGATCTCATGGTTCCTAAAATCACATTCATATCTTAACAAAAAAACATTCCTAATTGTTCATATTTCATGCTCAACGTAAAGGATGGAGACTTTGTACATGTAGTGTATATACTTTCCAAGTTACAGTATTTCCTTTATAACACTTAATATCACAAAATAAAAACCAATATGACATTAGTTTTCAAATTTTCCACTGACCATTCCCCACATTCTCTGTTAGGAATATTTTTTCCAGTATTCACTTTAGAACGTGTTAAGAGATCAGGCGGGAAACCTCTGTGTAGACAAAGCACATTTCTCAGTGAAATTTGGAGAGGGATGTTTCTCTCTCCTCTCCTTTAATTTACGACAGGGTGTGAGTCGTCACCCCCATTGTGCAGGAAGCCTGATTGGGCAAGACGATGGAAGGTTGAGCCCGGAAGTTACTGCTTAGAAAGACTCCTGTTGTACACGGGAGGTGTCGCATGATTAAAGGTTCCTCCTGAAACTTCGTAATCAATACTATCAGAAACACTCAAATCACACATATTAGCTACAGTCTCTAGGTGACCAGCTGCACCGAGTCAGGATCTTCACTTACAACTCTAACATTAATCAGTCAACCAATTATCCCCTAAGCTTCCCATTTGACTAATGGCTAAATGGGTATTCCTAACCTTGTGTGTGTATGTAGTTTAACATGACAGTGAAATATGAGTATCTATTGACAATCTAACTCAACATAGCAGTGAAACAAATTCCTTTACTCATCTAATTTGACCTGACTGCATATCTCACTGCTGCAGTCTCGACTTAAACGCTTGGAAGTCATGGTCAGTAAGTATAAGTTTATTACCGATGTGGCACAATTATTGTTTCTGACACTGCATCAACGTGTTGTGGGTTAAAGAGGTCTCTATTGCCGAGGCTTTTTCACAGTATTGCTGGTAAACACCAGACTCACTGTCAATGAGATGATCACATACATACAGTACACACATACAACCTGGTCTCTAAATTCAAGTAACTTTCCTTAAAAGGTCATTATTACTTTCCTAGATATTGGTACACTGATATTGCCGTCAGTTGACCCATCGCGGGACGTGACTTGAATGTGACTGCATGTTCTAGTCATTCGATTTCTATGATTCTCAAACTCCAGCCATTACATAGTGTATGGGCCAGAAAAAGAACATGTTTTTGGAAGCAACTGACAGGATGACCCTATGGCACTTTGTCCGTTGGGAAGAAACCTGGGAGAATAGCCAAGAATGATTACAATGAAGACGACAAACCCAGGTTAATTACTTTAGGCTATTGGGTGTGTCCCAAATGGAATCTATATAGTACACTACTTTTGACCAGGGTACTTCGGGCTCATCAAAAGCAGTGCGCTGTGTCTGGAATGGGGTGCCATTTGGGTGACTCACAGCCCACATTTTGACCCTAGGGAACAAACCATAGTATAACCTGAAGGTGGAACACTTGCACTTCTTCAAATAAACCAAATAGTTTGATTTTACATACATAAACTATTGCCAGTCACAGGATATTGTTCTCTTAATTAAAATGTGGTGTACTCAAGATGTACTGTTAATATATGACCATTCCATAGTGAGTTGGTAACATTTGACTGGAGTGTGGTCTACCTGTGATTAAAAGTATTGTATTCATGATCAAGCAAAATAAGGACAAAGACAATTTGTTGTGGCTAGTCATTCATATTTAGCCATCTAGGTAGCGCCAGCAATTCAACTGCATTTTGCTATGGCCCTTTTTGGATGCTTTAAAAAGGCATCCCTTCATCCTTCCTTTTAAAATGGGGTTATACGGAACGTTTGCCTGGTGCACTTGAGTCAAAAGGGGTCCCCTGAATTGACAGAAATATTGCCTGTGTAAATCGAACCGTGCCCAGAAATGACCTCATTGGACAGAAAGGGGCTTATCTCCTGACACCCATGAGCAAAATCATATTGTAGTCTAAAACTAAGGATTGTGTGGTTTCATGAGTTAAGAAATTGTAACGTGGCTCATTTGATAGAGCACGGCGCTTGTAATGCCAAGGTTGTGAGTTCGAGTCCCACGGGGGACCAGTACGAAAAACATATGCACTCACTACTGTAAGTTGCTCTGGATAAGAGTGTCTGCTAAATGACAAATGTAAACCTTAAAATGAGTCTTGCATGTATGGGGCATATACACAAGCTGAAGTTTGAGGTAAACAATTAGCAACTACATTTCCATACAGACTCTTTGTTACCGATAGAGCAAGGTCTCCAGTACATAACTCGATTAGCTTCAGTCAGATCAGTGACCATTTTGAAGGAAGGGAATCATTAAACAAATATATTCTAACTGGGCATTCAGGACCGTAGCCAGCTCTTCACTAGTTTCATAGCGGACCTACTGCATAGAGTGGTAGAAACACTTTTATTCCCTTGTTTAAAGAAGTCAAATCGTAATTATCTTTACATACTCATTGGCAGAAATGAATCAGAACATAAAAGTACTAACACAAACTTAAGAACAATCACTTCTTGTGTTTCTTGAAAAGTACCTCTTTGGTGTGGATGGGTACCTTAAATCAGGGTTTTCCAAACTCAGTACTGGACCCCCCCACATGTATTTTTTTTGCCCTAACACTACACATCTGATTCAATTAACAAACTCATCATCAAGCTTTGATTATTTGAATCAACTGTGTAGTGCTGGGGCAAAAACAACTAAACACGCACCCAGGACCGAGGTTGGGAAACCCTGCCTTAAATCATGGTACTCTGGTCGATCTACTGGCACAAAAAAAAAAAAAGCTAGCTCCGGACTGAGTCTCTAAGCCTTAAAAACTATCTAACAACATGATTTCCCAAGTCCCTTTTTCCATCTGAGTGAGGTGGATTGAACGACAGACATTTGTTATGGGCGAGTTGAATGGGTTTGCAACACCGTGATAGCTAGAGTCCTCTCTGGTCCGTCTCTGGTCAATATGGGCCACTTTGGTAGATCGTTTAGCCCATACACAGGGAGTTAAAACACTATTAAGTTTGTGGATTTCTCCTGGAGTCTGATCAAACTGGGCTGCAGTCTTTATCGTCCCGTCCTCCAGCGTGCGGTGGACTTGTGTGGTCCTGGTTCATGGTTTACTACGGTTCAAGCTGTATGTGCATGGGTAGGCCACCGAGCTCATAGACAAGTAATGCTGCAATCGATTCACTTAAAAAATAAAAATGAAATAAACATTGGACGATGACAAACAACATACTGTACAAACAAACAAACACATACAATAAAACAAAACAGTAAGACCCCCCCCCCCCGAAATGATTTTTATAGGGAATCTCCAAATGGTCTGCACGAATGAAAAAGGACAATCATCTTTCGTTTAAGTATTTTTTTTATAAGGGCACATGATTATTTTTCCAGGTAGCTAAGAATCTACACTGGTATTGTCTTTTTTTTCTTCTCAAAGTCAACATCACAATTAATGTTGTTTTTTGTCCAAGTCTTTAGTGTTCAATAATTTCCCCCAGATCACATACACAAGTCTTTTTAAAAGGGGTTGGCATTCTCCAGCAGGGGCGGGCCGTCTCGATGCGCAAGGGACGGGTATGACACCGACTCCCTTTTGTACGTTTTGGGGGGGAGCTTGGGGATGGCTTGGGCAGCAGCGCTGCTGGTGCTCTGGCGGGGGGGCACAGGGGGGCCAGCTGCACCCCCCGGAGGGAGGAGGGCTGAGTCGCCGCAGCAGTCTGGGCCACCGGGCCCCAGCAGTGGTAAGGGCGGGGATGGTAGGTGCTTGCGCGGCCCCAGCGAGGGCGAGGGAGTCGGGGGTGGTGGCGGGGTGAGCGGGCCGAACGGCGAGGGAGGGAAGAAGGTTTGGCTCAGCGTGGGTTCGCTGCTGCGGATGCGGCCCTGCGGGGGTGGCTGCAGGTGCAGGGGGCTGTTGGAGCTGGAGAAGACGTCCGGCGTTCTCACGGGCTCCCGCGGTGGCAGTGTGGGTGGGCTGTCAGGCGGCTCCGATAAGGAGGTACGCTCAGTCGAGAGCGAGTAGCGCGGCGAGTAGACCTTGGTGGTGGTGGGCTGCCGTGGAGGGATGGCGGGGGGGCTGTCCAAGTGCTTGGACATCATCTGGAATGTGAGAGGTGGAAAAGGAGAAAGAAGGAGAAGCAAACGTTATGAAGAGTGTGGGAGAACAATTCGACAAACTCAAAATTGTCATCTAAATCTCTAGCAAATAACTGACAGCGCAACTTAGTTGTGTTTCATTGGATATTTAGCATTCCACATCTACACTCTTGAATAAATCAATTGAGAATCCTCCTAATGGTACAGTCTCAGAACAACTTTAGGTAGCAAACATGTCAATATAGAGTCACCTTCGAAGGGGAAGATTCAGCGGGGGCGGATTCGGGGCGTCTGCGAGGGGGCACAGGCGGGGGGACGGTGGCGTCTTCAGTGCTCCTGTGGAGACTCACCATGGAAGAAACTGAGGAGGACCCTGGAATAGAAGGAAATCAAGAACTCAAATGAAGTCTTACAGGAAGAGAGTAATTACACATATTTAACCCCAATTCCCCAAATTCATCCCATACAGGGCTCTACAACTCAGGGATGGGCAACTGAGTGTCTGGGGGGGGGGTTCTCTCTTTTGCTTGGCACTTGACTGTTTCCTAGGTCTTAAATCAGACAATATCTCCAGACATTCAGGCCCACGAAGAATGGAGCAAAAACAAGCATTGAAAACATTTAGAATAGAGGATGAGGAACGGATGGGTAATAGACACTCTCCTTTCGGGAAGGGTATGCAAACAACACCCCTAAAGTATTATGTTCGAGGCAATGACCAACTTCAATAACTAACTACACACCACAGAGTGATATTGTACAAGGATGCTTAGAGCAAAACCCCACAGTGACAATGAAGTCAGGACAGGAGAACAGAAGGGGGTGACACTGATCTAGGGTCAGTTTAACTGGTTAGTAGCCTGGTTAGGGTCGGTATTCAGAGAGGTAAACTGATCCTAGAGCTGTACCCGTGGGCAATGTCTACTTGGAGCTACGAAACGCACACACAGACTAGCGTTCGTTGCCATGGAGACAGACAGGCGCAACAGTGGGCGGAGATGGGAGCAATGAGGTGGATGTCAGTTGCATGCAGGTAGGGAGAGGCAAGTTGGGCTTGAGAGGGTCAGAATGAATGAGAGACGGGGGGGGGGGCGAGTTGATGTAGTTGCTTGGTTGGGGTGTGGGGGGGGATTCACTGACAACAGGTAGGCTGGCTTTGAGAGGGTCATACTAACGTGGGCCGTGTGGTAAAGAGACCGGGGCAAAGATGCTGTCGCAGTCTGGACGGAGGGAGAGGCAGGAGGAGAGAAAAGAGAGAAAAGGCCCTGAGAGGAGGAGAGACTGATGTGGATGGACCAGTTTCATTTCGGACCACTCGACCTATCACCCATTAACCCGTTAATGTATTCACTGTTCACAATTCTGAAAGGACTGCGGGTGTCATTACCCCCCCCACACACACGCCTTGTTACAACGGAGTTCTGAAAATGGGAAAGTTACTGGTATAATGTGAGTTACAGGGTAATGTAAAATGGGTTAGTATCTTTAGGACAAGAGGTTGTGTTCCCTTTGGCTGTGCTCAGAACAATATACTGTAAATCAATTGGAATACTGGCATTATCCATGTCGGCGCCAAACATTTCAAAGTGATAACACTCAATTGCACTCTGACTGGTCTTGCATGCATTCTTCCTTCCTTCCTTCCTTCCTTCCTTGGAGTAATCACTGATCTGACATGACTGGATTGGTGAAAGCTAAGAAGTGGAACACGTTGCATTCACCTAGCTAATCACTTACTTTAGCTCAGTGATTTCTTCAAGGGGAGGAAGGAAGCATTAAATTCAAACTCTCAAACACTTTCTCTATAAGCTCTAGCTGTGCTCCCACCCACCCAACCTCCCCTCCCTTCCGCCGCGATCCCCACCCAAGCTGCTCCCCCGTCCGGCTTGAAGGACCACCTACTGGAGTGGAAGGGGCTGGAGGGGCCCTGGGGCGAGTCGAACACGCTGCCGATGTCTGTGGAGCTGGAGGCGGCCGAGGCCGGCGGCGGCGTGAGGGGCGTGCGCGGCGAGTTGGGCGCAGAGGCGGCGCTCTCCATCTCGCTGTCAGGGATGCGGCTGTAGCTGATCTTGCGTGGCTCGTTCTGCAGTGGCGTCGGGTGGCGCATGGTGCCTGGGCGCACCGAGGACGGGCGCACGCCGGGCGACTTGAGCGGGCAGTTGTACTTCTTGGGCTGGAAGGAGAAAGGGAGAGAGAGGGGGAGAAGAGAGGTGAAGGAGGGGTCAGGGCAACAATATAATGTCAAGGCTTCTCAACTGTAGACCTTCAGCCCTCAAGTGCTGCTGGTTCTTTTCTATCTGGTAGTTAACTGATAAATTAATGTCGGAAGATTGGGGAACGATCTGGTTAGTGTGTTACCTATAGGTAACTGCCAAAATATACATCAACATACATAAACCAACATAAAGTGTCTTAATAGGGCGTTGGGCCACCACAAGCCTTCAGAACAGCTTCAATACGCCTTAGCATGCTTGTACAAGGGTTTAGAACTTTATCGGAGGGATGTGACACCATTCTTCCACGAGAAATTCCATAATTTGCTGTTTTGTTGACGGTGGTGGAAAACGCTGACTCAGGTGACACTTCAGAATCTACCACAAGTGTTCAATTGGGTGAGATCTGGTGGCTGACACACACACTTTAAACCCTCTATGCACCTTTGAGACACCTCTTTCAAAGTCACCAATCTCTTCTTCTAGCCATGGTAGCCAAAATGGGCAACTGGGATTTTTTTTATACATGACCCTAAGCATGATGGGATGTTAATTGCTTAATTAGCTCAGGAACACCTGTGCGGAAGAAACTGTTGTCAATATACTTTATATCCTTCATTTCCTCAAGTGTTTCCTTTATTTTGGCAGTTACCTGTAATTGTTCTAGGTATCAATTCTGCTGACAAATTGTCAGTCTTTTTTCTACCTTAATAGCAGGGGCGTTGCGTCCATAGAGGGCGCTCGGACGCCGCCCCACCTGGCAGCAATGAGATAAAAATGGATTTACAAAAATGTATATAATGATAAAATATTGTAATAATATCAAGTTTGGGGATATAAATAGCTGCATTTAGATTACAAATCGAGTTTTCAAAAAGAAAATGTGCTGCTGTAATCGGCAGCGTAATTCCAGCGTTCCAGAGAGCTTCTCAAGCCACCTCATTCAATGCAATTCAAAGCGATCCCTATACGCCTTGCGGAACCTAAAAAAACAGAGCCAGAGGGCTGCCTCGCTTCTAGTCCTTAGAACATTTTACAAGCATTTCCCTACACCCGCAATAACATCTGCTAAACATGTGTATGTGACCAATACAATTTGATTATCATAGGATTTTAGCTGCTCTTACTGAACCTATCCAAAGAGCCCCTGGTTTTCAGTTATAACTCTGAACACCGGATGGCGACGATCTCCAAAAACACTGGACTGTTGTCAGGTATGAAGTGAGCTCAGACACAGAAGATGACACTGTCAAACGAGCCATGACGTTAGCTAAAACTAGACGACACAAGTTTTTGTCTGTTACTGTATTCCCATATGCTTGTGAGTCTAGCAAATAAGTTGAAGTTGAACATTTACAGTAGCCAACTCATTCCGTTTGGAAATGTGGACTTACGTAAGCGTTATTTGTCAGCTACTTATTGTCAGTTGGCAACGTATTGACAACAGCCCCATTTGTTGGACATTTCACGAGACGCCACTGCTTAAGAGTATACATGCTTAAGTGTGGCCCAGTCTGGTCCCAGTTGGTAGAGCATGGCAATTGCAATGTCAGGGTTGTAGGTTCGATTCCCACGGGGGGCCACTACTAAAAATATGCATTCACTACTGTAAGTCGCTCGGGGCAAGAGAGTCTGCTAAATGACTAAAATGTAAAAAATAAATAATAATAACAATAGTGGAGAAAAAGTATTTTTCATCTGAACTCATGAAGATCCAATGTCCATTCTGACACATTTTTTTGAAATACAACAACTGATCAAACTGCATAGGGAGTCCGAGAGAGGATAATCATGTGAACCGAACCGTAAGATCGGAGAGGAACAAGACACTTACAAATCGAGGCAACGACCGGGCATTCCGAGGCTCGATCTCCAGCGACTTGTTGAACAGATAGTCAGCAAACTCCTTCTCTGCCTTGTCCTCCATTGGATTGAGGTTTTCAAAGAACTTCTGTGATACACAAAGGAGAGGGAGTCGTCAGAAAGATGGAAAGAAAGATCCATCGTGAAATATACATTGCTGTCCTAATGACGATAGACAAGGGTGTGGGTGATTGGGGACAATTGGATGAATAACCAAATAGTACATGTCAGGAGCTGAGTGGCAGTAACTCTCTACTAAGTGGTGAATCCTACCTTCCACTTACGTCGAATTTTCACTTAGTCATGCACTGATGTCAATGAGACTAAAGTTGAAGCTAGGGATCACCACTAAATGTATATCTAATCAAAAACGAATAGGTTGCTATGACTTGGCAAACTGTCAACTGTACATGGTAACTGTAGAGCTGAAATTGTGAAAAGGAAACAGTCCAATAATGTTTTATATTACTTCCATGTGTTACTCATATTTACACCCATTCATATTCCATGTAACTAAATGGTGTTTGTGAAACATCAATGGGTCGGACCATGCTGCAAAGCCGGAATTATTACAATTTCTACAAAAAATGTTGACTATGCCGGCTGGCCATATAGTGGGAGCCGACTTCAACGGAACGTATGACATCATTGTTTTCGCTCCTCACCCGGATATCGCTCTCCACCCGTAAGCAGTAGGGCTGGTTCTGGTACTGCTGGATCTCCCCGGTGATCTCGGCCACTTTCCGTCGCTTGCTGAAGTTGATCAGCTCCTTGCCATGCCTCTTCAGGAAGTCAGGGTTGCCTTCCTCCGTCTTCAGGATGTTCGTCAAGTAAATCCCTGAGGAGAGAGAAAGAAAAGACATGAGAGAGCAGAGCGATGATGTCCATGGACTGGCACCGGTCTGTGGAATGTTGCTGGCCGGTCCCCGAGATGGTTAACCAACACTAGTTTTAATGTAAGTGGTCCTCCAAAGAAGAAAAACCCTAGCTTCGGATAGAACAGGACAGGATCAACTTCAAAGTTCCCGAGGGGAAAATTGTCTTAGACACACAGTACTGCTGTATACCAAATAAAAAAAAAACTGTACATTATTTGTGAGTCCCTGACACAAAAGAGGGCATAGCTTCCTGGTCCCTGGTATCAAATAGGTTGAGAAACACTAGAACATACCAAAGAAGGGGACACAGGGGGGGTTGATGGAGCGTAGTTTTGCCAGGTACTTCTTGTAGTGGTCCTCGCTCAGTTCGTGGGCCTCCTCCAGAATCTTCCGCTGTCGGCTTGGAATTTGCTGGAAAGGGGGCAGAAGTTCAGTCAAAACAAGTATATATATTTCGTCCTACAGATGCGTAGAGACGTACTCATTTCAATACTCAAACACTAGGCATTTATTTGGTACCGCAATTTTCATTGGATTCATGCAATGCCAGATACTGTGATAACACTGTCTTGGTACTATTTCCTAACACCACCACCAAAGAATCTTGCAGAAAGAACCCCTCCGGCCTTCCTCACCTCGAAGGTGTGGTCTAGCCGGTAGACAGGCGAAGAGTTCATGGCGCTGACCACCTCCAGCACGCCATTGAAGTTGTTGAGCTCCTGGAACACCTGCAGGATCTCGATGATACGCGCCACCACCGCTGCCCGCTCTTCCAGGTTCTCCGTCTCTACGATACACCTGGTGTAGAACATAGTACATAGAAAACAAATGCTATTTAAACCCAGGGGCCAACGCTGTGTTCATTAGGCACCAAACGGACAACTGACAAACATGGAGGGACTACCTGGATTTGTCCAACAAGAAACACACATTTTTGTTTTGAACGGCAAAAAGTTTTCTGCTGCAAGCCCTAATAAACATGACTCAGGTCAGCATAGTTCGGTCAATAACTTCCACAGCTGTCGTAAGGTAAGTGGGGGCAAGAAAATAAGCACTGGTACATTTTAATGCTCCCAAATGTGTTTAATTAGTAACATAACATTGACCTGTTAGTCCTCATTTGGTAACATGGTGAGCTATTAAGTCAGTGTAAGGACACATTTCACTCAACCAATTCAGTTGTCCCTGAAAACTAATCAGGAAGTCTCTGGAGATATCAAGCCTGGTGTAAAATCAGACAGGGATTAGCAGCTCATACACAAAGAACAGTCCCAAATGTTTCCTTCCTTTTCACCTTTAGAATCAAGACAGGGAGGATAGGAGTAATCACAGCCTTATTTAGGGTGAAATTCTGCCACCTACATAAAGCATTCATAACACCTTTATGCAAAGGACATGACATAACTATACTGAACAAAAATATAAAAACAAAACATGCAACAATTTCAACTATTTTACTGAGTTACAGTTCCTATAAGGAAATCAGTCGATTGAAACAAATTCATTAGGCCCTAATCTATGGATATCACATGAGTGGGCACAGCCATGGTTGGGCCTGGGAGGCAAAGGCCCACCCACTTGGGAGTCAAGCTCACTGTCTGGGGAGCCAGGCACAGACAATCAGAATTAGTTTTCCCCCACAAAAGGGCTTTATTACAGACAGAAATACTGCTCAGTTTTATCAGCTGTCCGGATGGCTGGTCTCAGACGATCCCGCAGGTGAAGAAACCCTAAATGTGGAGGGGCTTTCGTGGTTAGCGGTTGGGAGGCCGGTTGGACATACTGACAAATTCTATAAAATGTCATTGGACGTGGCTTATGGTCAAGCCTGCCAATTGCATGCTCCCTCAAAACTTCAGACATCTGTGGCATTGTGTGACAAAACTGTATGTTTTAGAGTGGCCTATTGTCCCCAGCACAAGGTGCACCTGTGTAATGATCATGCTGTTTAATCAGCTCCTTGATATGCCACACCTGTCAGGTGGATGGATTATCTAGGCAAATGAGAAATGCTCACTAACCGGGATGTAAACTCATTAGTGCACAACATCTGAGAAGAAATAAGCTTTTTGTGCTTATGGAACATTTCTGGGATCTTTTATTTCAGCTTATGATGGGACCAACACTATACTTGTTTATATTTTTGTTCAGTATACATTGAGCTACATAACAGCTACATAATTTACTTTATCATGACATAAATTGATCATAGAAAATGCTTGGTCAACACTGCAAGTGTAAGGAGTATCATGGTCACATTTCACATGAGGACCGCTTCTTTGTGCTGCCAAAAAACTAAATTGACGCTCTTACTTTTCGAACCACAACGTGAGGTTGGTGGTGTGGCGGATCATGCGCAGAAGGTTGGGAGAGTTCAGCTCCTTGTCCTCCTTCGTCCACACGCTGCCCACCAGCTCTGATGGCTGCACCGCCCTGTAGATATAGGTCAGAGAGAGGTCAATAATTCTCCAAACCAAATATGTAGGAGGAGATTACCATATACCCTAACTATTCTATGCCATTATCCAAAGCGACTTACAAAAAATGTATGCAGGCACTATACTGTATGTTTATGTGATCCCAGCAGGAATTGAAGCCTCACTATGTGAGCCACAGAGGACCACCATTATTAGTTAAATGACAAATAAATAAAAAAATCTGACTGTCAGTGGTCAGGTGCAAACTTCTACCGATTCCAGTCTTGGCAGCAAAGGGAGCTTTCTGTGATTTTCAGACAATACCGGCGACCATTTTTGGGTCACCGAGCCGATGTGTTGTGATCTCGTCGTAGGAAATGGAGTAGGGTGAATGTTTTTATTTTAACAGGTAGTCTGTACTGAGACCAAGGGCCTCTTTTCCAGGGGAGCCCTGTGTACACAATACACATCAATATACACATTTAAAACTACATGTGCGTAAATGTGTTAAAAATATATATTAATATATATATATATTAAATATGCAAAACGAAAATAAACAATCATAAACAGTTACATTTCTCAGCTACTAGGTTTTCAATCAACATCCGAGCAGCACCAGAACATCCAGTTTTAATGAGATCTGTAAATTGTTCCAGCAGTGGGATCCATTAAAACTAAAAGCGGATTTACCTAATTTGGTGGAGACCCGAGGAACCTTAAGAGTTAACCAACCCTGTGAATGCGTTTTGTAACTCATGTTTTTATCCTTCAACAACAAAGTTAGGTAAATCAGATGCTTGTATAGTAAACACATAGGGAGTAATGAAGTGACCTACTATTAGGTACTATTAATGAGGACCAGCTCCATGGACATTTCAATTGATATTCTTACAGTACATACATTGAGTTACCCATAGATGCTGATCTTGGGTCAGTTTTGAATTTTCCCCACTAACGGTTACGGTTAATATAGGGAGAGATGAAGCTGATCATAGATCTGCACCTAGGGGAAACTTCACCCCGGAGCGTGGGAAAGAGGTGAGGGGATAACCTTGGGTACGGCCCACCCTAGCTGTTCCCACAGGCCCAGCGACGTCAGAGGGGGAAGTGTGTCCCTGCGTCCCCTCTCTGGTGCTGCACGTTCGTGTGTGTGTCAGTATATGTGAGAAGAATTGTGCGCATGTGTCCTCTATTGTACTAAACAACTTTAATCTGACAAAATGGGAAAACATAGAAACACATTCAGACAAGAGTTGGATCCAAAGTGAAGACTGCATCAAGTGTGACGAATCATGAACTCAATTTTATTCACTGGGAAAAAAATTGATCACTTAGCCATAAGAATATCAATTGAAATGTCCATGAAGGAGTATCTTCCAATGTAACCGACCTCTTAGGAGGATCTGGGTGCAACTGCAAAGATAAGAATCCCGAAAGAACATCCCAAACTACAGTTGTTCGTCCTATTACCACTGAGAACTTTCTAATTACATGAAATTATATAACAAAATTGATAACAAATAATAACCGGGTATTTAGGGGACTAAATGAAGTGGAACACCTCCACCCTTCACTCCCCACCTGGGATTAAGGCAACAAATACAGCACGTGTGCCCCGTTTCAGGAAGCTAGGCGTATGTCGCACATCACTACTTCACAGGAGAGGCATTTGAACGTCTTTTACTTTTTATCAAAATGTGTTTTTGGGCAGAAATACCTTCTGGAACATGTGAACTTTCATGTGCCTTAATAGAAAATGTATATTCCATCTGTAAATACAAATTAAATTGTTAAAATTACAAGCCTAGTTGGTTTAGCCACGGAAAAAGCCAGGAACCTTCCCGCTAGCCATGATTGGCTGAGATGGGTGGGCTGGACATGCCGGGAGATGAGTTTGGTTTGGTCTGCCATGTAGCAGGCTTCTCTCTATAACGTGAACTCTTTAGTATGTATTGATAGTCCTTTCTACTGCGCCGGACTTTGAAAGTTTTAACATTAGCCATTGAGAACTACAAAAGTTTTGCTACTTTTCTCAACAACATTGATGCCCTGAATTTAGCAGGCGCTATCGACAGATCAGTTGGAAAAAGTTGTGATGGGCTACTTTCTGCACACAGTGTGAACCGGAGTGACTTAACACAACGCTGGCCAAAAAAGATGTAGCTACAAATAAAACGGAGTTAAATGGTTCCAGTCTGCCGTGAAGATTTCATCCATGTAAGAGTCATTTTCAGATATTATAAGTTTCTAATTTTGTCAGAAAGAAATTTTCATTGCAAGTTAAAGCGTACTGTTAGCTAGCTAGCGATTGTTAGCTTGCTGACGTTACGTGTATGATCTGTAGTAATATTATTTGAATCAGAAAACGATTTACATTGCTAGTTATAGCTTAATGTTAGCTCGCTACCTAGCCATCTGTTGTATTTTACGGCCATCTGTTGTATTTCATGAACATGTGTACGTCTAGACAATAGTGGCCCATCCACTTAGCTAGATGTGGCTGGGGGGTGGATATAGCATTTCTTTCACATGGCCTATCAATTGTGTCTGGGTAAGCATCATATAATAAATGATCAAATATTGACACTATATTTTTATCTGGACACTATCTGTTTTTTATACTACTTGCAAATATGCAAGTAACCATTTCATAGTACCATTTACACCTTCTGTATCCTGTACATGTGACAAATAAACTTTGATTTTATTTGATATAGTGTGTGTTTACCAGAGATGGTAAAGAAAAACATGGCCTGCACCAAAGCCAAATTAGGATATTGGACAAGGACTAGATGAAGTGTATTTTTTCCTGGAGCTTTTACTTATTGTAGGCTACTACTTTTAGCACTTTTAGTCTTGAAATACTTTGTTGTTTACTACACTTCTCACTCAGTTTAGCACATGGCCTCAAATGTGAATCCTTAGATGGGTTGGGCTAAGGCTTAAGAGGGTGTGAACAATGCTGAATGCGTGTAGACAAAGAAGAGCTCTCCAAGTAGGTGTACCAAATCATTCAAGGGCCATTTTCTCAAAAGTGGGGTTACCAGTTTATCAACTTTCAAAGCAGAATTACTTTCTCAATGTTCCTCAGCTGGAGTGTACGATATCCATATTTCTAGCTCGGAGTCTGTACTTTTATCCAATGTAAAATACACTATTTCAAATGTTGCTACATAAGACCGAATCCAGGTGGTGGGTCACATTTTTGCTCTAGGACAACACTTACACAGCTGATCCAAGTAATCAAGCCAGTGACAAATTGAGTTGCCTTAGTACTGGACAGGAACAAAAAGGAATGGGAGTAAAAAAAAAACACTTGCGTGGACGGCCATACGGTCCTGTAGGCCTACC
Source organism: Oncorhynchus mykiss (assembly GCF_057628025.1). NCBI lineage: Eukaryota > Metazoa > Chordata > Actinopteri > Salmoniformes > Salmonidae > Oncorhynchus > Oncorhynchus mykiss. Next base: position 16,222,996 of record NC_143038.1, on the reverse strand, counting down.
TGTAGAAGTCGGACTCGAGCAGTGTGAGCTGCCGGGCGATCTCAATTGGGTGGAGGGTCATGAGGTCAAACTGGTCTGTCTGGCCCGGCTTACTGAGGTGCCACTCGATGGGTGGCGGCGAGGTCTCGAAGGTGATGTTGTGGCTGGGCCCGTTGGCCTGCGCCTGCTTCTTCCTCTGGATGATCTTGGTGATGGACTCCACCCACTTCTTCATGGCCTTGCCTGGGAGGGGTCACAGAGAGGGAGATTGTCACTCAGAGAAGAGAAGTGAAGGAGGAGAAAAAAAATACACTAAATTAGAAGAAAATAGAAAAATACAAGACAAAAAGAGAGGATATGCAACGGGAGGAGAAGAGAAAGTCCTTGCCCCGATGTATCCACACATACCTCGCACCAATGCAATGAACTCCTCCAGACGCTTCAGTAACTGGCAGTCCCGCTCAAAGTCATAGAAGTGGTGCTCCACCCAGTGGCGACATACATTCAGTACTCTGCAGGAAGAGAGGGTGGGTCAAAACCAGTTAGATAGCAGTTACGGACCAGCAAGAGACCGCTAACTACAAATCCTGACCTAAAAACTAAATAAATCTGACCCTGGATTAGCAACTTGAACCCACTCCTAAAATACTGGGAAAGAGATGAGTTAACTGATAAGAGACAAGAAAGCACCAGATTGAGAACTACAAAGAGTGCATGCTGGAAAATATATATGGCAGCTAGAAATATATATGGCAGCTGCATGTTCTTCAGAGAGAGATGGGAAGGGTTGAGGGTAGCTGAAGGCTGGGACTAAAAACCAACAAAAAAGATAACGTAAAATCTATTGTCCGTGAAATCTATGTAGTATGTATAACCTGAAGTGAAGCCTGAGTATTGTTGTCCATTAGTTTACTCCAATTAGGGGAGGGGTGGCAGGGTTAGTGGAACATAATAAAGTAGTGAAATATTTGCATTAAAAAGTTATATATATTTACAAAAAAATATTTACAATGCATTCGGAAAGTATTCATACCCCTGGACTTTGTCCACAATTGTTTTTCATAGCAAAAACAGGTTTTTAGAAATGTTTGCACATTTATAAAAAATTGTAAACAAAAATATAACATTTACATAAGAATTCAGACCCTTTACTCAGTACTTTCTTGAAGCATTTTTGGCAGCAATTATAGCCTCGAGACTTCTTGGGTATGACGCTACAAGCTTGGGACACCTGTATTTGGGGAGTTGCTCACATTCTTCTCTGCAGATCCTCTCAAGCTCTGTCAGGTTGGATGGGGAGCGTCACTGCACAGCTATTGTCAAGTATCTCCAGAGATCTTCGATCGGGTTCAAGTCTGGTCTCTGGCTGGGCCACTCAAGGACATTCAGAGACTTGTCCCAAAACCACTCCTGTGTTGTCTTGGCTGTGTGCTTTGGGTCGTTGGCCTGCTGGAAGGTGAACCTTCACACTAGTCTGAGGTCCTGAGCACTCTGGAGCAGGTTTTCATCAAGGGTGGTCTGAGTCCTTCATGGTCTGAGAGGGCTGTCATGTGCCTTTTACTGATGAGTGTCTTTCGCCTGGCCACTCTACCATAAAGGCCTGATTGGTGGAGTGCTGCAGAGATGGTTGTCCTTCTGGAAGGTTCTCCCATCTCCACAGAGGAACTCTGGAGCGTTGTCAGAGTGACCATCAAGTTCTTGGTCACCTCCCCGACCAAGGCCCTTCTCCCCAGATTGCTCAGTTTGGCCAGGCAGCCAGCTCTAAGAAGAGTGTCTTGGTGGTTCCAAACTTCCTCAATTTAAGAATGATGGAGGCCACTGTTCTTGGGAACCTTCAATGCTGCAGACATGTTTTAGTAACCTTCCCCAAATCTGTGCCTCGACACAATCCTGTCTCTGAGCTCTACAGACAATTATTTCGACCTCATGGCTTGGTTTTTGCTCTGACATTTACTGTCAACTGTGGGACCTTATATAGACAAGTGTGTGCCTTTCAAAATCATGTCCAATCAATTGAATTTACCACTGGTGGACCTCAATCAAGTTGTAGAAACATCTCAAGGATGATCAATGGAAACATGGTGCACCTGAGCACAATTTCACGTCTCATAGCAAAGGCTATGAATACTTATGTAAATAAGGCATCTGTTTAAACATTTTTTTTAAATTAATTTGCAAAAAATAAAAAATGTACTGTTTTCGCTTTGTCATTATGGGGTATCGTGTAAATTGACGAGGATAAAAAAGGCTGTAATGAATAAGGCTGTAATGTAACAAAATGTGGAAAAGGGGAAGGGTTCTGAATACTTTCCGAATGCACTGTATATAAAAAAAAGTGCATGCTTCTGTTTCAACCCAGCATTGAAACAGTTTGAAACCTTTCTCTGCTAATCAGGACAGACTACCCTCCATGTGGCACCATAAGGATCACAAGGAAACCAGGATGTTTTGTTGACCCCTAGGTCATGTTCATTAGGCACCAAAATGAAACACAGACAGGGGCTACCTCAACCTTTTTGCTGTCACATGTTCTGTTACAGTCCCTAATGAACACATCCTCTGGAATTAGGTATGGTAAATTGGGAGGTGTGGAGAGGTACCGGAGTTGGACTGGCTGGACAAACTCCTTGCGAAATCGTTTGAGTTCGGCGCTGAGAGGTTGGTCTCCGTTCTCTATGGCCATCTGGTCTGCCTCTGTGGGCTTTGGCTCTGGGATTTCAAACCTGGAAGGTTCCGGAAAACAAAATCACAACCGAGAAGACACAGTAGTGTGGAATCTGGGAGACACCTTTAAACCAGACAGTAGATGGTGATTGCTATACTAGATGGCAACAATAAAGATTGGTATAATTCGAAATGTTTGAACACCTAGGTATGTTTCTACCAGGGCTGACGCCATTTAGTTAACTGTTCGATTGTTTGGTCGATAGGCTGTTGGTCAGACGGGATTTTTTGAGCGGAGCAGTCGCGAATATATATATATATTTTTCATGGCATACAAGACACCTGTCTGATTCACGCATGTCTTAGTGGAATATGCAGAGGCCGCGGCGATCCAAGAAAGGGAGTGTGGCTAAGATGCACAATGTCTCTTTCCTGACATTTCGCGCACAATCCCCATTTACATAGATCATCAGCAGAGTAGTACATTTACCGTTAATTCTCAATTTCTAATCTATAATGTTTGTTTGGTTACAGTCATTTCTGTTAATGGATTCAATATATCATTATTACAGTTGTTTACCGTTCTCATCGTCGGAGGGGACAAGTTATTTTGTTTGCAGAGCTCACAACCTATCCTACATGTGAGAAAAAATGTCTGATTGTCTTAACTCACCATCACATTTTTTATTTTACCTTTATTTAACTAGGCAAGTCAGTTAAGAACAAATTCTTATTTACAATGACGGCCTACCCCAGCCAAACCCGGGCCAATTGTGCGCCGCCCTATGGGACTCCCAATCACAGCCGGATGTGATGCAGCCTGGATTCGAACCCAGGGACTGCAGTGACGCCCCTTGCACCGAGATGCAGTGCCTTAGACCGCTGCGCCTCTCTAGTTGTGGAGCTTCTCAAAGTTATTTATTCTTCACCTCAAACAGTGAGTAAAGGTGTGTTTTTATTGATAATGACAATGGTTCCTCAACATATTTGAAAAATATTTCCAGCTCTCTCCCTTTCGATCGAATCCCTCAGCATGAAAGGGAAAAACGTAATCTTCTGATCCAGTGCAAACATCTTAAAATACCTAATTACTTCTTATCCCTTGCACAAATAGCTTACAGCTGTGTCTGTCTGTCCCAAGTTCACTGGCGCAAGAAACTCTGAGGGCCCAGAATAATTTAGAAAATGTTGCAAGTTTGCTAGCGCGAGCATCGGGCCTGGATCCAGTTGATAGCCTAGTATAGGTATTCCCAAACTGGGGTACGCAATGCCATCGGGGGTACGCCAAATAAAAAAGGTGATATAATCTTTTTTAAATAATAATAAATATATTTTTTTTTCTTCACATTTTCAAACAGCCCAACGGTGACATTTGTATTTTGCCTGAGAAGCCTCGCTTCACTGCCAAAAATCAAATTAAACCATCTAGTGTTCAGCAAAAGAACAACACAATGTCAAATACAGGTAGCCAAGTCAAATAATTAACATCCAATCACATTAACCGTTACTCTCTCGTGGGAATTCCACTAACAGTCCGTCTGTAGCCAAACGTAGCTGCTGCTCATGTTGGTATCTGTACTGATGGCGCAAAAGCCATGACAGGGAGACATAGTGGAGTGGTAAAGCGCGTGCAAGCATTTGCTCCCGAAACCACTTGGGTACACTGCAGCATCCACCCAGAGGCTCTTGCTGCCAAGGGAATGCCTGACAGCTGGAAAGACGTGTTGGATAGTGCAGTGAAAATGGTTAACATTGTTAAAGCAAGGCTCCTGAACTCTCGTGTTTTTTCTGCACTATGCAATGGATATGGCAATCGACCATGTAATGCCTTTACAACATACAGAAGTGTGCTGGTTATCAAGGGACAAAGTTGACACTTTAAAAAAATTGAGAGACGAGCTTAAAGTTCTTTACTGACCACAATTTTCACTTGTCATCAATGCAAGCGGTCAGACGAGTTTCTCACACGACTGGCCTCTATGGGTGATGTTTTTTCTCACCTGAATGATCTGAATCTAGGATTACAGGGACAATCCGCAACTATATTCAATGTGCGGGACAAAATTGAGGGTATGATAATGATGTTGGAGCTTTTCTCTGTCTGCATTAACAAGGACAACACACAGGTCTTTCCATCACTATATGCATTTTGTGTGCAAATGAACTCAAGCTTACGGACAATTTAACATGTGATATAGAGAAGCACCTGAGTGAGTTGAGTGCGCAATTACGCAGGTACTTTCCCGAAACGGATGACAAACAACTGGATTCGTTATCCCGTTCATGCCCTGCCTCTAGTCCACTTACTGATATCTGAACAAGAGAGCCTCATCAAAATTGCAACAAGCAGTTCTGTGAAAATGTTACTTAAATCAGAAGCCACTGCCAGATTTCTTGATTGGGCTGTGCTCAGAGCGTCCTGTCTTGGCAAATCTCGCTGTTAAGACACTGACGCCCTTTGCAACCACGTACCTATGTCAGAGTGGATTCTCGGCCCTCACTAGCATGAAAACTAAATACTAAATACTATTTGTGCCATGGTCCTATAAAAGCTCTGTCACTTCCCATGAGCCGGGTTGTGACAAAAAATCCCACTCATTCTAAATTTTTTATAAATGTATTGTATAGTGTGTGTGGCAGGCTTACAATGATGGCAAAAAAAAACAACCTTTGAGAGTGCGCTGATCAGGATATTTTCTACCTGCAGGCAGCAATGTTATTATTTGTTGGCTTTATGTAGGCTATTTTTTACAGAGTTGGCAATGGCAATAGAAGTTACTTTTAGATTTGTTTAATATTCATTTAGATAGAACTTAGATGAACCACATGGCAAATATTTTGAGATATGAAGACTTTTTTATAAATTAAATGAAACCGTTTGTTTTGATAATTGATAATAATTGATCATTCTAACTGGCACGCAGAACGGTAGAAATGATAACATAAATTGGCACTCCAAATGGAAAAGGTCGCCGACCCCTGCTGTAGCCTATTATCTGCAAAGGCCAGCAGCAGAGGGAGGAGGGCGGCACAGTTTTTTTTTCTTTGAGTGATTTGTGTGTCTCAATTATTTGATCAAACAGTGTACTTAAAGCATCAGACAAGCTACATATAGTTGATATTAAAAAAGGAAAAATACACGTTTAAAATATGGAAAAATACACGTTTAAAAATGTCGACCAATTGATTGGTCGAAACAACAGAGGACTCTCGGTTGATCAAGATTTTTTAGTCAGGGACAGCCCTAGTTTCTATAAATGTATATAGGAATATATTGTCCATGATAAATACATCTCTGTCTTTGTTCTGACAAAGGTCAGAGTCAACGAGCACGGACAAATAATCTTGTTGACTGAAAACATTTTCCGAAGTCAAAGGCAATGTATCTGATGTTGAAAAATATGATACAATATTAGACAAAGGCGGTTCTTCATAGAATAATAACAGTGGAGCCCAAATCGTAGAATGGCATCAACATTCTCACCTCTCCATAAGAAGACCCAGCAGCTCCTGAGGTTTGCAGAAGGACCTGTAGGTTGTTAGAAATGTTCGGACAAAATTTGGATCTGCAAGAAGGAAAAACAATGGGATTGTCAGCCATTTTGTTAATCATTCCCAGCAGTGTGCAAGTATCTATTTTTCTTTCATGACTTTCAGTGATCACTAATTAAATTTGCTACTGTTTGCCGGCTAGATATCTTATAACTATTAAGTTAACAGTCTAAGATATGCTAACCAATGTCATGCGTATTATTAGGCACCAAACAGAAAAAAACGGACTGAAAGATGGTCGACAACTCGACTTGTCCAATAAGAAAAATGTCAAACATTCCCAAGTGAACATGACCCAGGTCTGTGTGTATATTAGGAGTGCGGATGCTGTGGTTATGTGGGTCTTGGAGTGTGAGCTACAGGGCACCTAGCAAGGGCTAGATCTTCTGCAGTCCGAACAGGATCGTTAGCTCGTGGTTCACATGATGGATCTGTCCAAGCCCTTTCGCCGGGCCTGGCTGGGGTTGGGGGGGGGGGGGGGCAGGGAACAATAGCTGCCTCAGTGTGGATTTACAAACAATCGGCCTGGAACCATTTCAGCCAGGAAACAGACGCTGCTCTGACGCACGCAACTGCCACTCCACCACACACACGCTTAAAAATAGATTACCCGCCTGCCCTTCCCACCACCGACATACACACTGCAGTGTTTCTCCTAGGCTTTGGCCACACATACAAGTATACTGTAGGACAAGTCAACAACATTACTTGGGTATGACTCAACAGAATATGAACTTATAAAAAGTTAGATTTTCACTAGGCAGTTAATTTAAAGTTAACTTCCTGCAATTTTACACATTTTTTGCCTTGGCTTACGTTGTGTTCTTATGCTATCGGAGTGACTCAAACTTTAAAACAAAATACATTTTAGATTCTCACTGACAGTTTAGTTTTTATTCTGGTGGTTGTTAGTTCTCAAAGAAGATCTTATTTAAAAACAATACAGCTCCATTATCTTTTCTACATACGTTATATCTGGATTTAATCATTCAAGTTTACACTGAACACATTTTACCATCCCAAACCTTTTTTGTAACTTATTTCACACACACACACACACACACACACACGTAAAAAGTGTGGACACCTACTCATTCAAGGGTTTTTCTTTATTTTTACTATTTTCTATATTGTAGAATAGTGAAGACATCAAAACAATGAAATAACATATGGAGGAATCATGTTGTAACCCAAAAAAGTGTTAAACAAATCAAAATATATTTTATATGAGTTTCTTCAAAGTAGCCACCCTTTGCCTTGACGACAGCTTTGCACACTCTTGGCATTCTCTCAACCAGCTTCATGAGGTAGTCACCTGGAATGCATTTAAACTAACAGGTGTTCCTTGTTAAACGTTTCCTTGTGGAATTTCTTTCCTTCTTAATGCATTTGAGCCAATCAGTTGTGTTGTGACAAAGTAGGGGTGGTATACAGAAGATAGCCCTATTTGGTAAAATGCAGAATCAAATCAAACTTTGTCACATGCGCCGAATACAACAAGTGGAGACTATCGTGAAATGCTTACGTACAACCCCTTAACCAACAGTGCAGTTCAAGAAGAGTTTAGTTCATTTGGTAGACATTTTCTTAACCTCTTGAAACTAGGGGGCACTATTTTTATTTTTGGAAAAATAACGTTCCCAAAGTAAAGCGCCTATTTCTCAGGACCAGATGCTAGAATATGCATATAATTGACAGTTTAGGATAGAAAACACTAAAGTTTCCAAAACAGTCAAAATATTGTCTGTGAGTATAACATAACTGAAATTGCATTTGCCATGTTTCTGTCGATATATTATGGATATAATTTGGATTTTTTTTCGCCATTGTCGTGACCACTATTTCCGGTGAATTTCTGAACATAACGTGACCAACAAACAGAAGTATTTTGGCTATAAAAATAATCTTTATGGAACAAAAGGAACATTTGCTGTCTAACTGAGAGTCTCGTGAGTGAAAACATCCGAAGCTCAAAGGTAAACGGTTCATTTGATTGCTTTTCGTGACCAAGCTTCCTGCTGCTAGCTGGACATAATGCTATGTTAGGCTATCAATAAACTTACACAAACGCTTGTCTTGCTTTGGCTGTAAAGCATAATTTCAAAATCTGAGATGACAGGGTGATTAACAAAAGGCTAAGCTGTGTTTCACTATATTTCAATTGAGATTTCATGGATATTAATATTTTCTAGTAATATTTTTTGCCCTATGCTAATTAGTGTAGTTGATGACAATTCTCCCAGATCCAGGATGGGTAGTTCCAAGAGGTTTCTTAAGTAAAAAATAAATAAAGTAACACAATAACAAGGCTATAAATACAGGGGGTACCAGTACCGAGTCAGCGTGCGGGGGTACAAGTTAGTTGAGGTAATTTGTACATGTACAGTTGAAGTCGAAAGTTTACATACACCTTAGCCAAATACATTTAAACTCAGTTTCACAATTCCTGACATTTCATCCTAGTAAAAATTCCCTGTCTTAGGTCAAGTTAGCATCACCACTTTATTTGAAGAATGTGAAATGTCAGAATAACAGCAGAGAGAATGATTTATTTCAGCTTTTATTTCTTTCTTTCATCACATTCCCAGTGGGTCAGAAGTTTACGTACACTTAATTTGTATTTGGTAGCATTGCCTTTAAATTGTTAAACTGGGCTAAGACGTTTCAGGTAGCCTTCCACAAGCCTCTCACAATAAGTTGGGTGAATTTTGGCCCATTCCTCCTGACAGAGCTGCTGTAACTGAGTCAGGTTTGTAGGCCTACTTGTTCGCATACACTTTTTCAGTTCTGCCCACAAATGTTCTATAGGATTGAGGTCAGGGCTTTGTGATGGTCACTCCAATACTTTGACTTTGTTGTTCTTAAGCCATTTTGCCACAACTTTGGAAGTGTGCTTGGGGTCATTGTCCATTTGGAAGACCCATTTGCGACCAAGCTTTAACTTCCTGACTGATGTCTTGAGATGTTGCTTCAATATATCCACATCATTTTCCTCCCTCATGAGGCCATCTATTTTGTGAAGTACACCAGTCCCTCCTGCAGCAAAGCACCCTCACAACATGATGCTTCCACCTCCGTGCTTCACAGTTGGGATGGCGTAATTTGGCTTGCAAGCCTCCCCCTTTTTCCTCCAAACTTAAATGGACATTATGGTCAAACAATTCTATTTTTGTTTCATCAGACCAGAGGACAGTTCTCCAAAAAGTACGATCTTTGTCCCCATGTGCAGTTGCAAACCGTAGTCTGGCTTTTTTATGGCGGTTTTGAGCGGCCATTCAGGTTATGTCGATATAGGTATCGTTTTACTGTGGATAGATATTTTTGTAGCCGTTTCCTCCAGCATCTTCACAAGCACCTTTGCTGTTGTTCTGGGATTGATTTGCACTTTTCGCACCAAAGTACGTTCATCTCTAGGAGACTGAGCGGTACGACGGCTGTGTGGTCCCATGGTGTTTATACTTGCGTACTACTGTTTGTACAGATGGACGTAGTACCTTCAGGCATTTGGAAATTGCTCCCAAGAATGAACCAGACTTGTGGAGGTCTACACAAGACTTGTGGGGCTGATGTTAATGGGGGCCTGTTCGGCCCGCCTTTTCCTGTAGTCCACGACCAGCTCCATTGAGTTGCTCACATTGAGGGAGAGGTTGTTGTCCTGGTACCACACTGCCAGGTCTCTGACCTCCATATAGGCTGTGTCATCGTTGTCGGTGATCAGGCCTACCACTGTTGTGTCGTCAGCAAACTTGATGGTTTTGGAGTCGTGTTTGTCCACACAGTAGTGGATGAACATTGAGTACAGGAGGGGACTAAGTACACACCCCTGAGGGGCCCCAGTGTTGAGGATCAGAGGCAGATGTGTTGTTGACACCCTTACCACCTGGGGTGGCCCGTCAAAGTCCAGGATCCAGTTGCAGAGGGACGTGTTTAGTCCCAGAGTCCTTAGCTTAGTGATGAGCTTTGTGGACATTATGTTGTTGAATGCTGAGCTGTAGACAATGAACAGCATTCTGACATAGGTGTTCCTTATGTTCAGGTGGGAAAGGGCAGTGTGGAGTGCGATTGAGATTGCATCATCTGTGGATGTCGGCTGCCGAGAGCGTTATCACACAGATCCATAACAGATGGTGCTCTCGTGCATGCTTCAGTGTTGCTTGGCTTGAAGAGAGCATAAAAAGGCATTTAGCTCGTCTGGTAGGCTCGCGTGACTGGGCAGCTCGTGTCTGGGTTTCCCTCTGTAGTCCGAAATAGTTTTTCAAGCCCTGTCACATCCGACGAGCATCAGAGACGGTGTAGTAGGATTCAATCTTAATCCTGTATTGACGCTTTGCTTGTTTGATGGGTTGTCTGAGGGCATAGCGGGATTTCTTGTAAGCGTCCGGATTAGTGTCCCGCTCCTTGAAAGTGGCAGCTCTAGCCTTTAGCTCGATGCAGATGTTGCCTGTAATCCATGGCTTCTGGTTGGTATATGTTTACGGTCACTGTGGGGATGACGTCGTCGATGCACTTATTGATGAAGCCAATGACTGAGGTGGTATACTCCTCAATGCCATTGGATGAATCCCAAAACATATTCCAGTCTGTGCTAGCAAAACAAAGCTGTAGCATAGCATCCGCGTCATCTGACCACTTCCGTATTGAGCGAGTCACTGGTACTCCCTGCGGTACTCCCTGCTTTAGTTTTTGCTTGTAAGCAGGAATCAAAAGGATAGAATCATGGTCAGATTTGCCCAATGGAGGGCGGGGGAGAATTTTGTTTGCATCTGTGTGTGTGGAGTAAAGGTGGTCCAGAGTTTTTTCCCCCTCTGGTAGCACATGTGACATGCTGGTAAAAATCTGGTGAAACTGATTTACGTTTGCCTGCATTAAAGTCCCTGGCTACCAGGAGCGCCAATTCTGGATGAACATTTTCTTGTTTGCTTATGGCCTTATAGAGCTGGATGAGTGAGGTCTTAGTGCCAGCATCGGTCTGTGGTGGTAAATAGACCGCTACAAATAATATAGATGAGAACTCTCTTGGTTGATAGAGTACCTTATGATAAGCTATAGACCACACTATCTCAGGCGAGCAATACGTTGAGACTTCTTTAATATTAGACATTGCGCACCAATTCCATACTATGGCAAGAACAGCTCAAATAAGCAAAGAGAAACAACAGTCCATTACTTTAAGACACGAAGGTCAGTCAATATGGAACATTTCAATAACTTTGAAAGTTTCTTCAAGTGCAGTCGCAAAAAACATCAAGCGCTATGATGAAACTGGCTCTCATGAAGACCGCCACAGGAAAGGAAGACCTCTGCTGCAGAGGATAAGTTCATTGAAGTTAACTGCACCTCAGATTGCAGCACAAATAAATGCTTCAGAGTTGAAGTAACAGAAACATTAATTGTTCAGAGGAGACTATGTGAAATCAGGCGTTCATGGTCAAATTGCTGCAAAGAAATCACTACTAAAAGGACACCAATAATAAGAAGAGACTTGCTTAGGCCAAGAAACACGAGCAATGGACATTAGACGGGTGGAAATTTGTCCTTTGGTCTGGTGAGTCCAAATGTGATATTTTTGGTTCCAACTGCCGTGTCTTTGTGGAACGCCGAGTATGTGAACGGATGAACCCCGCATGTGTGGTTCCCACCGTGAAGCATGGAGGTGGTGGTGTGATGGTGCTTTGCTGGTGACATGGTCTGTGATTTATTTAGAGGCACACTTAACCAGCATGGCTACCACAGCATTCTGCAGCATTAAACCATACCATCTGGTTTGCGCTTAGTGGGACTATGATTTGTTTTTCAACAGGACAATGACCCAAAACACCTCCAGGTTGAGTAAGGGCTATTTGACCAAGGAGAGTGATGGAGTGCTGCATCAGATTTATTTATTTAACCTTTATTTAACCAGGTAGGCGAGTTCAGAACAAGTTCTCATTTACAATTGCGACCTGGCCAAGATAAAGCAAAGCAGTTCGGCACATACAGAGTTACACATGGAGTAAAACAAACATACAGTCAATAATACAGTAGAAAAAACAAGTACAATGATACAATGTGAGCAAATGAGGTGAGATAAGGGAGGCAAAAGCAAAAAAAGGCCATGGTGGCAAAGTAAATACAATATAGCAAGTAAAACACTGGAATGGTAGATTTGCAGTGGAAGAATGTGCAAGGTAGAGATAGAAATAATGGGGTGCAAAGGAGCAAAATAAATAAATGCAGTAGGGGGAGAGGTAGTTGTTTGTGCTAAATTATAGATGGGCTATGTACAGGTGCAGTAATCTGTGAGCTGCTCTGACAGCTGGTGTTTAAAGCTGGTGAGGGAGATGAGTGTTTCCAGTTTCAGAGATTTTTGTAGTTCTTTCCAAATGAAGAATTGGTTTTGGGGTAACCAGAGAGATATACCTGCTGGAGCGCGTGCTGCTATGGTGACCAGTGAGCTGCGATAAGGGGGGACTTTACCTAGCAGAGTCTTGTAGATGACCTGGAGCCAGTGGGTTTGGCGACGAATATGAAGCGAGGGCCAGCCAACGAGGGCGTACAGGTCGCAGTGGTGGGTAGTATATGGGGCTTTGGTGACAAAACAGATGGCACTGTGATAGACTGCATCCAATTTATTGAGTAGGGTATTGGAGGCTATTTTGTAAATTCCATCGCCGAAGTCGAGGATCGGTAGGATGGTCAGTTTTACAAGGGTATGTTTGGCAGCGTGTGAAGCGAGTGAAGGATGCTTTGTTGCGAAATAAGAAGCCAATTCTAGATTTAACTTTGGATTGGAGATGTTTGATGCGAGTCTGGAAGGAGAGTTCACAGTCTAACCAGACACCTAGGTATTTGAAGTTACCAACATATTCTAAGTCAGAACCGTCCAGAGTAGTGATGTTGGACGGGCGGGCAGGTGCAGGCAGGTGCAGGCATCGATCGGTTGAAGAGCATGCATTTAGTTTTACTTGCATTTAAGAGCAATTGGAGGCCACGGAAGGAGAGTTGTATGGCATTGAAACTCATCTGGAGGTTTGTTAACACAGTGTCCAAAGAAGGGCCAGAAGTATACAGAATGGTGTTTTCTGCGTAGAGATGGATCAGAGACTCACCAGCAGCAAGAGCGACATCATTGATGTATACAGAGAAGAGAGTCGGTCCAAGAATTGAACCCTGTGGCACCCCCATAGAGACTGCCAGAGGCCAGGACAACAGGTCCTCCAATTTGACACACTGAACTCTATCAGAGAAGTAGTTGGTGAACCAGGCGAGGCAATCATTTGAGAAACCAAGGCTATCGAGTCTGCCGATGGGGATGTGGTGATTGACAGAGTCGAAAGCCTTGGCCAGGTCAATGAATACGGCTGCACAGTATTGTTTCTTATCGATGGCGGTTAAGATATCGTTTAAGACCTTGAGCGTGGCTGAGGTGCACCAATGACCAGCTGTGAAACCAGATTGCATAGCGGAGAAGGTTTCGTGGGATTCGAAATGGTCGGTAATCTGTTTGTTGATTTGGCTTTCGAAGACCTTAGAAAGGCAGGGTAGGATAGATATTGGTCTGTAACAGTTTGGGTCAAGAGTGTCCCCCCCTTTGAAGAGGGAGATGACCACAGCTGCTTTCCAATCTTTGGGAATCTCAGACGACACGAGAGGTTGAACAGGCTAGTAATAGGGGTGCCAACAATTTCAGCAGATAATTTTAGAAAGAAAGGGTCCAGATTGTCTAGCCCAGCTGATTTGTAGGGGTCCAGATTTTGCAGCTCTTTCAGAACATCAGCTGACTGGATTTGGGAGAAGGAGAATTGGGGAAGGCTTGGGCGAGTTGCTGTGGGGGGTGCAGTGCTGTTGACCGGGGTAGGGGTAGCCGGGTGGAAAGCATGGCCAGCCGTAGAAAAATGCTTATTGAAATTCTCAATTATAGTGGATTTATCGGTGGTGACAGTGTTTCCTATCTTCAGTGCAGTGGGCAGCTGGGAGGAGGTGTTCTTATTCTCCATGGACTTTAGTTTTCCAGAACTTTTTTGTGTTTCAGGAAGAAAATTTCTGCTTGAAAAAGCTAGCCTTGGCTTTTCTAACTGCCTGTGTATATTGGTTTCTAGCTTCCCTGAAAAGTTGCATATCACGAGGCTGTCCGATGCTAATGCAGAACGCCATAGGATGTTTTTGTATTGGTTAAGGGCAGTCAGGTCTGGAGAGAACCAAGGGCTATCTGTTCCTGGTTCTAAATTTCTTGAATGGGGCATGCTTATTTAAGATGGTGAGGAAGGCCTTTAAAAAAACAAACAGGCATCCTCTACTGACGGGATGAGATCAATATCCTTCCAGGATACCCCGGCCAGGTCGATTAGAAAGGCCTGCTTGCTGAAGTGTTTCAGGGAGCGTTTGACAGTGATGAGTGGAGGTCGTTTGACCGCTGACCCATTACGGATGCAGGCAATGAGGCAGTGATCGCTGAGATCTTGGTTGAAAACCGCAGAGGTGTATTTAGAGGGCAAGTTGGTTAGGATGATATCTATGAGGGTGCCAGTGTTTACGGCTTTGGGGTGGTACCTGGTAGGTTCATTGATCATTTGTGTGTAGATTGTAGGATGGCTGGGGTATTAAGCATGTTCCAGTTTAGGTCGCCTAGCAGCACGAGCTCAGAAGATAGATGGGGGGGCAATCAGTTCACATACGGTGTACAGAGCACAGCTGGGGGTCTATAGCAGGAGGCAAAGGTGAGAGACTTGTATTTAGAAAGGTGGATTTTTAAAAGTAGAAGTTCAAATTGTTTGGGTACAGACCTGGATAGTAGGACAGAACTCTGCAGGCTATATTTGCAGTAGATTGCAACACCGCCCCCTTTGGCCATTCTATCTTGTCTGAAAATGTTGTAGTTAGGGATGAAGATTTCAGAGTTTTTGGTGGTCTTCCTAAGCCAGGATTCAGACACGGCTAGAACATTCAGGTTGGCAGAGTGTGCTAAAGCAGTGAATAAAACAAACTTGGGAAGGAGGCTTCTAATGTTAACATGCATGAAACCAAGGTTATTACGGTTACAGAAGTCATAAAAGAGAGTGGAGCTAGGCACTGCAGGGCCTGGCTTCACCTCTACATCACCAGAGGAACAGAGGTGGAGTTGGAGAGAACAGAGAGTAAAAGGAGGTTTCTGGGGGCGATAAAATAGCTTCAAGGTATAATGTACAGACAAAGGTATGGTAGGATGTGAATACAGTGGAGGTAAACTTAGGTATTGAGTGATGAGAGAGATGACCTGGCCTCCACAATCCCCCGACCTCAACCCAATTTAGATGGTTTGGGATGAGTTGTACCGCAGAGTGAAGGAAAAGCAGCCAACAAGTGCTCAGCATATGTGGGAACTCCTTCAAGACTGTTGGAAAAGCATTCCAGGTGAAGCTGGTTGAGAGAATGCGAAGTGTGCGCAAAACTGTCATAAATGCAAAGGGTGGCTACTTTGAAGAATATCAAATATATTTTGATTTGTTTAAGCCTTTTTTGGTTACTAAATGATTCCATATGTGTAATTTCATAGTGTTGATGTTTTCACTATTATTCAATGTAGAAAATATAAAAAATAAGTAGGTGTCCAAATTTTTGACTCGTACTGTAAATATGTATAGGGGTAAAGTAACTAGCCATCGGGATATAATAAACAGAGTAGCAGCCTACATGATGATTATATGCGAGTGTGTGCAGAGTCAGTATAAATGTTTGTGCATGTCAGCAAATGGTCCCTCTCACACTCACGATAATGTATTCAGACCCCTCGACTTTTCCACATTATATTACGTTACAGCCTTACTCTAAAATGGATTAAATAAAAATTGCTTATCAATCTACACACAATAACCTATAATGACAAAAGGAAAACAGGTTTTTAGAAATGTTAGCAAACGTATTACAAACAAAAAACAAATACCTTATTTACATAAGTACTCAGACCCTTTGCTATGAGACTCGAAATTGAGCTCAGGTGCATCCTGTTTCCATTGATCATCCTTGAGATGTTTCTACAACTTGGAGTCCCCCTGTGGTAAATTCTATTGATTGGACATGATTTGGAAAGGTACAGAACTGTCTATACAAGGTCTCACAGTTGACTATGCATGCCAGAGCAAAACCAAGCCATGAGGTCAAAGGGATTGTTTGTAGAGCTCAGAGACAGGATGGTGTCAAGGCACAGATCTGGGGAAGGGTACCAAAACCTTTCTGCAGCATTGAAGGTCCCCAAGAACACACTGGCCGCAATCGTTCTTAAATGGAAGACGTTTGGAACTACCAAGACTCTTCCTAGAGTTGGCTGCACGGCCAAACTGAGCAATCGGGGGAGAAGGGCCTTGGTCAGGGAGGTGATCAAGAACCCGATAGATAGTCACTCTGACAGAGCTCGAGAGTTCCTCTGTGACGATGCTCAGAAGATAGATGGGGGGGCAATCAGGGAGAACCTTCCAGAAGGACAACCATCTCAGCAGCACTCCACCAATCAGTCCTTTATGGTAGAGCGGCCAGGCGAAAGCCACTCATCAGTAAAAGGCACATGACAGCCTGCTAGGAGTTTGCCAAAAAGGCACCTAAAGTACTCTCAGACCATGAAGGACTCAGACCATCCTTGATGAAAACCTGCTCAGGACCTCAGACTGGGGTGAAGGTTCACCTCCCAACAGGCCAACGACCCAAAGCACACAGCCAAGACAACACAGGAGTGGTTTTGGGACAAGTCTCTGAATGTCCTTGAGTGGCCCAGACAGAGCCCGGACTTGAACCCGATTGAAAATCTCTGGAGAGACCTGAAAGTAGCTGTGCAGCGACACTCCCCATGCAACCTGACAGAGCTTGAGAGGATCTGCAGAGGAGTATGGGAGAAACTCCCCAAATACAGGTGTCCCAAGCTTTTAGCGTCATACCCAAGAAGACTGGCTGTAATCGCTGCCAAAAGTGATTCAGCAAAGTACTGAGTAAAGGGTCTGAATACTTATGTAAATGTGATATTTTTTTAAATGTATTTTTATATATATTTGCAAACATTTAAAAAAAAAAGTTTTTGCTTTGTCATTATGGGGTATTGTGTGTAGATTGAAGAGGCGAAAAAAAAAGAAGATTTAATCAATTTTAGAATAAGGCTGTAACGTAACAAAATGAGGAAAAAGTCAAGGGGTCTGAATACTTTTCAAATGCACTGTATCTTATATAATTTGAAAGGTCATGAAAGAACCACTTGTCAATCAAAGTTTAAAATATATCAGGGTTTCCTTTTTAATGGCTTACAGGTCATTCGGATATGCAGTGGTGTAAAGTACTTACAGTGCCGTGCGAAAGTATTCGGCCCCCTTGAACTTTGCGACCTTTTGCCACATTTCAGGCTTCAAACATAAAGATATAAAACTGTATTTTTTTTGTGAAGAATCAACAACAAGTGGGACACAATCATGAAGTGGAACGACATTTATTGGATATTTCAAACTTTTTTAACAAATCAAAAACTGAAAAATTGGGCGTGCAAAATTATTCAGCCCCCTTAAGTTAATACTTTGTCGCCACCTTTTGCTGCGATTACAGCTGTAAGTCGCTTGGGGTATGTCTCTATCAGTTTTGCACATCGAGAGACTGACATTTTTTCCCATTCCTCCTTGCAAAACAGCTCGAGCTCAGTGAGGTTGGATGGAGAGCATTTGTGAACAGCAGTTTTCAGTTCTTTCCACAGATTCTCGATTGGATTCAGGTCTAGACTTTGACTTGGCCATTCTAACACCTGGATATGTTTATTTTTGAACCACTCCATTGTAGATTTTGCTTTATGTTTTGGATCATTGTCTTGTTGGAAGACAAATCTCCGTCCCAGTCTCAGGTCTTTTGCAGACTCCATCAGGTTTTCTTCCAGAATGGTCCTGTATTTGGTCCATCCATCTTCCCATCAATTTTAACAATCTTCCCTGTCCCTGCTGAAGAAAAGCAGGCCCAAACCATGATGCTGCCACCACCACCATGTTTGACAGTGGGGATGGTGTGTTCAGGGTGATGAGCTGTGTTGCTTTTACGCCAAACATAACGTTTTGCATTGTTGCCAAAAAGTTCCATGTTGGTTTCATCTGACCAGAGCACCTTCTTCCACATGTTTGGTGTGTCTCCCAGGTGGCTTGTGGCAAACTTTAAACGACACTTTTTATGGATATCTTTAAGAAATGGCTTTCTTCTTGCCACTCTTCCATAAAGGCCAGATTTGTGCAATATACGACTGATTGTTGTCCTATGGACAGAGTCTCCCACCTCAGCTGTAGATCTCTGCAGTTCATAGAGTGATCATGGGCCTCTTGGCTGCATCTCTGATCAGTATTCTCCTTGTATGAGCTGAAAGTTTAGAGGGACGGCCAGGTCTTGGTAGATTTGCAGTGGTCTGATACTCCTTCCATTTCAATATTATCACTTGCACAGTGCTCCTTGGGATGTTTAAAGCTTGGGAAATCTTTTTGTATCCAAATCCGGCTTTAAACTTCTTCACAACAGTATCTCGGACCTGCCTGGTGTGTTCCTTGTTCTTCATGATGCTCTCTGCGCTTTTAACGGACCTCTGAGACTATCACAGTGCAGGTGCATTTATACGGAGACTTGATTACACACAGGTGGATTGTATTTATCATCATTAGTCATTTAGGTCAACATTGGATCATTCAGAGATCCTCACTGAACTTCTGGAGAGAGTTTGCTGCACTGAAAGTAAAGGGGCTGAATAATTTTGCACGCCCAATTGTTCAGTTTTTGATTTGTTAAAAAAGTTTGAAATATCCAATAAATGTCGTTCCACTTCATGATTGTGTCCCACTTGTTGTTGATTCTTCACAAAAAATACAGTTTTATATCTTTATGTTTGAAGCCTGAAATGTGGCAAAAGGTCGCAAAGTTCAAGGGGGCCGAATACTTTCGCAAGGCACTGTAAGTATAAATACTTAAAAAATTACTTAAGTAGTACTTTAGTGCATCTGTACTTTACTATTTACTCCATACATTTTCCCTGACACCCATAAGTACTTGTTACATTTTGACAGGAAAATTATCCAATTCACACACATCAAGAGAACATCCCTGGTCATCCCTACTGCCGCTGATCTGGCGGACACACTAAACACAAATGCGTTATTTGTAAATTATGTCAGCGTTGGAGTGTGCCCCTGGCTATCCGTCAATAAAAATATATTTAAAAAAATAATTGTGCCGTCTGGTTTGCTTAATATAAGGAATTTTTAATGGTTGGTTTATACTTCTCCTTTTGACATTTAAATACATTTTTAGCAGTTCCGTTTACATTTGATACTTAAGTACATTTAAATCCAAATATTTTTTACTCAAGTAGTATTTCACTGGGTGACTTTCACTTGAGTCATTTTCAATTAAGGTATCTTTACTTTTACTCAGGACAGTTGAGTACTTTTTCCACCACTGCAGTTATATACCAGAGGGGTCAATGGTCAACGTTCTGTTGACCTGAACATTCCGAAAATGTGTCTATTTCTAAGCTTTCCAATGATATTAGATTAAAGGGTACAAATTAGCAATAACTTGTTGTATAGTGATAGTTTGTCATAGGGTAAAATCCCAATGGGAAAAATAGATGGGACGGAGGGATGAAAGACAACACGCAGAAAGCTACCATTGCTGCACTGCTATCACCCATTTTCCAACTCTAGGGACATAGACCTTCAAAAAATATCACTAAGAGACATCGTTGTCCCAAGTGAGCCCGACCAACCCTCCTGGCTCATGGACTACATGGATTCTTGATTACAATTTATGGCAAAAGAGAAGCATAGTTCCATGCAAATTGTAATGCAGATAGTCAGGACAGAGAGATAAGAGAGAAAGTGTGTGTTGTCCCTGCCCTGCTGTCTCCTGGGTGGGAGTAGGGTGTGTGTCCAGGCATGAGGTGCATCGCACAGGAAGCACCTTTTTCCCCTTTTCAAATTACCGTGGCCACACAGACACACTTTTCCTCAAAAGGCTTGTTTCCCTTGGCTTATTTGAAATCAGTGGCACACAGACTGTTGGAAACTAAAAAGGAAAATAGTGGCCTAAATTTACACCCTACTCTTTATTCGGGGGAGGAAGTTTACACAGGGGTGTGAGCTGGACAGTCCACCCATGAGAGGAATGTTCTCTCCTGGCTTTGTATTGTGCTGGAATAACCTTGGACCAGTGTTTTTCAACTCCAGTCCTTCAATACTCCCCACAGCACACAGGTTTGGTGTAGCCCAGAACAAGCACACCTTAATCAACTGGTCAACTAATCATCAAGCACTTGGGTGAGTTGAATCAGGTGTGCTTCAACAAAAGTGTACAGTTTGGGGGTACTCATGGACCACAGTTGAGAAACACTGCTCTAGACTTGCAGAGACAAAATTCAAACGTATGTGTAAGAGTTCAGAAAGGATTCTGTGCTAAACAAAGGAAAACTTGTGTCTTTAAGAAGATTTTATACAACACCTGTATGGTTGCATGACATTGAATAACAATGCATAGAAACAGACCAAATTCAGAAGTGCTTGGCCTAAATGTTTTGCTCCCCGGATTACCAGAGCCCACATGCACTTGGACTTTGAGCGATTGAATTTGGCGATTTATTTCCCCAAAACGACGTCATTACTTTTAATTAATGAAGAGCTTATTGGTCCAATCGCAGCCTTGTATCCGGTTAAGTAGAATGGCACCCGTCCGTAGAGAAGAATACAGACCCCATGGTCTAAGAACTACTATGCATGCTGAGTCATTCAGCCTTTCTAAAGAGTAACTTCTCACGAAACCCAGACAAAGAATGACCATGGTTTACTGAATTTTCACAAAATATAATCCATAGAACAGTCCTTAGGTTGAAGGATTGTCGACATACAAATGTCAATTGTATCTAAAAGCATAATTGAGAAAGAATTAATACAAGTTGGCATATTTCTGACATTTTAGCCTTATCCAGGCCGCCTTTAAAACACCATAGTGTTTCATCTGTAGGTAAGCAAACATTGATGTCATGAAGTTTTATTGCTTGCTCTGTAATGAGTAGTAATTTGGTTTCAATCACATATTTACATTAATTTATGAATATAGAAAAATAAACATTAAGACATTTTTGATTTGGCATTTATATATATATTTGAACATGATATAGCCTACTCTACAGGCATATCAAAGTTCCAGATGGGATCTCTGCTACTCTTAAGAGTCATGATCCAATTTGTAAGCATTACCAACAGTGAACGTGAAAATGTATTCAAAATGGTCGCCCTCTGCTGGTGATATGCAGGATACAAGTAAAAGGAGGGCTGTGATTGGTTACATTGCCAACTACGCCAATTTCTCTGTATAAAATGGACCATAACTTTAAAACTAGCAGAGATCCCACTCTGGAACTTTGATATGCCTGTAGAGCATATTATGTTCCAGAATATATTGAAACATTTGCCAAAATCAAAAATGTTATATTTTCAATAAACTCAAAAAATATATATTTTTAAATCAAACTCTTCATATTACAGAACAAGTGGTAAAGCTTCATACGACAATTTCTGCTTTGTAGCACCTACAGATTAAGCATTATGGAGTCTTTAAGGAGTCCTGGGTAAGCCCAAAATGTCAGAAATATGCCAACTTTTAGATAAATGCAGTTGAAGTTGAAAGTTTAAATGTATTTGGCTAAGGTGTATGTAAACAGATTTTTTTCACAATTCCTTACATTTCATCCTAGAAAACAATTCCCTGTCTTAGGTCAGTTAGGATCACCACTTTATTTTAACAATAAGAAATGTCAGAATAATAGTAGAGAGAATTATTTATGCCTCATGATGCCATCTATTTTGTGAAGTGCACCAATCACTCCTACAGCAAAGCACCCCCACAACATGATGCTGCCACCCCTGTGCTTCACGGTTGGGATGGTGTTCTTCAGCTTGCAAGCCTCCCCATTTTTCCTCCAAACATAACAATGGTCATTATGGCCAAACAGTTCTATTTTTGTTTCACCAGACCACAGGACATTTCTTCAAAAAGGTACGATCTGTGTCCCCATGTGCAGTTGCAAACCGTAGTCTGGCTTTTTTAATGGCAGTTTTGGAGCAGTGGCTTCTTCCTTGCTGAGCGGCCTTTCAGGTTATGTCGATATAGCACTTCTCGCACCAAAGTACGTTCATCTCTAGGAGACAGAACGCATCTTCCTTCCTGAGCGGTATAATGGCTGCGTGGTCCCATGGTGTTTACACTTGCGTACTATTATTTGTACAGATGAACATGGTACCTTCAGGCATTTGGAAATTGCTCCCAAGAATGAACCAGACTTGTGGAGGTCTACAATTCTTTTTCTGAGGTCTTGGCTGATTTATTTAGATTTTCCCATGATGTCAAGCAAAGAGGCACTGAGTTTGAAGGTAGGCCTTGAAATACTTCCACAGGTACACCTCCAATTGACTCAAATTATGTCAATTAGCCTATCAGAAGCTTCTAAAGCCATGAGATCATTTTCTGGAATTTTCCAAGCTGTTTAAAGGCACAGTCAACTTAGTGTATGTAAACGTCTGACCCACTGGAATTGTGAAACAATGAATTATAAGTGAAATAATCTGTCTGCACAAAGTAGATGTCCTAACCGACTTGCCAAAACTATAGCTTGTTAACAAGAAATGTGTGGACTGGATGAAAAACAAGTCTTAATGAATACAACCTACGTATGTAAACTTTGACTTCAACTGTATATGTCAACAAACCTGTCTCCAAAGGACTATTTTATGGATTACATTTCATGAACATCCTGAAAATCATGGCATCTTTGCCAACAACACTGTAATGGCTAGCTCACCAACATTCCACAAAGGGCTGTGTCTAAATTGTACTTTTATTTTATTTAACCAGGCAAGTCAGTTAAGAACACATTCTTATTTACAATCACAGCCTACCAAAAGGCCTCCTGCGGGGACGGGGGCCTGGGATTAAAAATAAAAACTCCAATATAAAAATAGGACAAAACACACATCACAACAAGAGAGACAACACTACATAAAGAGAGACCTAAGACAACAACATAGGCAGCAACACATGACAACATAGGCAGCAACACATGACAACATAGGCAGCAACACATGACAACATAGGCAGCAACACATGACAACACAGCATGGTAGCAACACAACAACATGGTAGCAGCACAAAACATGGTACAAACATTATTGGGCACAGACAACAGCACAAAGGGCAAGAAGGTAGAGACAACAATACATCACACAAAGCTGCCACAACTGTCAGTAAGAGTGTCCATGATTGAGTCTTTGAATGAAGAGACTAAGATAAAACTGTCCAGTTTGAGTGTTTGTTGCATCTCGTTCCAGTCGCTAGCTACGGCAAACTGAAAAGAAGAGCGACCCAGGGATGTGTGTGCTTTGGGGACCTTTAACAGAATGTGACTGGCAGAACAGCTGTTGTATGTGGAGGATGAGGGCTGCAGTAGATATCTCAGGTAGTGGGGTGTGAGGCCTAAGAGGGTTTTATAAATAAGCATCAACCAGTGGAAGGGGAAGTTCATTATTTTATAACTTGATGCTAGAGGGTTCCTAACCCTGAAAGTAGTCTATGGGCCTGAAAAAACTGTAATCCGTGGTTTGGTTCTCTTTAAACAGCTATGCACAAGGTGAGGATACTGGACTTCCCCTTTAAACATTAAACACTAAACAGATAGGCAAATTACAGGCAGGAAAGATCTGCTACTACCGGTCGCTTACTAAATGGCGACGTGAAGATGAATAGGCTTCATCCACTTGTTTTTTGTTCTTTATCAGTTCTCGTTGTGTTATCTGGGGCTAAAATGACACTGAAACAAAGCAGGTCATCACATATCCGCGTTCTGACGTCAACAGTGGCCAAATATTTACGAGCAGTGTGAAAACAGCTATAAATGGATGCGGGGATGACGAAAGTGGGGGGAAGAAATAGGCCTTCCACTATCTTGTCTTTTATGTTTAGCATAAACAGCGTTTGCGCCATGTTCAAGGTTTTGTGTGTAGAACAACAAGGTGATAACAGGAACAGACACGCCAGGTACTGGGCAAGTGCATAATTGCATAAACACAAACATTGGAGGTGTACAATGGTGTGGACAGGTGAGTAAAAAAATGAAAATAAGTCAGGACAAAATTAACAAGATACAGAAAATATCTAGGTTTATAGGAATTCACTTTCACCTGTCCAGTTCTCTCACATTCAGGAAAAGAAACGTGGAGAGGGAGCCATAAAAGATGCGACCCATGTCTACTTCCTGCTCCTCGTAGCCCTTTACACTCGTACCTGTATACAGGTAGGAAATAGCATATTTGGGCACTGATAAGCGCCTAAATTGGAACACAGTGGCAATACAATAACATGCAGTGTTAAAGTTTATGATCACTATGTATGATGTACAGTTACAAGATGACATGGCGTCAATACCCTGGGTTGTTCTGAATAGAATGATCCTGTTTGTCTAAAGCATGACTCTTTTCTATCTGCACCAAAAATCACAACCCGTTTCTCTGAATTGCCCTGTGAAAGCCTAACACTGTAAGATAGTATTTTATAACTTAGCTAGTCATCATGTTGGCAATAGAACAAGCTTTCAAGATGCCCAGCTGACTGAGATTGCGATTTATAATGGTCCGTTTTTGGATTGCATGAACAACACTAATTGTGTGACGGCGGGGATGCAGGTCTGTGTTACAAACAAAACTACAAGTGTGCTTGCTCTATTTCCTTAACGGCTCAGCTTGGAGAACACAAAAAAGCACCTTATAGTTGAAGACTGAGTCATTAAAGTACATTGAAATTACTTAGGAACTCTGCACACCAGTTAGTCCTCTCACTCAAACAATTTTTTTATCTGAGGTTGCACCTACCCCACATTTTCCAGGAATATTGTTATCATGTTACTGAATGTATCCAGAGTATTTTCAGATTTCATTATCGACAAACGCGGTGAAAAGTACAGTAAATGTAAAATGCACATAAAATCAACTGTGTAACGTTTGGGTTCAGTCTTGTGAAAGGTGAACTATCGTGTCCTCAACTTTGGTATAATAATGTTCCCATAAGCTCATATTTCTTCTGTAAAAAACATTTCAATGTAGCCCTATCCATATAGGCCAATTCACACAAGTGTAAAGGGTTAAACCTGTTCAACACCAAATTGACTCCTACCAACTACTTTTTAACACCAAAACCCTCCCCCTTCCCCCCTGTTCTACGATGGGAAAGGGTCTGCAAGATGTTCTCTTTCAGGATTTAGCAACTACTGTCACTCCACACATCCGAGGGAGGTATTTGTATAGCCCGCTGTAGGAAAAAGGCACGCATTTTAAAAAGGTCATAACAGGTCAACACAGGAAACCCTTTCTGTGTTGTGTGCTTTTTCTCACCTGCATACATGTGGAAGGTGAGCCTTTCGATGAGCTTGAGCACTGTCCCCGCCTTGATGATAGGGATGCCCGACTTGGACTGCACGTTCTCCTCGAACACCACGTTCTCCTCAGAGTCGGGCGTGGCGAACCGGTAAAGCTCCGCCCCGGGCAGCCTCATTTGCTCCTCCTTCTCCTCCTGCAGCATGGCCGAGTCCAGCATGCGCTCCAGCGTCGAGCGGTACTGCAGCGAGATGAGCGCCGCCATCCAGCCATTCTTGTCCTCGGCCGACTTGGCGGCGAACACCACGCTGTTGCCGTCTTTGAGGATGATCTCAAAGGCGTGCCGGTACTCGCCCTCCTTGTCGTCCTTGTCGTTGATCTGCACCTTGCGCATGAAGAACTTCTCCTTGAGGCGGTACTCGGCGGTGGACGAGGCGCCAGGCAAGCGCGGCTGGCCGTGGTTGGACTTGCAGCAGATCATCAGGCCGTCGAAGAGGAAGATGTGCCTTTCGTGTTTGGCGCCCACGCGTGTCAGCGTCCCCTCCATGATGAACTCGTTGCAGCACTGGCCGATGTCCTTGCCCTCCCAGCCATCAATGTTCTTCTGGATCTCGTTCATCTTCTTGATGGCCAGGTGCTTGCCCTTCATCTGCTGGCTGTAGAAGCGGCAGGCCGACTCGCTAGCGCCGTCGAAGAGTTTGAGGGGAATAGTTGAATGTAAGAGAAAGAATGTGAGAGAAAAAAAAGGGAGAGAGGGGGGGAAGAGAGAGGTAGGGAAATGTGGGTCTGATGTTCACAGAACAATGGAAAACAAATCAACAAAGCCAGCGAGACTGAGATGGAGTGTAGGGTCAGTGTGGGTGGCTGAGTTTCTAAAGCAGCGGTATAACTAAAACTGGTCCAGGAGAGGGTTCCTACAAACATCTCATTAACAAAACACTGGGTGCGACTGAAGAGACGTGACTGGCATCCCCACCCATAACTGTAATCCTGACCCTAACCTTAAAAGGAAAATTCCACCCAAAAACGATCTTGTGGTATTTGTTTCATCAGATTTTCAAGATATATAACTTTCAAATACAGAAATACAGCCAATACGATGCGTTTTGCATACATGTCAGCAATCCAGTTTTCAAGATGTAAAACATTTTATAACTTGATCAACGGTGAACTAAAGAAACAAATACCAAAATAGTTCTTGGGGTAGAGTTTTCCTTTAACCACACCAATAACCCTAAACTTATCCGAACCAATTAGGTAATTTATTATCAGTTTGCTGGTCAGTCATGTCCCTTCAGTTTCCACCCAACACTGGTGGACCAGCAGGCCAATTGACTAGACTTCCTCACCATTCCAGCAGTTGAACAAAACGGTAGTCTACCGAGGAAGGGCCCACACCCATGGTTAACAGGGTGCCTCGGAGGACCAACTGAGAAAGTGCATAAGAATAGAATGAGTCTAAAAAGAATAAAGAGCATCTGATTATATTTCTTTGAGCCAGACACCCTTTAAATATTGCGTTGGTTCATCATACCTTTAATATGGTCTATGGTATGACTATCATATTCAAAAATGAGGTATGAGTATCTCTCATTTCAGTTATTTTAGGAACACAATGTAGACTAGTCTGTTTTAATCAATCTCTTTATTCTTATATTATACCAATGTCTATTTTCAGTCTATATTCATTATTAAGGGCCATAATAGTTAGGTCATGTGAGTAGTAAGTTCAAAACTCTTTCAGAAATGCACTACGAAAAGACTGGTTTGAGTGAAAAACCAGCACATGCGGTGGTCTTTCAAAACCAGAATGACAAAACGTAAGTAAACAGAAGACAAGAAAGCTCTGCGGCCCACCAGAACCAGAATCTTACCTCTATTGCACATAAATCAGCTGAGCAATAATTCCAATGATCACTTCTAAAACCATCTACTTAGAATAATAGAACAGCATTGAGCCACTGGGGGGGGGGGGTTAAAGGTTTGTTGGGGGTTCTACAATCGATTGAGTGAGAGGAGAAAAGAAAAAAATCAACAAGGATTTAACACCCGCTAGTACAGTGCATCTGAACTAGACCTACTAGTAAACAATCGCAGGGGGGAGCTTACTTTGCTTTCCACGGACGCACAACGACTTGCATCAGCACTCCCGAGAGGCAGGGGAGGCAGGCAAAGCCAACTTGTGTGCGCCTGTCTTCATACCAGCACCTCAAAGTACAGGATGACTGTCAACCGGCCAGACTTAGCTTCGCTGAGAGACAAGGGGCACCTCTGAAGGGCAAGGGATAGACTACACTCAAAACGTGCCCCAAAATCTTAAATTCCCATTTCCCAGTCCCATTAAGTGTGAAACTCTAAAAACTACATACAGAAAGTCAAAACTTTGCCTTCTCTCAAGTCTGATCAGAGGTTATATTTGAAGTGCATTTACATTCAATCTTATGATGAAATGAAGTAGTTAATTAAAGCAAAAATATATATAACGAGCATCATTATCAAACCATCATTTATTCTAGGCAGCGATGGACCTTGCTAGAGGATTAGCGACTAAGAGGTTATTACGTTTTCCTAATGAACAGCAAGCTTGCGAAAGAGCAAGCATAATTCAAATGGCTGTGACAATAGAACACTTGGGTTGTTCTTTGTTCTGGCTCTGGAAATACAAAGACCCCTAGAGACAGGAAAGGTGTAGCGAAACGGCCAAAGTCAACAAAGGTAACCCTTGTGGGGTACCCCAACTCAGTGTGTCCTCTCGAACTGTCCATTTTAGCCTCCTGTTTGTGTCACCATCCCCACGTTCCCGCCAAAGTATGGGGTGCAAAGACATACCGTAAGATAAGCCATCCTTTCCCCATGAAAAATAAAAACAAAAAGAACAGCAACAAAGGGGTAATTTTTGGGGGTTTATACCCTACGTCCTCATACTCCACGCTCTTCGCTTCCACGCAGGTAAAGAACGAGCAACAAACGCATGTAACCAAAAAAACACCCCGTTTTCTTCACCAATACAAAAGGAGGGATGGAGAGAAAAATGGTCTGCAAGGTTGGGACGCTAAAATCCACTGCTGAAAGCAAGGGGATTCTTTTTCTTCCCCCTTTCAAACTCTCTCGCCTTTTTTTTATTTTCTCAAAGCCGGGAACAATAATACCAGAACAGGACAGCCCAATTCCTGACACAACTTCCCTCCGACAACACAGTGGCGAGCCCCCCCTCCAACCCTCTCCCTCCCCCCACAGGTCTATTTTAGGTCCAGAGGGAAACTCAGAACTGAGCTTAGGGTGGGGGGGTGTGCAGAGGATGGGAGGAGTACACCAATGAGGCAGTAGAATGAATTGCTGTGTGTGTCTATCGTAATGTCTGTGTTGTGCAAGTGTTAACGCCTCTATGAGCATACATAGTGCACATTCAAGACAAATCCACCTACTGATGCCCATGTGGTACATATCATATATTCTCTGGTCTGTGCCATTATGTGGGTGTCTGAGTTAGCTTTCCATATTTTGCTTGTGGATTTCTCTTATTGGATCAGCCAGTGTGTGTGCAAAATCTCTTGTGTGTGTCAGAGCTAGCTTTGTATCTTCTTGGGTAAAGAGAAGCAGGTGTGGACGGACCAGGAGGGGTGGTAAATTGGCGCACCCCTGCCTACCTCAGCCTCCTCTTGGCCATGTTTTTGGAGCAGATCCTCTCCATGCTACTCTGCAGATTGAGCAGCGCCGTGATGGCCTGCTTCAGACACTCCTTGTCCTCCTCGTCCTCACTTTTCTCCTCCAGTTGCTGTGGAAAAAAAGTGGGGTGGACAGAGAAAGAGTGGGTAGAGAAAAACATGTTGGGTCAGGTGGTTTCGCTGGTAGGGGGAGTCCGGTGAAGGATCATGATGCGGTCGGTATAAGGCTAAACTCATGAGCGAGATTAGGGCTGAGTAAAGAATAAGTTCTTCATCGCTCGCCCTCTCCATCATTCTCTCATTCCCAACCCCCTCAACTCGTGTTTCCCCTTAAGTCTTACTTTCTTTAGTGAAGACCTAGGAACAAAATGGCAACCAACATTCAACTGACACCACATGACCCTTTGTGATATACCACACAAGTCTTGCCCAGTAGTTTACCCCACATTTTGTTAACGGTACAGCCTTATTAAAAAAAAAAGTTTCCTCAATCTACACACAATACCCCATAATGACAAAGTGAAAACAGGTTTTTAGAAATTTGACCAAATGTATAAAACCCCCCCGCAAAAAACACCTTATTTACATAAGTATTCAGACTCTTTGCTATGAGACTCGAAATTGAACCCAGGTGTCTCCTGTTTCCATTGATTATCCTTGAGATGTTTCTACACCTGTGGTAAATTCAATTGAATGGACAAGATTTGGAAAGGCACACCTGTCTATATAAGGTTCTACAGTTGACAGTGCATGTCAGAGCAAAAACCAAGTCATGAGGTCGAAGAAATTGTCCGTAGAGTTCTGAGACAGAATTGTGTCGAGGCACAGATCTGGGGAAGGATACCCCAAAATTACTGCAGCATTGAAGGTCCCCAAGAACACAGTGGTCTCCATTCTTAAATGGAAGAAGTTTGGAACCACCAAGACTCTTCCTAGAGCTGGCTGCCCGGCCAAACTGAGCAATCGGGGGAGAATGGCCTGACCAACAACACAATGGTCACTCTGACAGAGCTCCGGAGTTCCTCTGTGGAGATGGGAACCTTCCAGAAGGACAACCATATCTGCAGCCCTCCACCAATCTGGCCTTTATGGTAGAGTGGCCAGATGGAGGCCACTCCTCAGGAAAAGGCACATGACAGCCCGCTTGGAGTTTGCCAAAAGGCACCTAAAGCACTCAGACCATGAGAAACAAGATTCTCTGGTCTGATGAAACCAAGATTGAACTCTTTGGCCTGAATGCCAAGCATCTAGTTAGGCAGAAACCTGGCACAGTACCTAAGGTGAAGCATGGTGGTGGCAGCATCACGCTGTGGGAATGTTTTTCAGCGGCAGGGACTGTGAGATTAGACAGGATCGAGGGAAAGATGGACGGAGCAGAGCACAGAGAGAACCTTGATGAAAACCTGCTCCAGAGCTCTCAGGATCTCAGACTGGGGTGAAAGTTCACCTTCCAACAGGACAGCGACCCTAAGCACACAGCCAAGACAATGCAGGAGTGGCTTCAGACAAGACTCTGAATGTCCTTGATAAACCCAATCGAACATCTCTGGAGACCTGGAAATAGCTGTGCAGTGACGCTCCTTATCCAACCTGACAGAGCTTGAGCGGATCTACAGAGAAGAATTGGAGAAACTCCCCAAATACAGGTGTGCCATGCTTGTAGCCTCATACCCAAGAAGACTCCAGGCTGGAATTGCTGGCAAAGGTGCTGAGTAAAGGGTCTGAATACGTCTGTGATCAGTATTTTTAATAGATTTGCAAAAAAAACTAAACACCTGTTTTTTGGTCATTATGGGGTATTGTGTGTAGATTGATGAGGTAAAAAACAACTTAATTCATTTTAGAATAAGGCTGTAACGTAAAAAATTGTGGAAACAATTTAAGGAGTCTGAATACTTTCCTGAATGCATTGTATAAGCCATATATTACACGTACATGGCTCTGGGGTGAGCTGGCCTAAAGTAACTGTCAGGGAGAAAACATTGAATATTCAATTACTTTTTTCTCTGTCTATCCTTAAACCATGTCATCGTCTTCGCAGTTTTTATTCAAGAGTCTCCAAACTAATAAGGTTGCTAGCATGCTGTGGTTAAAGTACAGAAAGCCCTACCTTTTACATCTGTAGTGACAGTGTCTATATTATGGTTTGATAGTCTTGTATACCTGTACAAAACGCATGACATGCAAGGGATAATCAATGAGGGGGCTATGCGTTCTATGGAAAATAATGAACGATGTGGAAGGAGTGTTCTACGATGTGCTAGCGGAGTAGAACTAACCTCCCACTGAGCAGCATTATTTTCCAGAGAACGCATAGAGCCCTGAGTTGAATATCCCTTCTATGTCTATAATTAAACACATTTGCAGCTAAAAATGCGTTCATTTGCAGGTAGAAATGTATTCAACATCCACTGAAGTAGCTAGCAAGTTCACTAGTTTCCTTGGTAACCAAACAACCAGACGTGCTACTATGAAAATCTAATTCAACAATGGCAAATGTTTTCAATATGACTTTTGCTTTCAAAAGCAGCTCAAACATAGAACATGTAAGGATTAAATATAGCCTTTGAATTCTACCGTGCTGATATGCCGTGCCCTTGAGGGAAATAATGCACACTCTAGAATGCCCTTCAAGCCAATCAGAAACAAGTATTTAACAATGCCATGGTATAAGTCTACATACTGCATTTGCACAACGATAGAAGATAATTATCTTTCCGAAAACTAGGATAATCATGTTTTTACACGTTGGAATGGCTTGATACACATAAGTTTGCCACCTTGTGAGAAAATAGAGAAACCACGCACCTCCAGGAGTGGATGGAGAAACCAAGGCCATGTTCATTGGAACATGCAACATAAATGCTTTAAAAGCATTTTGCACAAAAAAAGTTGTCCGTTTGATGCCTAACGAACATAACCCATGTGTTTGCATCCTGAGTCTGTCCCTTTGACTATGCCGTCTGAATACAAGGAAAGAAACTACTTCTCTTCATACCCGCGTTTCCTTTACCCTGGACTCGCAGTAAGTAAACTGGGGGTAGAAAAAAAAAAAGAGGGATTTCAGCGATTTAGCCCTCTGCAGAGAGCCGCCACCTCTATGGCTTGCTGGAAAGAGGCTCACTGGAGAATAGGGAGTGTGGGGGCCAAATCTAGGCCTAAGGGTGAACAAGGAGCCCAAACACTAAGGCTCTCTCGGAGGGGGCACATGGTTCGGGGTAGCAGATATTCCACACTAGTACAGATCATGTGGTCCAGCGGTACTACTTTCTGCTCTAAACACATGCATGCCTACCCACCAGAGACCAATCTTCATA
The DNA here is from genome assembly GCF_057628025.1 of Oncorhynchus mykiss. Classification (NCBI taxonomy): domain Eukaryota; kingdom Metazoa; phylum Chordata; class Actinopteri; order Salmoniformes; family Salmonidae; genus Oncorhynchus; species Oncorhynchus mykiss. Next base: position 16,190,449 of record NC_143038.1, on the reverse strand, counting down.
TCCTCCCTTTCTACTATCATTGAGATTGAAAAACATTGAGCCCATCAAATGTGGGCTGGTGGATCACCGTTTGGGGAGAAACCAAGGATTTCTGATCCATATGCAGTGCCTTTCAGTAATAGATACACAAGCTATTTATACACTAATATTAAAACATAATATTTAGCATTTAGCAGATGCTTTTAACCAAAGCGACACCCAGTCCAGCGTGCATACATTTTACGTATGGGTGGTCCTGGGAATCGAACCCACAATCCTGGCAATACAAGTGGCATTGCTCTACCAATTGAGCTACAGAGGACCAACCACATTAGGAATGCTCATATATGCCTACCTTTAAGATCTCAAAATAGTGGAGACAATGATAGACAGGTGTCAGGAGTAACCGGGGCAGGACGTACTGGACTGCTTCCTTAAAGCCTTCGCATATAGACTGGGGGTTCAGAGACAGACAGAGATGAGTGTTAACTTGGGCAGGTAATACAGTGTCAAATCTTATCAAGGTATATAGACCAGGGATATGCAAACAGTGGTCTGGGGGGAAAAGTCTTATAAAGTTCTGACCTTAGGGAAAATCCACCCAGAAATGGCCCATAACATTTCTAGTATCTCAGATTATTCTGCCAATTCTCACAGGGACTTCATTGGGAGGAATGTTTGACATGCTTTCTACATTTTAAATAACTTTTTATTTTATTTATTAAAGTGTCCGTTTTATTCCCTTTTTTTAGACCTTTACATGCCTCCTGTAAGACCTTATGATCCATCAACCGTACATGATACAGACAACATCTTGATGCAATTATACTCATTGTAGTGTGCTCTAAAATATGGAGTATGTCTAGATTCTGAAATACAATTGTTGACATTAATTCTAATTCATATTTTGGAGCACAATGACACCAAGATGTTGTCTGTATCATGTGCGGCTCACAAATCAAAAGCTTTTACACGAGGCAGGTACAGGTCTAAAAGGGGCTTAAAATGGCCACTTTCATCTCGATGAAAAAAAATGTTTGCGATAGAAATGTAAAAAGCATATCAAACATCCTTCCACACAGTGAAGTTCCTATGTGAGAATTTCCAGAACAATCGGATACCAGAAGTATTTCTGGTTGCCCTAACATTCAGAATTTAATGCACATCCAAGAATGGCCACCAACAAAAAAGTTAATGAGCAAACACTTCCAATTAAAATTAAAATTAAATAGCGCATAATTAATATTTGTAGTACATGATTAATTACATTACAACTCTTTACTTTCTTAAAACATAATTTGAATACATCAGTTGTTTACAATGACAAAAACAAACAATGGAGTAATCAAGCCTGAAGCAGGGGGGGTGGTGGTCAGCAGGGGGGGTGTGGACAGAGGCTGGGGGGTGTGGACAGAGGCTGGGGGGTGTGGACAGAGGCTGGGGGGTGTGGACAGAGGCTGGGGGGTGTGGCCTCTGACCTGGAGGTAGAAGGCAGCTCGCGGTTTAGACAGCTGGCTGAGGAAGTGATCGTGGAAGCCAGTCCGTAGGATGTCTTGAGCATACGTCTCATAGGGGTCGAAGGCCAGCTCCTGGAAATAAAAAATATGAAATGTCATGTTTTATGACAATGGCCACAGCCATAGGGTGTAAGTGGGGTCTGTGAATGACAAGGAACCTTGCCTGGGACCTGAAGACTTGCGTTAGCTCCCTGAGCTAATGTCTCGGTCCTGAGCTTAAGCTCGGCAGACTAACAGTGTTGTGGTGCACAAGAGCAATGTATTTTCAGACAGGTTTAAGTGTAACAGAAGTGGTTTGTGTAATGAGCAACCTTTACTGGTACCTGAAGACTCATGTTAGCTCCCCAAGCTAATGCCTAAGCTTTAGCTCAGTCTTTGGGTGCACAGGAGCAATTTATTTGCAGAAACAGCACACACACACACACACACACACACACCAAAACAATATATACGCATGTAAACACACACACATCTCCACAAAAACACACTTTTTTGCAGACAGCAATTTCTTAACACAGACAGCTTCACACACACCTACCTTGGCCCGGTCTTTGAAGCAGCTGCCCACCACAAACAAGCTGGGCTCCCACAAACACCACATACACACACCCACCCACCTCGGCCAGGTCTTCGAAGCAGCTGCCCACCAGCGGGTGTGGGCTCCCCTCATCTGTCATCTCCACCGTGTCTTCAATGAGGCCCAGCAGCTTGAGGGTGACCTCGTGGATGTCCACGATGCGGCTGAAGATGTTCTCCACATCCTGCAGGGTAGTGTAGAGAGCGACTTGTGAGAATAGGGGGATGGTGATGGAAAGATGGGTGGAAGGGGGAGATGGGGAACAGAGTAAAGCAGGAAGGCGGCAGTAGAGAAGTGAGAGCGGTGATAGAGGGGAGGAAAAGGAGTGGAAAAAGTCACAAAGTCTTGATGGAAGACCATAGATGCGCAAGTGTGTACGGGAGGGTACCTCCATCACTACTCACATGGTGGGAGAAGAGCTTGGCGTCGGAGGCGATTGGCTCGCGGAACACCTTGATGATGAGGTTGAGGTCGCGCAGGTACTGTCGGACCTCGGCCATGAAGGTCTTGACCAGGTCGTAGTAGGTTTGCTCCTCGCTGGTGGACGGCTCCTCGTCCATCAGGGGGAAACCGCTGATGTCCTCCTCATCCTGGTGGAACATGTCCATCAGAACCTGGAGATGAGGGGGAATAGAAGTGGCCAGAGACGTATTCTTAACAATTACACAAAGAGTGTTCCGGACCACTTTTTGCTCCCGGGTGGCGCAGCGGTCTAAAGCACTGCATCGCAGTGCAAGAGGTGTCACTAAAGTCCCTGGTTCGAATCCAGGATGATCACATCCGGCCATGATTGGGAGTCCCATAGTGCAGGGCACAATTGGCCCAGCATCATCCGGGTTAGGCCAGGGAAGGCAGTCAAATATGCTTTTTTTTTTTAAAACTGACTTGTAGAGTTAAATAAAAGGTTCAATAAAAATAAAATTAATAGATTATTCAATACCAGGTTGGAGTCAATTCCATTTTAGTTCAGTCAATTCAGGGAGTAAACTGAAATTCCAATTTTCTTCAGTCATTTTCTGTAAAGAAAACATGGAGTTTGAATTTCAGTGTACTTCCTGAATTGAAATGGATCCCGAGTGCCACAAGCTTAGAAACATGCATGCGCACGCACAGGCGAACAAAAGCGGGCACACATTCTCCCTCATTCAGCTGGCATTCTTCATCAGCTTACGTTCAAATGACCCAACGGACTCCAGCTTTAGTTGTATATTGACCAGTCAGTGTGGTTCCTGAAACTTCTCACCATCACACGCCACCAGCCATACTTATGCCAACAACAACATTTACAAGACAATCTAATATCAGTCATAGCAACATAAAAAGGGCCAATCTGGGATTGGAAAACTAGATATTGTTTATTGGCACATATGGCCAGTGATGTCCTGCTGGGAGATCTCATAGTAGCGGATGTTGAAGATCCTCTTCATAATGCATTACAACACTGTGAAGCACAACACAGGTGTTAACTCTCACCTTATCGGCACACATGGCCACGGTGATGTCCTGCTGGGAGATCTCATAGTGGCGGATGTTCCTCACGTAGTTCCCTGCCAGCTTCAGGATGTCTGCTGAGATGTACTCCAACACGGCCACGATGTACACCGACACCTGGTGGTCAATCTTGTACCCTAGTACCTCCTGAACAAGGGAGAGGGATTATGGGAAAATGAGTCCACTACGTACACATATACCTACTGTGTACTGGCGGTCTTGTACCCTAGTGCCTCCTGAACATGACCCAGGAAGAGAGGAATCATGGGTAAAAAGCAGGGCCAGTGTGGTTTGACTACTGTACAATCTGACCACCGTACTTTCAAACTAGTGTAAACGGTGCAGGCCTGAATGGTACACAGAACACAGAAAGCGCAGGGTAAGATTTCCTTTATGCGTTTTAGTTACCGGTACATCATTGAACAGTAATTGGGCACAATGGGTACTTTAAATACTAATTAAGTCATGTATTACGGTTAATGCAAGGCTCAGAATTATATAACCGGTGTTGTTAAAATTATGTCAATCAAGTAATTCTGTTGTTGCTGCACATCAGTATGTGTATTTCTAAAACAAAGAGCACTACCAGCTCATAGCAAAAAAAGGTCTAAAGAATATAAGTGGAATATTCTTACCAGGTATCCAATAAGAGACATGTTTTTTTAAAGGTTGCTTGGTCACTCAAAGCATCTATAGAGTTAGGTGTTAGTTCGCATTCTAAAATGTGAATCCTATCCTTCCTTATTTAAAAAGGGGGCAATAGGTAAAATAATACAACAAAAAGTGCAAAAAAGTTGAGGTCTTTCAGAACTTTAACCTTTTGTATTCTTTGAAGCATGGTCTAAATTAAGTAAATCTTTGCCTCTCGGCCTCCTTGGAATTTTCCCTTTCATGGTTTGAGTGAGAGTACCATTTGAACTCTACAGCCACCATTCATTCTAGCCTGATTCTAGCAAACCCTCATATTTGCTTTCGACATTTCTCCATACCCATCCCACAGCTTTTTACCAAAATGTGTCGTTTCAACTGCATATCGCCCCTTTAATATCATCTCAATTAAAGTATTTGGCATGGGTGAATACATTTTGTTAAGCATCCCAGGTTCATCATGGATTTTCAATAAGTGACCAATTCCACAAAATAGTTAAATGTCTCCCTCTATTGGTCAGTATAGGTACTGTGAGAAGTGGCCAATATCGCTCCTCGAGCTGTGTTCAGTAGGCACCGAAACAGACAAAGAACACACAAAATATCTATTTTGTTTATTGAGTGACTTGTTAAAAGCGGTTCAATCAATACTTTGTCTGTTTCATAACATTTTTTTCTGAAGTGGAGAGCACAATTCCTCCTTTGGCCGCCTTTCCTTCCAGTTCTCTGCTGCCAATGACTGGAACTAATTGCAAAAGTCACTGAAGTTGGAGACGTATATCTCCCTCACTAACTTTAAGTATCAGCTCTCAGAGCAGCTTACAGATCATTGCACCTGTACATAGCCCACCTGTACATAGCCCACCTAACTACCTCATCCCCATATTGTTATTTATACATTTTTGCTCCTTTGCACCCCAGTATCTCTACTTGCACATTCATCTTCTGCACATCTATCACTCAAGTGTTTAATTGCTAAATTGTAAATATTTCTCCACTATGGCCTATTTATTGCCATACCTCACAAATCTTACCTCATTTGCACACACTGCATATATACTTTTCTATTGTGTTATTGACTAAGTTTGTTTATTCCATGAGTAACTCTGTGTTGTTGTTTGTGTCGCACTGCTTTGCTTGATCTTGGCCAGGTCACAGTTGTAAATGAGAACTTGTTCTCAACTGGCCTACCTGGTTAAATAAAGGTGAAACACATGTTTTAAAAGATATCAGTAACTGGGCTCTGTTCAGGAGGATGTAACATTACAACACTTTCAGATATATTGTGTAGAACAGCTAGAACGGATGAATAAATGAATACTTGACAGACAGTCCTGTTTGCAACATTCAGGACTTTTTACTGTGCCCTCAGAAAGTACTCACACCCCTTGACTTTTTACAAATTTTGTGGAATTTTGATTGTGTCACTGATCAATACACAACACCCCATAACATCAAAGTGGAATTACGTTTTTAGAAATGTTTACATATTCATTTTTAAAAATGTAAAGCTGTAATGCCTTGAGTCAATAAGTATTTAACCTTTTTGTTATGGCAAGCTTAAATAAGTAAAAATGTGCTTAACAAGTTACATAATAAGTTGCATGGACTCACTGCGTGCAATAATAGTGTTTAATATGATTTTGAAATGACTACCCCATCTCTGTCCCCACACATTCAATTAGCAAGGTCCCCCAGTCGAGCAGTGAATTTCAATCACAGATTCAACCACAAAGACCAGCTAGGTTTTCCAATGGTTCGCAAAGGGAACCTATTGGTAGACGGGTCAAATAAAAATATAAAGCAGACATTGAATATCCCTATGAGAATGGTGAAGTTATTAATTACACCTAGGATGGTGTATCAATACACACAGTCACTTCAAAGATAGAGGCATCCTTCCTAACTCAGTTGCCGGAGAGGAGGGAAACCGCTCAGGGATTTCACCATGAGGCCAAAGGTGATTTTAAAACAGTTAAGAGTTTAATGGCTGTAATAGGAGATAACTGAGGATGGATCAACATTGTAGTTACTCCACAATACTAACCCAAATGACAGAGCGAAAAGGAAGCCTGTACAGAATATAAATGTTCAAAAACATGCATCCGGTTTACAGTAAGGCACTAAAGTAATACTGCACACAATGTTGCAAAGAAATTAACTTTATGTCCTGAATACAAAGCGTTATGTTTTGGGCGAATCCAACACATCACTAAGTACCACTCTCCATATTTTCAAGCACGGTGGTGGCTGCATCATATTACGGATATGCTCATCTCCGGCAAGGACTTGGGAGATTTTTGGGGATAAAAAGAGTATAGGAATTTAGCTAAGCCCAGGCAAAATCCTAGAAGAAAACTTGCTTCAGTCTGCTTTCCAACAGACACTGGGACACAAATTCACCTTTCATAAGGCCACATATACACTGAAGCTGCTTAGCAAGACGACATTGCATGTCCCCGAGTGGCCTAGTTACAGACCGATTTTCAAGACTATTTTGACAAGACTTGAAAATGTCTGTCTAGCAATGATCAACAACCAACTTGACAGAGCTTGGAGAATTTTTTGAGTAATGGGAAAATATTGTACGATCCAGATGTGCAAAGCTATTAGAGACTTACCCAGAAAGACTCACCGCTGTAATCGCTGCCAAAGGTGATTCTATTGACTCAGGGGGTTGAATACTTATCTAAATCAAGATATGATTAGACTTCTTTTTTTTAACTTTGACATGAGTATTTGATTTTTACAAAAATAATTTTTAACTTTGACATGAGTATTTTGTGTAGATCCTTGACAACGAATGAAAAATGTTTTGGGGAAAATAAAGTCAAGGAGTGTGAATACTTTCTGAAGGCACTGTACATCACTGAATACACCCAGCATTTTCACAGCCTGACGAATGTACTTGGCGCTAAAGACCTAGGCTACATCCTGACCTTCATTATGATTGGTCTAGCCACCAGGGTCATGTTCACTAGGCGCAAAACGTTTTGAAACAGCTACAAACTACCTGAAATCAGGGTCCAACGTTAACCTTTTCTTTGTAAAAGCATTAGGGTCATGCAAGGCCTAGGTTGATATGCTTGGTATGTATATATTCAGTTCGTAATAGGCTACATTTGGTTATTATGGTAATACTGTATTAAAAAACTAATATAATTTGGCAATGTAGACATTGTATTATTTTTGCTAGTATGTTCACTATTGAAGTTTTACTTTTGTAAACCCCTTTCCCTAAAATAAATAAGCTTAGGGAGTAGATTTATGAGCCCTTCTTTCTACTCTGGACAGCTCATATATGCCGTGTGAAGGCATCAAGTCATGTAGTGCGAGCGCTCAAGAAGTTCTGACTTGCGAGGAGCGTGGTTGAATTAACGGCCAATCATTTTGCTCAAATACAAATAACATGACTTTTCAGAGTGTAGTTTTCAATGGTTTTCAATAGCAGACTGACACAGCAGGTAAACTGGAACAACAATAAAGAAGATACTGCCTCAACATGTTTTTACTGGCCAGCGGGCCATCAGCAATGTCAGATCCTGCTGAAAGTGTCCAGTAAGACACGTTCATTTTCGCTTTCCATTTCAAATTGCTTTGCCCTACTGAACATGACCCAGAGACATTTGGGATTATGGGTTACCTTGAGCAGCGGGTGGATCTTATCCACTGGCAGGGCCAAAGGATTCCTCCTCTTCCTCTTTTCGATGGCTGCCTGCGCGTCGGCGATAGCCCACTTATCGATAGGGTGAGGGAAACTCTTCTGCACTCGCTCCTGAGGGGAGGAAAGGAGGGAAGTGTGAGGGAGATTGAGAGCCCTTCAATAGTGCAATACTTTTGACCAGAGCCCTATGGGCCCTTGTCAAACGTAGTGGACTACGTAGGGAATAGGGTGCCATTTGGGCTGCAGTCCGGCCTTATCTCTTATTTACTTGAATTACATATTTCCTGGTCCTCTGTTGATGCTGCATCAATAGGCAAAGCAAACATGTCTTCGTTCACTGGGGGTAAACATGACTTCTCCTCCTTCAACTGCCCTATGACACTTGACATAAGCATTTCCATGCGTTCACCATTGTTTTAGTGTCGCAGACGTTTCACATGGGACTTTTCCCTTAAAAAAGGTTAGGTTATGTCAATGGGAGGGCGGGTGCATGACATGTACATGTCAAGTGTCATGTCACACTTCTGCTGCAGGCACTACCAGGATGTCCCTCCCTTGACGTATGAGTTAGGTAAAGAGTTCATTTAACTCTTTAAAAACAAAGGGTGAGAACTACAAAATACATCCAGTTAACAGAGGACATCTTCATAAGCACTACATAAAAAGTCATTAGCGCTTATGTCAACAACTTCAAGGCATTTATAAAATGTTTTGTTGTATATTTGTGGGAATCAAACATTTATATTGTGCTTACAAAAAGGTATTAATGAGCTCTTTATGAATGTGTTATGTAGTCCTTATGTAGGGTACATACATAGTACACAAACAATACAAATTTCACGCAATCCGTTGGATTCAATGGGTCACAAATTACAATATACACAAGCACAAATGAGTGTGGTCAGTCACCAACCCAGGCAGGTCAAGGGTTAAAGTTCATACAGACAGGGTCACAGGGAGAGGTCAACAGAAAGAGAGAGCACAGAACTAAGGGAGGAGTAAACATGGTACAAAGAGACCACATATCCATGGTTTGACTTTACCATGCCCCATGGCTAGGGCCATGGACCGTAAAAAGCACCTGCGGATTTCACGTGATCCGTCTGCTAGCAAAAAATGAGTCGAGGTGGACAAAACAAAAACAAGAGGTGAAAACAGGTTGGCCATCTAAAAACATGGACAGAACAAAGCAAGATTTCAGATGTTTTCTGCATTAGCTCATGTCAGTTATCATTGTAGAAAAGCAACATAGTGTGATGCGCAAGAAAACGTTCTACTGTTCAATGGCATAAAATAAAACAAGATATGAGAATGTTGTGAATTCTGTTCAAATGATTGTCAAAGCAATATACAGTGCCTTGCGAAAGTATTCAGCCCCCTTGAACTTTGCGACCTTTTGCCACATTTCAGGCTTCAAACATAAATATATAAAACTGTATTTTTTTGTGAAGAATCAACAACAAGTGGGACACAATCATGAAGTGGAACGACATTTATTGGATATTTCAAACTTTTTTAACAAATCAAAAACTGAAAAATTGGGCGTGCAAAATTATTCAGCCCCCTTAAGTTAATACTTTGTAGCGCCACCTTTTTCTGCGATGACAGCTGTAAGTTGCTTGGGGTATGTCTCTATCAGTTTTGCACATCGAGAGACTGACATTTTTCCCATTCCTCCTTGCAAAACAGCTCGAGCTCAGTGAGGTTGGATGGAGAGCATTTGTGAACAGCAGTTTTCAGTTCTTTCCACAGATTCTCGATTGGATTCAGGTCTGGACTTTGACTTGGCCATTCTAACACCTGGATATGTTTATTTTTGAACCATTCCATTGTAGATTTTGCTTTATGTTTTGGATCATTGTCTTGTTGGAAGACAAATCTCCGTCCCAGTCTCAGGTCTTTTGCAGACTCCATCAGGTTTTCTTCCAGAATGGTCCTGTATTTGGCTCCATCCATCTTCCCATCAATTTTAACCATCTTCCCTGTCCCTGCTGAAGAAAAGCAGGCCCAAACCATGATGCTGCCACCACCATGTTTGACAGTGGGGATGGTGTGTTCAGGGTGATGAGCTGTGTTGCTTTTACGCCAAACATAACATTTTGCATTGTTGCCAAAAAGTTCCATTTCAAGAGCACCTTCTTCCACATGTTTGGTGTCTCCCAGGTGGCTTGTGGCAAACTTTAAACAACACTTTTTATAGATATCTTTAAGAAATGGCTTTCTTCTTGCCACTCTTCCATAAAGGCCAGATTTGTGCAATATACGACTAATTGTTGTCCTATGGACAGAGTCTCCCACCTCAGCTGTAGATCTCTGCAGTTCATCCAGAGTGATCATGGGCCTCTTGGCTGCATCTCTGATCAGTCTTCTCCTTGTATGAGCTGAAAGTTTAGAGGGACGACCAGGTCTTGGTAGATTTGCAGTGGTCTGATACTCCTTCCATTTCAATATTATCGCTTGCACAGTGCTCCTTGGGATGTTTAAAGCTTGGGAAATATTTTTGTATCCAAATCCGGCTTTAAACTTCTTCACAACAGTATCTCGGACCTGCCTGGTGTATTCCTTGTTCTTCATGATGCTCTCTGCGCTTTTAACAGACCTCTGAGACTATCACAGTGCAGGTGCATTTATACGGAGACTTGATTACAAACAGGTGGATTGTATTTATCATCATTAGTCATTTAGGTCAACATTGGATCATTCAGAGATCCTCACTGAACTTCTGGAGAGAGTTTGCTGCACTGAAAGTAAAGGGGCTGAATAATTTTGCACGCCCAATTTTTCAGTTTTTGATTTGTTAAAAAAGTTTGAAATATCCAATAAATGTTGTTCCACTTCATGATTGTGTCCCACTTGTTGTTGATTCTTCACAAAAAAAATACAGTTTTATATCTTTATGTTTGAAGCCTGAAATGTGGCAAAAGGTCGCAAAGTTCAAGGGGGCCAAATACTTTCGCAAGGCACTGTAAGTCAAAATACATGTCCGTAAATAGCTGAACTTTTCTACCGGTCACTTTGTAAATGGATTGGATTGGATTTGTAAGAATACAAATGAAAACTGAGTTCTCAGTGCAAAACAAACCGTCTAAAGTACACCATGACCTGAGCTTAAAATTCACTTCACAAACACTGATAATTTCCCCTTTTTGGATGGGCACATAAAATCAACATCCTCTTTTACTGCAACCCTGACTTCACCAGCTGTCAATAAAAAGTGTGCTAACAGAATAAACAGAATAAAATGAAGCGGAATGCTATGCTGTGACTGTGAGAGACATTAAAGCAGCAATCAGCAGTAGAAAGAGAAATGTAACCAACCAAATTCGGATGCAAATGGATGCAAGGACTGGCCGTCCATGATATCAACATTATAGTTTTAACCATGTCTTGAGGCTATATAGTGTTTGTTTACAAACATTGGAGTAAAACAAGCTTATATTTTGGCTTCTGATGGGGTAGGACAGTTGAATTAAGCTCATGAAGCATTTATAAATTATATTCTTCAAGAATCAATATGTACAAATCGTTAATTTAAGTCCCAAAATTGATGTATACTGAAACCAAATATAAAACACTTAACTTTCAACAATTTATACGATTTTACAGTTCATAAAAGGAAATCAGCCAATTTAAATTTAAATTAATTAGGCCCTAATCTAAAGAGTTCACATGACTGGGAATACAGATACAGTGGGGCAAAAAAGTATTTAGTCAGACACCAATTGTGCAAGTTATCCCACTTAAAAGGACGAGGCCTGTAATTTTCATCATAGGTACACTTCAACTATGACAGACAAAATGAGAAAAAAGAAAAATCTAGAAAATCACATTGTATGATTTTTTATGAATTTATTTGCAAATTACGGTGGAAAATAAGTATTTGGTCACCTATAAACAAGAAAGATTTCTGGCTCTCACAGACCTGCAACTTCTTCTTTAAGAGGCTCCTCTGTCCTCCAATCGTTACCTGTATTAATGGCACCTGTTTGAACTTGTTATCAGTATAAAAGACACCTGTCCACAACCTCAAACAGTCACACTCCAAACTCCACTATGGCCAAGACCAAAGAGCTCTCAAAGGACACCAGAAACAAAATTGTAGACCTGCACCAGGCTGGGAAGACTGAATCTGCAATAGGTAAGCAGCTTGGTTTGAAGAAATCAACTGTGGGAGCAATTATTAGGAAATGGAAGACATACAAGACCACTGATAATCTCCCTCGATCTGGGGCTCCACGCAAGATCTCACCCCGTGGGGTCAAAATGATCACAAGAAAATCACAAGAAAATCCCAGAACCACACGGGGGGACCTAGTGAATGACCTGCAGAGAGCTGGGACCAAAGTAACAAAGCCTACCATCAGTAACACACTACGCCGCCAGGGACTCAAATCCTGCAGTGCCAGACGTACTGGCTTAAGCAGGGGGACACATGTCCAGTACCGTCTGAAGTTTGCTAGAGAGAATTTGGATGATCCAGAAGAGGATTGGGAGAATGTCATATGGTCAGATGAAACCAAAATATAAATTTTTGGTAAAAACTCAACTCGTCGTGTTTGGATGACAAAGAATGCTGAGTTGCATCCAAAGAACACCATACCTACTGTGAAGCATGGGGGTGGAAACATCATGCTTTGGGGCTGTTTTTCTGCAAAGGGACCAGGACGACTGATCCGTGTAAAGGAAAGAATGAATGGGGCCATGTATCGTGTGATTTTGAGTGAAAACCTCCTTCCATCAGCAAGGGCATTGAAGATTAAACGTGGCTTGGTCCTTCAGCATGACAATGATCCCAAACACACCGCCCGGGCAACGAAGGAGTGGCTTCGCAAGAAGCATTTCAAGGTCCTGGAGTGGCCTAGCCAGTCTCCAGATCTCAACCCCATAGAAAATCTTTGGAGGGAGTTGATAGTCCGTGTTGCCCAGCAACAACCCCAAAACATCACTGCTCTAGAGGAGATCTGCATGGAGGAACGGGCCAAAATACCAGCAAGTGTGTGAAAACCTTGTGAAGACTTACAGAAAATGTTTGACCTCTGTCATTGCCAACAAAGGGTATATAACGAAGTATTGAGATAAAGTTTTGTTATTGACCAAATACTTATTTTCCAACATAATTTGCAAATAAATTCATTTAAAAAATCCTACAATGTGATTTTCTGGATTTGTTTTTCTCATTTTGTCTGTCATAGTTGAAGTGTACCTATGATGAAAATTACAGGCCTCTCATCTTTTTAAGTGGGAGAACTTGCACAATTTGTGGCTGACTAAATACTTTTTTGCCCCACTGTATGCATCGGTTGGTTAAAGATGCCTTAAAAAAAAAAGTAGGGGCATGGATCAGAAAACCTGTCAGTATCTGGTGTGACCACCATTTGTCTCATGCAGCGCGACACATCTCCTTCGCAGAGTTTATCAGGCTGTTGATTGTGGCCTGTGGAATGATGTCCCACTCCTCTTCAACGGCTGTGCGAAGTTTTTTGATATTTGCGGGAACTGGAACACACTGTCGTACACGTTAATCCAGAGCATCCCAAACGTGCTCAATGGGTGACATGTCTTGTATTCAGGCCATGGAAAAACTGGGACATGCTCAGCATCCAGGAATTGTGTTCAGATCCTTACGACATGGGGCCGTGGATTATCATGTTGAAAGCACTCCACACTGCCCTTTCCCACCTGGACAAACGGAACACCTATGTGAGAATGCTGTTCATTGACTATAACTCAGCGTTCAATACCATAGTGCACACAAAAATCATCACTAAGCTAAGGACCCTGGGACTAAAACACCCTCTGCAACGGGATCCTGGACTTCCCGATGGGCCACCCTCAGGTGGTAAGTAGGCAACAAAACCATCTGCCACGCTGTCATGAAGAGGGCACGACAACACCTATTCCCCCTCAGGAGATTGAAAATATTTGGCAAGGGTCCTCAGAACCTCAAAAGGTTCTACAGCTGCACCAGAGAGCATGACTGGTTAAATCACTGCCTGGTATGGCAACTGCTCAGCATCCGACCATAAAGCGCTACAGAGGGTGGCGGTTTCACACGGTTTTCTCTGTGCATTCAAATTGCTATCGATAAAATGCAATTGTGTTCATTGCAATTGTGTCACCCTGGTGAAGACAGCGACCATGCAGATGAGCTTCCCAGGGAATGTTTTCTGACCGTTTGTGCAGAAATTCTCCAGTTGTGCAAACCCAAAGTTTCATCTGCTGTGCGGGTGGCTGGTTTCAGACCATCCCGCAGCTGAAGAAGCCAGATATGGAGGTCCTGGGCTGGCGTGGTTACACGTGGTCTGTGGTTGTGAGGCCGGTCGGCCGTACTGCCAAAAACTCTAAAACGACATCAGGGGCGGCTTACGGTAGAGAAATGAGCATTCAATTCCCTGGCAAAATCTCTGGTGGACATTCCTGCAGTTAGAATGCCAATTGTACGCTCCCTCAAAATTTGAGACATCTATGGCATTGTGTTGTGTGACAAAAGTGCACATTTCTGAGTGACTTTTTATTGTCCCCAGCACAAGATGCACCTGTGTAATGATCATGCGGTTTAATCAGCTTCTTGTTATGCCTCACCTGTCAGGTGGATGGATTATCTTGACAAAAGGAGAAATGTTCACTGACGGGGATGTAAACACATTTTTGCACAGAATTTGAGAGAAATACGCTTTTTGTGCATAGGGAAAATGTCTGGGATCTTTTATTTCAGCTCATGAAACATGGGACAAACACTTTACATGTTGCGTTTATATTTTTGTTCAGTGTAGCAAATGCTGATTGCCCCTTTAAGTAGAAGTAGCCCGCATCACTGGTCAAGGGTCAGTTTATTTCCCTGACGATGTTTAAATGAGAGGATCAGGGGAACAGTCGTCTGATCCTAGACCTGTGATTTATAGGCAACTTCTACCTCGCCACAGTTCGTTGTTGATTCCATGAGGGACTCCAAAAAGGGAAGGTCTGCTCACTGTTTTTCTGCTTCCAAACGTGATCTGTTAATAATAAAGATTGTGTTGTCTAATCACAACGATTCAACTTAATTGTGATTGAAATGTGTTATCACCTTGACCTAAGCTTCAGTAAAAGATCACATTTGAGGGCAAAACAACACTGAGCAAACACTCCTATTTCTCTACGTAAAGGACCTGTTTGTCCAAAGCTCCTGTTATTGCTTTGGAAGTGTGTATAAAAAAAATAAAAAAATAAAAAAATAAAAAAACTCTTTACACTCTGTAAAAAAGGGGTCAACAAGGTTTTTGGTCCAGACACTGTTGCGCTATTGACGGAGATCCTTACCTCCACGTCCTGCACGCTGCGTGGCTGTGCCTGGCAGAGCATGCTGAGCAGCAGTAGGATCAGCTCCTCGATGTACTGCAGTGCATCCTCCTGGGACGACAGTTTGGGATGTACCTGGCTCAGCACCTTCACAGAGAGAGATGTGTATTAGTTCAGAATGAGTTGATTATTATTTTTTTTTAAATCAGCTGTTAAAAAAAAGGTTGGATCAGCAGAATACGTGGTAAACATGTATTAGTTCAGTATAGGTTGAGTTGATTATCATTACACTTTTTTTTAAATCAAGTGTTAAAAAGCTTGAGATGCATCTGGCTCAGCACCTTCACACAGAAACTAAGAGAAATGTGGCTAAGCTACTAGTTCAGTATAGATTCCAGCTGGGCCCAAACTGGTTGAATAAATGGTGTTTCCATGGAATAGAATCAATGTGGGAAAAGTAATCAACGTAAGGGAATTTAGAGACATTTTTAAATTTTTACACCCAACTTTGAACCTAAATGCAATAACAGTTCAAATGTTTGTTGATTTCACGTTAGTTGATAACTCAATCAAATGTCAAATCAAAACTAGACGGAGTGACGTCCATGTTCAGAAAAACCTTGGGCTGCGACTGGCGAGATATTTTCTAGTGTAGTATAGTTTCCCACTGAGTCCTTTTTCAGACAATTTTTGTGAACTCAGTGCGGTTCGCTTAATTTGTTGTGCCGTGTGAACACTCCAAAGTAACTCGGACCCCTCAAAAGAGTCCCCGAAACAAACCAAACAGACCATCGCTAGAGGTTGTCTGAATTTGGTTTGCTTGAATTCCACGGTCCGGTTCTCTTTTTTAGAGCAATGTGAACAAAGCTCCCCAAGTTTGCTTGCCATTATTTCCGCACCACACACTAGACTACTGCAACACCATTTCCCCTGCCATAAGACCAATGTGCCACAAAAGAAAGAAGATGAAGTAACCCTTTACTTGACCTGCAAGGTCATAACCATATCATGTCCTAACAGCTGACATAACACTGTCATGACACATATTTAGACCTGTTGTGACAGTGTTATTTCCTTGCTGTTATGAAACCTACATAAGAGTGGGAAGGAAACTTATTTGCAAAGAAAATTTATTTTAATAAATGTGGGTTCTGACACTTCAGGCTAGGGTCCTTTTTTCTCAATTTCCACCTGACTGACGTGCCCAAAGTAAACTGCCTGTTGCTCAGGCCCTGAAGCCAGATATGCATATAATTGGTACCATTGGAAAGAAAAAATGTTGGAGACTATAACACAAAAGATATGGTAGGAGAAAATCCATAGAAAAACTAACCAGAATTTATTTGAGAGAGAGCCTATACTATTACAATGGAAAGTATAGAGAAATAATTAAATCTAGCTCTCAGAATGCAATTCCTATGGCTTCCACATGGTGTCAGCACCGTGTTCAAGGTTTCAGGCTTGTTTCTTGAGTTTTAGTACTGGGACACACTATTGGAAATTCATGTTTGGTCGCACGAGGAAGACAAGACACACCTGCTAATATCGGTTTCCTATTGAACATACTACTTTCCGTATGAAAAATTATTGTTGGATTACATTTTAGGGTATCTGTAGAGTCAATATAAACATATTTTGAATTGTTTTAACAAAGTTAGATATATACACACACAACTAGGTTGGAGTCATTAAAACTCGCTTTTCAACCACTCCACAAGTTATTTGTTAACAAACTATCGTTTTGGCAAGTCGGTTAGGACATATACTTTATGCATGACAAGTAATTTTTCCAACAATTGTCTAAAGTAAGATTATTTCACTGTTTCACAATTTCAGTGGGTCAGAAGTTTACATACACTAAGTTGACTGTGCCTTTAAACAGCTTGGAAAATTCCAGAATATTATGTCATGGATTTAGGCTAATTGAAATCATTTGAGTCAATTGGAGATGTACCTGTAGACGTATTTCAAGGCCTACCTTCAAACTCAGTGCCTCTTTGCTTGACATCATGGGAAAAATCAAAAGAACTCAGCCAAGACCTCAGAAAAATAATTGTAGACCTCCACAACTCTGGTTCATCATTGGGAGCAATTTCCAAATGCCTGAAGGTACCACGTCCATCTGTACAAACAATAGTATACAAGTATAAACACCATGGGACTACGCAGCCGTCATACCGCTCAGGAAGGAGACGCGCTCTGTCTCCTAGAGATGAACGCACATTGGTGCGAAAGGTGCAAATCAATCCCAGAACAACCGCAAAGGACCTTGTAAAGATTCTGGAGGAAACGGGTACAAAAGTATCTATACCAACAGTAAAATTAGTCCTAAATCGACATAACCTGAAAGGCCGCTCAGCAAGGAAGAAGCCACTGCTCCAAAACCGCCACAAAAAAGTCAGACTACAATTTGCAACTGCACATGGGGACAAAGATCGTACTTTTTGGAGAAATGTCTTCTGGTTTGATGAAACAAAAATAGAACTGTTTGGCCATAATGACTATCGTTATGTTCGGAGAAAAAAGGGGGATGCTTGCAAGCCTAAGAACACCATCCCAACCGTGAAGCACGGGGTGGCAGCGTCATGTTGTGGGGGTGATTTGCTGTAGGAGGCATTGGTGCACTTCACAAAATAGATAGCATCATGAGGTAGGAGAATTATGTGGATATATTGAAACAACATCTCAAGACATCAGTCAGGAAGTTAAAGCTTGGTCGCAAATGGGACTTCCAAATGGACAATGACCCCAAGCATACTTCCAAAGTTGTTGCAAAATGGCTTAAGGACAACAAAGTCAAAGTATTGGAGTGGTCATCACAAAGCCCTGACCGTAATCCTATAGAAAATTTGTGGGCAGAACTGAAAAAGCATGTGCGAGCAAGGAGGCTTACAAACGAAACTCAGTTACACCAGCTCTGTCAGGAGGAACAGGCCAAAATTCACCCAACTTATTGTGGGATGCTTGTGGAAGGCTACCCGAAACGTTTGACCCAAATTAAATCAATTTAAAGGCAATGCTACCAAATACTAATTGAGTGTATGTCAACTTCTGACCCACTGGGAATGTGATGAAAGAAATAAAAGCTGAAATAAATAATTCACTCTACTATTATTCTGACATTTCACATTCTTAAAATAAAGTGGTGATGTTAACTGACCTAAGACAGGGAATTGTTATTCGGATTAAATTTCAGGAATTGTGAAAAACTGAGTTGAAATGTATTTGGTTCATGTAAACTTCGACTTCAACTGTGTATATATAGAAAAAAAATTATTTACTCTTTTTTATTTTTTTATTGTGTCTTCTGGTTTGCAGGAATTTGAAATTATTTATAATACTTAAATATATTTTAGCAATTACATTTACTTTTGATACTTACGTATATTTAAAACAAAATACTTTTACTCAAATAGTGTTTTACTGGGTGACTGACTTTTACTTGAGTGTTTTTCTATTAATAAGGTATCTTTATTTTTACTCAAGTATGATAATTTGGTACTTTTCCCCCACCACTGTAAGTAGGTATATATAGCGGTCTGATAAATTCTGATGGGATGGCTTGTCCTGCACTTTGTAAAAACACAGAGTGCATTCAGGGAATGTTGGAAAAAGCTTTTGGATCCTTTCTGAACTTGGCAAATGTGAATAAAGAGGACTAGGACCACAAAATAGGCGAAGTGAACTGGCGAGAGAGTTGAGTCCTCATTCAAAGGCAAGGGCAGTGTGAATACAAATAGTATTTAGTTATATAAATAAATAAATAAAATACCCTTTGTAAAAATTTAAAATAAAATGGGGATTTCTCATTTGGACCACTCGAAAACAGACAGAATACAATAAGTCAACTTTTTACTGAAAGTAGGCTAGACTTCACACTCTCTTTTGGTTGGATAGGATGCGGTGGAATATAATGTAATGAATAAAAAAGACAAATAGGCTTGTAGTGTGGCTCCCCTTTGGAAAAGCCCTCTAGATATGCATTTGCAAATTGCAATACAGCCAACGAGTATTAGGCCTACCTGATGAAATGCAAATTCAGAGTGCTGTGTTCACCAGTACCTAGTCTACTCAAATACATTCTTACTCTGGATAGGCCCATCTGCATTCCAGTCAAGTGCACTCCATCATAACAGTCACAAGTCACTGTGACCTACACGAGGAGTTCTTGCAGAACATGCACATCATAACATAGACCTAAACTCCTTGAACACAGCCCATGGTTGTCTTTAAATCAAACACTAGACATAGGCTACATGATTATTGATGAAAGCTATTTTCCAAGTCAATTCATATATTTCCAGCAGGAAATTGCTATTAAGTTATCATTATCCCAAACTAATTTTGGGTTGACTACTGACAAACTTGTGCCCACTTCATGCAGTCACTCAAACAGTGACAAACATGGCTAGAAAAAGAGATGACCAGCGATGAAGGGTTGTCGCTACGAACATAACTATAAAGACACATTACTCTAATGTTGAGGCCTACCTTTTGGTCCTGCATCTCCTAACCATCATCCATCGAGTTGGTACAAGACAACACATCAATCTTAACTTTATGGCTGGTAATGGTTCAAATACGTTAGGGAAAAAGTACACAATTAGGCTACTTGAGTTTAGGTTGGAATAAGCATACGTTTGCGGTTGTAGCTCATGGAGTGGGACTACTGCCTCTAACTCTGTGTCCCTGGTAACTGACTGAGCCCAGTGACGAGAGCACAGCATAGACACTCCGGTCTCCTCAGTTCGCCTCGCCAGCCGAGGCCTCCTATCAGAGCATGACTAAGCAAGCTCTGAGTCTCTACTCCCCTCCTCCTCTTAGAGAGGGCACGGTCTCTACTCAACTTGGCAGCTCTTCAGAGGCAGAGAGAGTTACAAAGGGAGAGATTGAGTGTGAGCGAGAGAGGGTGTTTTCTGAGGTCAGATAGTGAAAAGATGGAGACCTTAGAAATAGAAAGTAAAACTATTTTTTAGGAATATGCCATTTAATTTTAAGGGAGAGACTGCATAAAATAGTAAACTGATCGGTAAAAATGGTGCAGAGTGAATAAAAGCAAAAAGGCGCAGATAGCGTGAAAAGCTAAATAAAAGGGAGGTAAGTAATGAGGGGATTATAACCTACAGCAGGGATCATTAAGATTTTTTCAACATGATTACTAATTATTTGGAGAGAGCAAAATGACCGCAAGAAGCCCAAATAGATGTATTTGACTAAAACAATACATTTCAAACCTTGCTTACATTTGTATGCAATTACACGCATCTCTCTATTAGGCATGGGAATACTGTGAAACAGATTACCTAAATTAAAATCACTTGGAGCTGATTTCCTGCTGTTAACAGTCATTTATTTCCAACAATTAAAATAAAATAAAAAACTAAATACAAACTCCAAAATACATACAGTACCAGTAGTTTACACACCTACTCATTCAAGGGTTTTTCTTTGTTTTGACTATTTTCCACATTGTACAATAACAATGAAGACATCAAAACTATGAAATAACGCATATGGAATCATGTAATAACCAAAAAAGTGTTAAAATCAAAATATATTTGAGATTCATCAAAGTAGCCATAATTTTCCTTGATGACAGCTTTACACACGCTTGATACTTCATTGGAGCAAAAAATACGGTGGAAACCAATTCGAGCCCATGACAAACACCAATTCAACAAGCAAGTGACAACTTCAGATAGAAAGGCAGAGAATCGGAACATGGAGAAAATCGTATTGCAGCTGAAGTGCAATCTTCTCCCATCACAAGGCAAAGAAAACGCCCATCTTCTATGGAAATACAGAGGATGCTGTACTGGGTCAATAAAGCCTGAATGTTCTCTAATGCCTCCATTTTACACACACAGCTCCTCAGTGGAGCACCATCCTCCTCAGTGAATTTAATAGAAATAAAACTATACTAAATATATTCACCTCACCAAATAATTGATTAAAACACACCATCTTGCAGTGAAGGTCTACAGTAGCCTCAACAGCACTCTGTAGTGTAGTACCATGGTGTAGCTTCCATCCTCCTCTTGGTACAATGACTTAATACAAAACCTAGGAGGCTCATGGTTCTCACCCCCTTCCATAGACTTACACAGTCATTGTGACAACTTCCTGAGGACGACCTCCAACCTATCAGAGCTCTTGCAGCATGAACTAACATGTTGTCCACCAAATGAAAGGACCAGAGAATGACACTAGTACTGAAAAAATAAACTACAGCTAGCTAGCACAGAAGTGCCTAAAATGTGGTGAGTGGAAAGACAGCTGAACAGTTTTGAATATAAATTTCTTCCAAAATTAAGGAGAAGCAAGAGTGAGATATATATGGTTGTATGTTTATTTTTAAACTTTCACTTAGCTATCGAATGTAGCTAGCTAGTTTAGCCTACTCAAACAGAGAGGGATGCCATGTTAGCTTGCTGGCTATCCAACACTGGAACTCTTCCAAGTCAAGATTTTGGTTTTATTAATTTATTGCCACCGGGGCCCACCAGTGTAAATGCTAAACTGCTTTCTGACTGTACGTTGTACTGCATGATTGTAGCCAGTTTACTAACACGTTAGTTCTAGTAGCTATGTTGACTATGACGGGACAACGATTTAGGCTGTGTATCGCGGCCAGCGGTCCTGATATGAAGGTTTGGCTTGGAAATGTTTTTTCACCTGGTCAGACAGCTGATGTGTTGTGCACTGAAGTCCACAAGCGACAGGAAAAGGTGATAGGAGGAAAGCATGTTGATAGTTGCAAGAAGGAATTATATATACACAACAAGCAAAGTGAGCATGCAATTTTTTTGGTGGCTGCTATGAATGTGAACTGTGTCTGATAAGGGGTGTATTGATCCCGCTAATTCGGTTGAAAAACATTCCTTAAAACGGAAGAGGGATGAACATACATGAATTTGTACAATAGAAACTAATTTGTAACTGTTGGACTAATGATTACACCCTAGGTCAGCTAGATGCAGGCAAGTGTGTGCAAGGCGGTATTGAGTCATTGTCTCGCACCTTGATTACTCAAAATTCTCTCGACCGGTGCACCTACGTTGTAAACTTTCACTCATTGGTACAGGGAAAATGTGAGTAGCATATGAGCCTAAAACTATCGACGTTAGATTGAGCTGGGTGTTACTTTGAGCTGGGTGAATGGAACATGAATGAGTCATCCACTATGCTGTAATTGAAAGACAATGCTCATAAACAAAGATCATCCTCCCTCATCTTAAACGGCAACGACCGTCACTGACACACACCTCTACCTACCTTTCTCACCTCGCGACGGAACAAACAGAGGTATTCATCTGTCGTGGGCATATACGTAGGTGCTTTCAGAAGTGTGTTTTGAGTGGGGAACGATCAAGGTCTAACAGGAGGTCCTGAGATAATGTAAAATATGTAGCCTAGCCTGACACAAGGCTCATGTTAGGCTACATCATGATTGCCAATTGGGGAAAAAAAAATGGAAGATTGACTAGAAAGCTCTGCTTGAAGATAACCTGTATGCTGCAATACATTGCATGCTGCAATTCTTTAGACCGTTTGATCAGACTTCTTCATTTGCTCTGCCTCCTTGTGAAGGCAAATGAGAAATAAACAAAAAAGTGAAAAAAAAGTCTTAAAACCCATTATAATAAAAGGTAATAATAATCTGAATAAATGAGTTGCAAATAAAATCTGCACACACACAAGATAATATATGGAGGATAGGTTTATGGGAAGCTCCAAGAAAAATTGGAAGAAAGGCTCATTATTCTAACTGAAAATTGGGGGCCAACTCAATGCTCCCCCACAGAAACAATGCCTAAGGTGGACTTCAAATCAAAAAGTGTTGTGTGTTTTACATTTCGTCAAGGCTTGTCCTCACCTCCAGACATGTGTAGTAGAGCAGTGTGGTCCTCTGATAGACAACATCAAGTAAAGAGTAGAATGAAATACTTGGTTGCAAATTCAAGGTCATTCTCCAACCCCAGGTTATGAGTGGACTGAGTGTCGTTCTAGAAGGAAGCATGGGAGTCTCAAATCCAGAGTAAGCTGCTGATCATGTGAATCAATATCGTTGATGACGATTCAAGCTCAAGTGAATTGACTCCAGATGTGCAAGGTGGCCTTGTGAGCCCTAGCCCCACATGACCTCTTCACCTGATCCTGTGTCACTCTTGGCCCAGAGGTTTCCGATGACAACCAAGCTGGTGTACCCAGGTGCTCCTCCCTCAATCCCAACTCAACTCTGGTAACCAACCCTTGCCCATAGCCCTTTCCTCAAGAGTCTTAACAGAACTGAAGGGACCAGACAGATCTCCTAATCTGCAACCTATAGCACCTCTCCAATAGCACTTCCACCTGTCCAGGTCCTGTCAGGTCTGCGTGAATTATGTGGGAAGGGGCTAAGGGTTTATGAAAAGGGGTTAAAGAGCAGAAGGAATCCGGGCCGGAGCTGCCCGTCCCAGGCAGGTGGGTGTGGTGGAGAGAAGGCCCTGGTTCCTGCATGCCAGACTAACCCAAAGCAATGCCAGGAATTTCATTCCCAGGAACCCCAGCCAGTGCGGGCCTGCACGGCACGACATGCAAATAGTGGGGATGTGCATCTTTCACATACAGGAACGATACTTTTTAGTTTGAAACAATTCTGTTTGATTTGAGAACGAATAAATGCAATTCAGTTCGACGCACTAACACATTCATTTTCCATTCTATATAAAAATCTGCTGATGGACCTCATGAGCTGGGCCTCCCTGAGCTGAATCTGTCTGAGTTGATTTATGTGCGTGTGTCTGTGTGTAAATGATGTATGTCTATGGTGGGGGGGTGGAGCCTGTTTTTTGTCAACCCCACTTCTAAAATCGGTGATTTGGGGCAGCAGGGTAGCCTAGTGGTTAGAGCGTTGGACTAGTGACCGGAAGGTTGCAAGTTCAAACCCCCGAGCTGACAAGTTATAAATCTGTCGTTCTGCCCCTGAACAGGCTGTTAACCCACTGTTCCTAGGCCGTCATTGAAAATAAGAATTTGTTCTTAACTGACTTGCCGGGTTAAATAAAAGGTCAAATAAAAAAATCACCACCTGCTAAAATGACAAGTTAATTAGTGGATTAATTGTTTGAGCTAGTATTGTATCAATATTTATCATTTACAAATTAGCTATACTTTGAATTTCACCCCATCTCAAAATCTAATGGTTTTGACCATTTTTAAGTTTTTACAGAGTGACATTTTCTTCTCCTCTCGCTTCAACCATGCAGCGAGCCTCGCAAAAAGGATTGCGGTCCACATTATGAACTTTACCCTTTATATATAGAAATTACCATATACAGACAAAACTATTGCTGATGGTGAACCTGAACAATCAAAATAAAATGTATTTTAAGCACTGTTTGGCAGGTAAATCCATATGAGAGTTGTCTCCGGTAGCTTACTTGTATTCCCCTAAAACACAATTTTCAACAGTGCATAGATATCAATACCCAGCAAACACAGATTTTTAGTCAACTAATATAGCTGAGCCATTTTACTATATGAATGCTGAAGGTGCCGAGCAGATGTGCAATATCAGGAACAGACCGCCTACCGCACATTGGTCAGCGCCCAAAGCTGAGCACAGTTTGCCTAGGCTACTGATGATGTCTGGAGTTGTTTAGCATGCAAAATGACTTGTAGATCAATGACTGTCAACAGTCACACGCAGTTCAACACTGAAGGAGAGGACACCAGTTGTCACAAAAGATGAGGTAGTTTCGGAAGGTAGAAAGAATTTAATACGATTCCCCAAAAATTGTGAACAGGTGATTTGTGAAGTTTTAATCGATTTTATGACCAGATGCAAGCTACATTTGGATCGGTTTGGGGTCCGCGGACCGATGTTAAACATTTGAATCGGGGACCGATGCATATCGGTGAATCGTCACATCCCTAGCAAACAGATTAGGGGAACAAGAGAAAGAGGAATGGGGCACACCGTTTATATGGAAAATTGTCTGCGCTTGAAAATTGTGATTATTGCAGATGCTAGACTGATTAATTATCGCCAAAGAGTAGAGGCAAGATGCAGCATGTTTGGATGTTAAATGCCATTGTAATGTGAAAAGTCTTTAAGTACATATGGAAGAATCAGTGTGACATTTTCCATCCCCAATTGAAGATCATGTTCATTGATGTTTAGCAGGGCTGGGAGAATATTAGGGGATATTCTAGACTACAGCTGTTTTTCTTTTAATATATATATATTTTTTAAAACCTGACCACAACTTCTCCCCACAAAATGAACAAATTACTCTGTGCATAAAGTTTTAAAAAATCCAGCAGAGAACTTCAAAGACTTTGCAAACTCACGCCATTGGAAATTTGTGGGGAGGCTAAAACGAGGGCTTGCTCTTGACAATGCTTTTCCTGGCAGGGCTGGCTAACCTGGCATCTTGGCTTTGGCAAAGCAGGCCAAAATGTCTTGAGCAGTGGACCATGGAGAAATTATAGGTATTTTTTAAATGGCATGAGAAAACTGACCCTATTTCCCCATTTCATTCCACAGCAGAAACCTGAACAATGCTCATCCACTGGAGTGCATGCACGTTTTCAAATCCTCTCAGTTCCCTGTGCCAGAACATTCCAGACAAATGTAACCATTTTTTTTTTGAAGCCGATAGGCCAATTGCTAAATCAATAGGGTGAACAGAGGGTGTGTCAACTTTGAACGGCTCAATGAGGAGAAGCTGGTCTTGCCATGAGGCTCGTTTGAAGTCTTCCATAACCGCTCCTAGACTTGTTGACACAGCTTGAGCGGGGAAAGCAACACTTGAGGGATCAAATGGGGGAGGTTTGGAGGAGAAGGGGGTAAAAGCTTGTTGCAAAAATGTCCTTAATGCGACCAACTGGGGCTAAACCTCCCCTTCGTTGTCACTCACTCCTGTTTTCTGCGAGGGCTGACTTGCTCTGACCTCATGCATTGGGCTACATTCCTGCCATGCCTGTGGTGTTGTATTGCTACGGCATCATCGCACTTTGGCATTTGCCGGCCCTTGCCAGTCTACACACAACAGGAATGCAGAGGCCATCCCCCCTCGTTGGGATTCCACATGTGCCAGTCATCCAAAAGTGGGACCTCGAGCAAAGACTTGAACTGTTTCTCTGCGGCATTCCTCCACAGTTCGTTCAATCTCCCACGTAAGACCAACTTCTCAACATAACTCACAGTGTACCGTTTCTGCAGCGTTAGCTAAAAGATTAACCGAGGCATGTCAAAGGTAATTTTCATTTCCAGATTCATATCAAGCGGCACACTATCATTACATAATTCAGTCCTAGCTGGTCCATTAGGATGTTTTTCTTTCAGTAGGCTAGAATTCAGTTTCGATATTATTAACCTACTGTTTAAGTATTGTTCTGATTCTTCCAGTTCTTCTTAGCATTCTCTTCTCATGATCACTACCTCCGGTCCAACGTGACACAGAGGGGCTTAGGCTGGGCCTACCCCTTCATGTCAAACTCACATTGTAAATTGGGATACTTATTGTGTTTGTTATTCAGGTGTCCTTTCATCTTGTCTACTACCATTATATAGGCCCAATAGTTTTTCTGTTTTGGCCTAAATTGGTTGGTCTGGAGTGGTTTTAACTAAGAACGTTGCAGTGCCCAAACATGAACTAAATATATGCTAGTCATTGAAAACACTCATCTTAAGAAAGCACTGGGGTGAACAAATAAAAATGTAAAGAACATTTTTTTTAAAGAAACAATTTTCTCAACTGTCATTGTAACATCTCACTTGAGAGCTGTGACTGAAGTTCACTGACTCGGCATTCCCCTGCTTGCAGCATCTTGCTGAAAAACCCCACCCTAATCGCCTCACGCCAGCTATAGGCCTCTATTTACCAACACACACACGCAAACCAGAGGCGCTAGTCAGTGTTCACTCTGTGTAGACCAAGGTACCGTGTGTGGTGTGTCACTAAACTTTGCCCACATCAGACATGTTATTTCAAACCACCCCAAAGGTCTGTAAATCGCCAAAAACATGGCCACCACCTTCATGAGACTATATGAGGGCGTCCCAAAATATTGAGACTGAGTCAGAACCTACTTGAAAAAAGGCGCTGAGTCAATCTTGATGAGCTGTGACCCATGCAATGTTTCAAAACCTAATTTCTCTTCAAATACCTGACAAGTCTAGGTGTGCAATTTGCATGTTGTTATTTTCTTTGGTAGGAGGTAGAGTAAAGCAGTGTATCACAACAACAATATAAAAAGATACTTATGACTAATCTAGCAACAACTACTGTAGTGTCAATGATGTTGTCCATGTAAACGGTCAAATAGTCATTTATTGGTCATGAATAGGCTATGACAGTCCACCATCACCTCCACCAACATAGAATTTCCAAAACTGCCTTCAGGGACAAGAACAAACAAATGACTCGTTTCATGATGATTAGTACTACAATATTCAGGGTTGCTGCTAGCAAGTACTTTATTACATGTCTGAAATTGAGGGCCCAGTTTCAACGTTACTATGGAGCCCTTAGCTTAGGAAAAAGTGATGCAGTTTTGCCGAGGGGGGGTGACGTTCTGTGAGCGTGACAGCCGTCCTCCCCCACAGAAGCTTCCAGTTCCGTCACACTCAAACTGACACTGTGGACAAGATGTACATACAGTGACGCTGAGATAGCAGATACAGATAAAAGGGGACGTTTTTAGGAATGGTGTAATGGATGGGGAACTAGTGACGTTCGAGTTTAGGTGAGGGAATCAAACAAAACCATTTGAGTCAAACATAGGGCTGTGTCATATAGAAGCATCGCGTCCCCACGGGTGCACCCCAATAATGAGCGGGGGGCAGCTAACAGTAATCGAAATACAATGTTATCTTGGTACTATTAGCATACACAATCATCTCGCTACACCCGCAATAACGTCTGATAAATACGTGTATGCACCCAATAAAATGTGATTTGACCAACCAAACCATGTCACTGGCAACATGGTGTGTTTTGACGTGGCACCATTAAATGTTTGTTACAAAAATCAATTCCTACAAAAATAACACAGTTTAAGGTAGCTAATTAACGTTAGCTGGCTAGCTAATAATAGCCACTTTGCTTGTAATGCATACCCTCGCCGTCTAACGTTAATTTGTTCGCTTGGCACCTGCCAACTTCCTAGCTTACCTTGTTCAGGGAGGGTACCAATAGCCCCCGCCATTTCGGTGCGTTCTCCTCGCTGAAAAAGTCGTACTGAACCTGGGCCGCTTGCATGGCTTCAGCTGCCGGTCTTCGTGCGCTATCTTGCAGCCAGTGAGCGTTGTGTGTTCACGGCCACTTCTCACATCAAAGCAGTATATAGTGTGGCCTGTGGTTGGAACTGAGAGGTGCAATATTCTGTGCGGCCCGCTGCCTCAGAATATCCACCAAATGAGCATTCCTCTACCAAAACAGTTAACAATGCGACCATTGCATCGGCAGTGTACAGATGTTGATAGCTGCTAGCTAGCCGTCTCCAGCTGCCGAAGCAAGTCGCTATCGTTAGCTAGCAGGGTTGCTCTTTCGGGACACCGAGAGTTTAAAAAAAGCTCAAAATGCACGAACCCAAAGATACTTCAAACGCTAACTAGCAAGCTTGCGTTGCTTTGGCAGATGGAAATGTTTCCAAGTTCCGAACTGACGTTGTTGGTGGCAACAAATGTTACCCTACCTAATTTAGCAAGCTAGTAGTAGCTAGCTAGCAGCCGAGCTGGTGATGTTACTAGCCGTAGCGGATCGATCCTAATCGGAAGATGGTTGGAGTAGTGATGAACTAACTAGCAATATGTGGACAGTGGCGTAGCTGACTAGCTAGTATCCAACGTGGGAGTGAATGTGTCACTTCACGTTTCGGGAAATGCGATACTGTTCGTCCTTTTCGGCCAGTTGAATCATTCCCTATATTTTGGGCAAAAAAAACCTCTTCGGTACAAAATCGCCCATTTTCACCGAATCTTCGGCAGGGTGGATATTGATAACCGTGTTATCCTCCATGAATTTATAATTTCCAAAACATGTCTTCAGACTATTTAGCCTTTTTGTTTGGTTATCGAGAAAACCAAGAATCCACGCAAAGGCTGGTTTTAATTACCAGTTTACCTTTGGTCAAAAATATTTATTTAGACGATTGTTATGACTCGGGTCGGGTGCAGTTGCTGGTAGAAGAATATTGCACAGGCGCAGATGATCGCTAATGACGTCGTTAGGGCTTGTTTACGATAATCATCGCGCCTGCCCACATTCGCAGATATGTATACAATCTGGATAAACCGAGAGTAATAATTAAACGATAGCATGAAAAATCGTTTGATGAGAAAGATCAATTGAAACCATTGCATACTCACATTGCAAACTCAATGTGCCTAGTCACATTACCTCCATACATATCTACCTCCGTCACTCCAATATTCCTGCACATGTTCATGTAGTATTGGAACTGACTTTAAAAATATTTTCTGTATTTTAGTATGCTTACTTAATTACTTTTTTTTTTTTTTATTATTTCTCGTGCTTTTTTCTAGTAATACATTGTTCTGGATTATTGCGTTGTTGAGTTGAGTTTGCAAGAAAGGCATTTCACTGTACTTGTGCATGGGACGTTAAACATACCAACGATGCATGTGAACTAGTGCTAGTTTTGTGCGCACGCGGTGAGGTCGCAGACTTGACGAACAGAGCCCAGAGAAAACATAATGGAAAGCATTCATCTTTTTGTGGAGACTTCCCAAAGCAGACACCTCCACTAACTAACTGGGTGGAGCAGTTCATGGTATAGTAAGTATTCCCAATGTTCAAAATACACATCTACATCTTAGCAGAAATTATTCCATAGGTTTAATAGGCTTAAAAAGACATATACCCACTAAAATGTCAAAGAGAAAAACAGACTTTCTTATTTTTTTTCTATAGCTCATCAGTCAATCAATGTATCCCTTCGTGAGTTAAAATGTTTAATATGTAACATGTCCAAATATAGCAGTTGTACAGGCGAAATTAAGCAATTTTATTTTACAATATTTACATGACACAAAAGCAATATGGAAAGAAACCAAGTGAGAAGATCCTTATACTTCATCATACCGTCTAAAGTTTTGGAGAAAAATAACAGGCTTCCTATGGCTCATCAGTCAATCAATTTAGCCCATCTTGAGTTAAAATGTTTAATATGTAACATGTTCAAATATTAGCAGTTGTACAGGCACAATTAAGCAATTTTATTTTACTGTATTTACATGACACAAAAGCAATATGGAAAGAAACCAAGTCAGAAAATCCTTGTACTTCATCATACCCTCCTTTAGTTGTGTAAGCTACATGGAGTCAGCAAATCACATTTAGTGTTACATGTTCAATTTGGCCCCACATATTCCCACTGACTCCCCAATGCATGAGGTAGAGGCCTTACTATGACGCCCAAACACCAGAACAAACCATATGAACAATGCAATTTAGCAAACATTCAACTCATTGGCCACCATACGGAAAAAGATTCTAAGATGGTACAACTGCCCAGAGTCTCTTCAGTTTGAATGCAGTTTTAACAATAGCGTTGGCGTGTATGTAAAAAAAATAAACCTTATATTGCCTGGTTAAATTTGTCTGAGTTTACAGCTAAAGTGTGTAGTATGATGTTTTCTAATGCACTCATGCAGATACTTTGTTATAAGCACAACTTAACCATGCCTTAAATGTAAGAATAAAGTGTTTTATTGCGTACAACTATGTGCAAATTTCACAACCAGTGCATATCTGAGAATTGACAACTTTCTATGGGGTTGGAATTAAAGTGTGTGAAAATAAAATGACATTGCATATGGCTTCATATCAAAACGAGTCTAACATATTAAAAAAAGGCAACACATGATCAAAATGAACAGACACTTTGCTCTTTGACATCCTACCACTGTTTTGTAAAATTACATTAGTTGACAAGCCCTTAAAAGTAGTACCCCACATTGATTAGGCAACAACTCTTTATATCTCTTAAGTTGGGGGGCAACTTTACAAAATATATGCAGCATGGTTATCTACATGACATACTTATAGTGTACAACCTCAATATTCTATTTACATAAATTACAAACACATCGGTCAAGCACTTGTCAGGTAAGGATGCATGCTCTCAGAAGTTGGTCAATATTGAAATAGTGTGATATCCAGGAATGTGGGTTTGTGTTACTATAAATGTCGACTTACAATTCAAATCATAAGGTTCAATTAAAAACCGGACATATCCAAGGTCGCTTGCTCGATGAATAGTCCGATTGCAATTCCTTGGTCTCAGATGCAGAGTCAGACATGTCCTCCTCATCATAGTCTGTTCCCATCAGGGATGGGGTCAGTTCCATAGTTTAATTTCAGGACATGAATTCCAATTTAATAATAGAAAAATAAACCTAATTGCAATTTTCAATGAATGAATTTCATTCAGATTTATAACCTCTTAAAATGTAACTGAAACCAATCCTGGGCCATGTTCATTAAGGCATACAATGAAATAATGTTTTGCAACCGACAATGAAACTAAGGTTTCTTATTGGACAGGTTCAGACTGTACATCCCTGTAGCACTCCGTTTCAGAAAGCTTTATGCCTACTGAACAGGACCCTGGTTCCCAGAGCGCAGGGTGGTTAGTAACTGTTCTCGTGTCCAGCCAGGATGTATAGGTTGCTGTGTGCTGTAGGGTTGTCTGTAGGTCTGCTCTCCAGCACCACAACCCTGCAATCAAAGGTATTCAGTGATGTGAAATGTTCTGAATGTTGCAGATATAAATAAAATGAACTGCATGAATAAAATATAGCAATCTTCTGAAAAAAAAATAAGATCTGGAACGCCACCATAGCTATTACAGGCAATAATCGAGGCACTTAAAAATATATTTACCTTGCATATTTTTATTTATTAATTTGACAGCACCGAAATGAGGGAGACAGCACAGAAATGAGGGAGATATGTGTAGAGGGACAGATAGATGAAAAGGACAGAGGGGATTCGTACCCATGTCAGCAGAGGTCGCTAAACTAATTTGTATCCACAACACTAAACACAGGTTTCCCCAAATGGTGGTGATTTTATTTGAAAGTTTTCTGAGCAAAAATAAAATAATTTTTATTTTATTTTAAATGTGTTATTATTTTATTGTCGGACATAAGACTGTAAAAATACCAGCAAATCAGCTCAGAGTGACTTTAATTTTGTTCCAAAGTATTCCCACGCGTAATAGAGACATACAGTATGTGATCGTATACAAATGTAAGCAAGGTTTGACATGATTATTCGTTTGGGCTTCTTGCGGTCAATTTGCCGTTCACAAATTCTTTCTAATTATGTTCTGGGCCCCCTGACCATCCGCCCCCCCCAAAAAATAGTCCTGAGGCTGAAGCTAGTTGATGATCCCTGCTAAACGGATTTAGCCTCAATCTAAAAATGGATCTCTCACCTGTCTGATCCTAGGAGTCGGAATATCCTGGTGTTGTCGGAAATCTCCTGTGTAATCTGGTGGGAATATGGACAGGATCTAATATTCACGTCATCGCAGTCATTATCATAGTCATCATATTACAACAACAATAAACAGTTCAAATACTTGCCTCATTAGATTTGAAACTCCGCCCTTGCATGCCATGTCTCCAGAAAGCCAGAACACTGTCTTGAAGGCAGACTGTGGAAAAGATGGATGTTTAATATACCATATGAAAAATTCAAAATTTTACCAGAATGTCATTCATCATAACATGACTGTGAAACTCTGCTCTCCATTCTATAGCTGTTGATACATGTGTGTGTGTGTGTTGGCTAAACTCTAGCAAAGGGGTCAAGGGCAATTACCTATCGACTCAATCTGGAAATTAAACGTCAGCTCAGCTGAAAGCTTTCTACTGGACTTCAGCCTCCCCTGCAGATTCACAATCTTAATGGATCCTGAGGAGTTAAACAATGATGCTATTACATGAAACTGAAGACATCCAGGCACAAAATGGCTGCCGTCCACCCAGGCGGGGTGCAACACATTGGTGGCTATTGAGGTGAGTTTCCCTCCATCTCATTTAAAGGACTGCTCAGTGATAAAACATGATACACTGTTAATATATTGTCATAATGTTATAAGCAACGCATACAATGAACGTACAATGCATGTATAATCTACATAGATAATATTACAATGCAAATCAAATTTTTGGATTGCCAAGACATGCTGCTAGACTCACGATCCAGGCAGACAAGAATGGTGTCTCTTTCCAGTTGAGTCACATGGATTACACAGGTCTGTGGAGTGTCTAGGAGGAGATAAAAACATAAAAACGTCAACTAACCATTTAATCTGTTGCTTTATTAGCGTCAAACATTTTCCATTATGAATGGAATCAAATAGGACTATATTTTCTCTAGAGTTGTGTCAAGTCTATGTCAATGAGGAGTCAAGGTCAGTCTTTGAATGAGACCTTACCGGACTCTTTGAGCCAGGGGCAAGCGGTGTTGGGGTCCAGCGTCTCAAAGCGTACCACCTGGTTGAGCTCCGTGCCCTTGCTGACGCCCATACAGATGAGGGGGTACTGGTGCTCGGGCACCACAAGCATCTCAAACACCTCCATCGGGCAGGGCAGGGGAAAGTCAATGTTCTTAGGAAGACAGGGTTAGCATTAGCTATGTCAATGTTAGAAAGAGAGGGTTAGCATTATCACTATGCTACATTGGTCTAGACTCTAGCATGTTAGCATGCTAATCTCAAATTCGATGTTCTTGCGAGTAGAGGAGCGTTAGCATTAGGCATGTAGACGGGTGGGGTGTTTACCAACAAAGCCGATGCGAGCGCGCAACCACAAAGTATTATTGACAACATGTACGATAAACAGTTGAAGTCAGAAGGTTACATACACTTAGGTTGGAGTATTTGAAACTCGTTTTTCAACCACTAAAGTTTCTTCAACAAACTAAAGTTTTGGCAAGTCGGTTAGGACATCTACTTTGTGCATGACACAAGTAATTTTTCCAACAATTGTTTACAGACAGATTATTTCACTTATAATTCACTGTATCACACACAATTCCAGTGGGTCAGAAGTTTACATACACTAAGTTAACGGTTAAGTTAACGGTGCCTTTAAACAACTTGGGAAATTCCAGTAAATGATGTCATGGCTTTAGAAGCTTCTGATAGACTA
Source organism: Oncorhynchus mykiss (assembly GCF_057628025.1). Lineage (NCBI taxonomy): Eukaryota > Metazoa > Chordata > Actinopteri > Salmoniformes > Salmonidae > Oncorhynchus > Oncorhynchus mykiss. The sequence continues at coordinate 16,156,118 of NC_143038.1, read as the reverse complement.
ATTGACATCAACACATTTGAGTGACCCCCTTCTGTCAAGAGACATTTTTTAAGTTTTAGCGTTAATTTCGTGTTGCAGTTTTAATGCAAGTTTGCTGCAATGGAGTGGAAAGAAGATTTTGCAATTTTAAAACCAATTTCCTGCAATTCTACTAATTTTGTCATGGGGTGGAGAAGAAAATTGGTTGTTTTACAGCTCATTTCCTGCAATACTACACATTTTTCAATATGGCGGAGAGAAATGTTTGCAGTTTTTAATATGATAAAGTGAGACTTACAAAATCAATGGGGGCCCCCGACCGGTATTTCGATCACGATAACAAGTTTAGTAGCTGGCTGCTAAACTAACTTTAGCAATCGAAAAATGTGTTTGCTGACATGGCTAATTGACTGACTGTCAGTGACTGACATAAGAGAAAAACTGCTGATGCACAATCAAATTTAGAAATTGCACCATGTCAATTCTACTATCCTGACTGACCTAAGAACTCCTTGGTCTAGACTCTAGCATGCTAATCTAAAATTATGTTCTTGGGAGGAGATGGCTAGAGTTAGCATTAGCTTGTAGATTACAAAGTAAGGGTAGCCTTGTTGGCATGATTATCTGAAACCCGAACACCTCCATGGGCATGGCAGAGGAAAGTTAATGTTCTTACGAGAGGACAGGGTAAGTGTTAGCTCGTCGGTTACAAAGCAAGGGTAGCTTAGTTTATGTTGGCGGGTTTGCATGCTTATCTGAAACACAAACACCTCCAGTGCCAGTGGGCAGGGGGAAGTCAGTGTTTTTAGGAAGAGGGAAGTGTGTTTCCATTAGCATTTAGGCTACAAAGTAAAGGGATGTCTCTTAGCATATCTCAAACACCTCCATTTGACAGGACAGTTAGCGGAAGGTTGTGGATTGTCTTCCCTGGAGGCTCTTAGCATAGCTACCCTCAATGCTTTATTGTTTTTGGTTGAAACCTCATATGGCTATGACATGTGCTGTCAGCACTCCTCAAAGGTTTGGAAGTAAACCGTGAGCCTGGCAAACACAAAGAGATGACTAAATAAACGCACACAGATGCAAAAATTCTTACCTTGATAAGCATGAACTTCTGCATGGGCTCCACCCATTCCAACATGACCACACTGGATTGGAAGGCCCCACACAAGTACTTGTGGCCCGTGTAAGGGTTTCTCACTAAGGGGGAATAGTTGGTAGTCAGCCGGGGTTGTCAATCATATTAAGCTGTGACCACAATAATATATTTCAAAGATCTTTCAACTATTGGTACTCAGATGAAGAGGTTGTTGTCATAATTGGTTATAAGGGGAATGGATAAGTATTGTGTTTATTACATGTAGTGAAGTGATGCATCTAAGAAACACAGTAGTGTAGCAACTACTCTCAATCTTGTACCAAGATGACATAGCAACTTGTGAGCAAGTAAGGGGTTGGATGTAGAAAGAGGGGAAAACTAAGGGCAGAGAGAGAAAAAGCATGAGAGAAATAAAAAAAGAGAATGTCCATCTCTACTCACCTACACAGCACTTCTGACATCCCTTGGTGTCGGGAATCTTATTGGAGATGGAAAATTTCCTAAAAACCACAGTAACAAGGAATTTAGTCGAAAAAGTGGGACTCTTCCCACAGAAAACTCCTACACACAGAGACATCGCCTTCTTCTTACCTTGGAATGATTTTGTCCGGGAGCCGGTGGGTGGGGATGGCCATTGGCAGCTTCTGCATCTGTCGAGCATGCTCGTACAGACCCGCCAGATTGTGACAGTATAGCTGAGAAGCTTTTCCTGCCAAAAAACACAACGAACACACCTTTCAATGCTTTGAAAATCTTAGATTTTCACGCAAACAGTAGTGTCTAACTGCTTGTATATCTGAAGCAAGTATTGACAAGTAGTATTTACGATTTATATTTACGAGTGCATATTTAATGATAAAATAAGACTAATGCTCTTGATGACATATTGCTGCTTTTGGTTTATGTTTTTAATGTATGTCACTGTCATTGGGGTGGCAGGTAGCCTAGCGGTTAGAGTGTTGGGCCAGTAACCGAAAGGTTGCTGGATCGAATCCCCGAGCCGACAAGGTAAAAATCTGTCGTTCTGCCCCTGAACAAGGCAGTTAAACCACTGTTCCCTGGTAGGCTGTCATTGTAAATAAGAATTTGTTCTTAACTGACTTGCCTAGTTAAATAAAGGCTATATAAATGTTTTATTAAAAAACAATGTGTGTGCGGCCAAAGGTACATTTTATATGAAGTGTCTGGAGAATCTATTCTATAAACTACAAATAAAACAAACAATGTAACATTTTTAGTTATTTGTTGAGATATATTAGCAATGTGTGTGTGGCAATACAGGTTTCTATGATGAATCCTTACCAGATATGGAGAGCAGACTATTACTCATGACATAAAGCCACGTACACCTCCGGGGAAAGAGCTAGGGAATAAAAACAGTTTCAGTTTTTAGTAGGTGGTACAATGAATCATAATACGTGTCTTATTGACCAGTTGTGGATAAAACCTCAAATCTGTGTGGATAAAACCTTGTGGATCAATTCTCAAATCCTTTACTTGAGTCACACAGAAAGAAGCATTCAAATCGAACTATAATCTGTAGTATGATGCGATAAGAGAATATTTTCCACCTTCACATAAATAAAACAATTTCAATTTACTGGCAAAAAGATAATATAAATGAAATAATAAGACACTGACCTGTTCCATGGAGGAGTCATGTAGTTCGTTGAGATTTAGAGTGTAAATGCCCTCTTCGGCGCCAAATAGCAGGTATTGGTCTAAAACAGAGAATGAAACAATTAAGTATTACAGCACAGAGAGACTGGCACACGTGGATAATACACACATTGCTTAGCACACTGCCTAAGAAGGAAACTAATAGTAGCACACGCAAACTGCCAATAAGACATGGGGTAAGACTTAAAATCAAGTTAGCTTCGACTCCTGCTCTAGGCTTCTCCAAGCCTTTCTCCAACAAGAATACGGTGGGACGACTGGTAGCGCAAGACTGAAAAATAAAGTTATCAAATGCTTCAACTCAATCAATTGCAGATAAAAGGTCAATCGCACAGCGGGTTCGGTCAAAATTTTAATCGCGCTCTGTCTGTCACACCCTGCACACCCTTTGTGGACATTGAACATTGACACGAAACCACATCTGTCCTTAAAACCCAGCATAAATACAGTTTACTGTTATCTGCAATTGATGGAATCAGGTTCCATGGCAGTTAGACAGAAATGAACCTCTCGTGTCGGGGTTGATCCAAGACGCCGCACAGTGGATCTTTAGAGGGCAGCCATTGAAGACTTTGGAGAAACAGGCTCCCATCTGTGCAGCGAAAATAGAAAACAAGATGTAGAGGAATGTAGGTGTTTAGTTATAGTTGATCAATGTAGAGCATATCACAATGTAGAGCATATCACAATGTAGAGCACCTGGAAAAGCCCTTTATAAATTCAGTACAATATAATAAATCGCTTATTTTGAAACAAAGTTGTGGCAGGATCTCTAGCTCGAGAGTCGCGGTAATTACAAATGTGTTGTGAACTCAACACTACTACTTTTAGGTTGCTAATGAATGAATTACAACTCACATAAATGATTTAGATAGTGAATGTGTAATCAACACATTTGTGCTTTTGTTTCTGTATCTTAGTGCTCATTTGCTTTTTCCTACAGCGCAGAGTTATAGTTTTCTACTTGACAATGCGTGTGTGTAAGAGCAGGTAAGGGGTGTTAAGACTTACGTGGACTTTTGGCGTAGGGGGAAGGCCATTACTGATTGGTTTCTGAGGAAACAGGAAATGACATCATCATACCAAGGTCAGCGTAGAATGATTAACAATCATAGTTCAAATATACTGTATATTATGCTGTAATATTGTTAAATATAAAAAAAATGATATGTGGATCTTATAGAGTTCTATTTAACTATACGTCAACAATGGTATCATTCTGCTTTATCAGTGCTGTAATAACTTGGGAATGACACAGTAGCACTTTGATCTTTAATTCACAAGTCGTTGCTTATTAATGAGTAACTAATGAGGTAAACATAGAATAAATGCTATTTCTTCAGAGCTCTGGGTGCGAATAAAAATCCACTTCTAAGAAGAACGAGAAGATTTACGTTTAGTCATAATGCAAAACCGCATAATTATATAGGTTGCAATGAAAATGTAAGCCTGTTATCAAAGCTGTTCGGACATTAATTAATCACCATTTACATAAATTATTCTCCAAATAACTTACTTTCAGGTAACACATAGTCAAATGAGTGTGTAAAAATGTGAAAAGGTCAGAAACTGTCTATATAAAACACTTGCTATGAACCAGCACTGTGTGTAATTCATTATGAATACATTATGCAAAAATGCATTATGTATATAATAAACACCTTACTATAGGTATTAATGAATTAATGACAGCCACGACCACTTATCAATATAATGAACTTTACAACCTGTATGTTTAACACAATGCTTACAGGAAGTCTTATAATGCACTACGGATTTGACTAAATCCACTTTAAGTGCATTATACACAAGTTATTCACAGGAAGTGTTGCCACCAATTTTTACGCACAGTTTCTGACCAAGGCTACATTGCTATGATGTTACCGGAATCTCTTTCCTGTCCTTCCTCGTGGTGACGCTAGGTGGCATAGTAGACTGCTTCTCGGCACCACCAGCATCCCCACTCACTTCTGACGAGCTGAACCCATTGCCTGTTGGGAGGGAAATTAATTATGGATTCATTTTTAAATATTACATGATTTATGTAAACGATTCCCCGATAGCCACAATCTGAATGGTGCTGTGGAGAGTGAAAAGGAAGCAAGATAAAATGTGGCTCTGTGGGAACTGAGCAATTCCAAAAATTGTGCTGAAACAAGACACTGATACGACTAAGATCGCCTCTGTGACTAAACTTAAGACTATGTCTAAAGTGGCGTCCTCGTCTCTTCTCCTTGACATATCTGAAAACAACAGGACAGGCGAATACAATAGGATGGAATAGCCCAGGTACTAGTCCAGCTCTTTCACGTCAAGCGCAGGCGAAGGAAAGATGATGAGGGGAGGAAAACTATTACGACCCACACGTGAGGGACAGGGAGCTTTGTTTGAAAGTTGGCCCCTGCCACCAGACTACTCGAAGCAGACAGGATGTGGAAACTGGGGAAGTTTGTGTGAGTGTGTGTGTACTGGAAGGTGACTCATGTGGCAGAGTGGGTATGTGACATTATCACAACACCAGTCACACCACTGCTCCTAATTAAACGGGCTATAAATACTAGCTGGGGCACACACACACACACACTCAGGGTCCACTTTGGAAAAGATGACTGGCTAAGACATGGAGGAAGTGGGGTGGAGCTTCTTGAGTTTAGTAGAGTGAGTGGATAAATGTTGGCAGGGTTGGAAGGAGAGATCCCTGAAAACAGTGGTAGCTTTTATCTCAGCATCATCACACTTATTGTCTAAGTGGTTCGAGTTGGGTATTGTGGTTGGTATTGTGATGAGTTGAATAGAAGCAACGGACTGATTCATTCATTTATTAATTGACTCATTCACCCACCGACCCATTCATTCATTCAAGGGGACCACAGCTTTGGTTCTCCAATTAAGTGCAGGGGAGATAAGAAAACCAGCATTAATGCATTTCTGACATAGGGGATACCACCACTCCCAGAATGCACCCACTCAGTTTGTGAGCATGCCTGTAGACTACGTTACCTACCTAAGCTAAGCTGCCTGTGTGGGGGGTGTCTGGGGGGTGGCGGCCTGGGCGGAACATGGGTGGCAGAGCGGGCGGGGCTCTCGGCGGCCGGACACCGCTTTATGGTCCCCCCGTGGTCGTCATGGTCACCGGGGGAGCCGTAGAGACTGGGAGATCCATGGTGAGCAGGGGAGCCATGGTGAGCGTGGGAGTTGGCACTATCCTGTGGAATGGGGATGGGCTGAGAGCAAAAGACAAAACAGGGTTAATGGAGGAAGTCAACTGAATTTAAACAAATGACATTTGTAAAAAATGTAAAAAATTAAAAATTAAAAGTTGAAATTGATGTGACCCACAACGCTACATGATTGGCATAAAAGCACACACGTCAACATGGAATCATCATCAGTGTATGTAAAGTATTATGCTCTACTGCACACAATAATGCTATAGGAAATATGAACAAGTGTTGTGCTGTGTTCAATTTAAAGTGGTGCCACAAAAATGATTCCTGTGTGTACACTGTAGAAAAGAGATCATCTTACAGGTTGATATGTGAGGAAACACTACGCTCTCGGTCTCATACGATGGACAATGAGTCATTTGAAGAACACATACCTTAACGTTGGGAGGCGGTGGTGGAGGCTCTTTGGGCCGCAATGTGGAGCCCTTGGCACTAAGAGAGAGAGAGCATAACTATTAGAACAAATTATTGTACTAACAGTTATACCTTTGTGTACAGTGTACAAGAACACCTTCCTAATATTGAGTTGCACCACCCCTCTTTTTGCCCTCAGAACAGCCTCAATTTGTCAGGCCATGGACTCCACAAGGCGTCAAAAGCATTCCACAAGGATGCTGGCCCATGTTGACTCCAATGCATCCCACAGGAGTCAAGTTGGCTGGATGTCCTTTGGGTGGTGGACCATTCTTGATACACACGGGAAACTGTTGAGCGTTGCAGTTCTTGACACAAACCGGTGGGCCTGGCACCTACTACCATACCCCGTTCACAGGCACTTCAATATTTTGTCTTGCCCATTCACCCTCTGAATGGCACACATACACAGTGTCTCAAGGTTTAAACATCCTTCTTTAACCTGTCTCCTCCCCTTCATCTACACCAATTGAAGTGGATTTAACAAGTGACATCAATAAGGGATCATAGCTTTCACCTGGATTCAGTCTGTCATGGAGAGAGCAGGTGTTCATACACTCAGTGTATATCCTGGGTCACGTTCATTAAGCACTATTAGGCATTATTAAGCATCAAATGGAAGCAAACAGAGTAAATATAATACGGACTATCTGGACTTGTCCAATAAGAAACGCTTAATGGACATGAACCTGGCCCCTAGCAGAGTAGCCCGTTCCAATCATTTGCATAACGAAACATTCATAACCGCAGTTTACAGATGAAATGTTAAGAGGCCAGATGTTAAGTTGAAAGGAGAAAGGGGTTGAAGACAGTAGGACTTACTGTTGCATTTCATCATCATGGTCACCACCATCATCATCATCATCTAAATGAGTCTCGTGTCCCCTAAGGGAGAAGAAGAGGGATGTACATTTCAATTCAATACAACTTTTAATACAACTATTAATGCCTTTGTAATTGCCCCTCTGGGATTAATACAATACAATTATTTGTAGTTGTATTGAGTAGGTACAGAGAGGCATTTCTCAATCGTGGCTCAAAATCGACTGAGCGCTCCCTTCTATGGGCTTTGGAGAGATGAGGAAAGATCCACCCCATAACAACAATCCTATTGAACAGAATTTCAGCAGTGGGAAACATGCTCTTCTCCTGTCCAATGTAGGAAAATATTTAGTAGGCACCTCATGTCCAAAACATTTCAACAGTGAAATTTGATACTAAGCACCATTATCCATTTCAATGTGAGGTCTACCTTAAGGTGTCTCCATGCTTCCCAACCGAAACCGATCAGAAGAGTTTGTGGATATATTATGACAACATTTTGTGAGGGTTTTGCACTTCGCTGAGGGATTTTTCGGGCACACAGTTTTTTTTGTTTTGAAGTTGGTAGCCAAATCTACCCCACTTCATCAGTGATTGTTTAACAGTAGGGATTCCTCATTTAAAGTCTTTGTCATTCAAGGAAGCGACTCGTTTTCATGCAATTTTTGTTGTTCAGAAATACTGCACCAAACATCTTAGTTAGATATAAAATTGCACGACTAAGATCTCCTCTGCAAAAACGTCAAAATGAATGATATTTCTGGAGTTATTTTTGATTCATTCTGTCTATTTTGAGGAAGTGTATACTGGCTATGGCACCTCAAAATGAACAAAAGTACTATTGCCGCTTTTTTCCAGGTTTTTTCAAGCAGAGGTCTTTTAAGGGAGTATGCGAGCAGACTCATTCGGTTCGCCTAGCTGACTTTGGATAGCCGCCAGCAGCTGACGCCTTTAGTAGTGAACCGGCCACTACATTTGAGAGTGCCCTGCTTCTGTAAGTGCCATTTCATCAACAAAGATGAAAGTAGAGAAGACATCCGAAACAGTCATTGCCTTATTTTGAACAGAGTCTAGCTATCTATTTGTGCTGTCTTGCCAAACATCACGTGTGGCAAGACAATGAACCTAGGAGTTGTCGACACAGCACAAACCGATCTGGGACCAGGCTAGCTGACCTGCTCGTCACTTGTGTATTGGAAATCAGTGTGCAGGTATCTTTCCTGCATGAGGTGTATTTCTTTTCACTCTAACGTTGAGAATTAATGCATGCCAGCGGGATACCACCCTAGCCGCCGAAAGACAAAGACCAATAATAAACGATAGCGGGCATCCCGCCGACTTTCAGTCCCCGCTGCGCTATAACTGGCCATACGGCTTTAACGCCTCAGCAAGGGTGAGAAATCCCCCCCGGTCTTTGTGGGAGTGGTTCTAAAGCAAATTAGTCGTCCATATCACTCGGACAAGCACAGAGGCAGAAGGTTAGGTCACATTAAATATTGAGCATTGCAAGAGCAAGAGGCTCAAGAGAGAGGGGTGGGGAGAGCAAGAGAAAGAAACAGTGAGGGAAGGAGAAAGAGAGAGAGAGAGGGAAGCAGAGTGAGAAAGCGAGGGAGAGAGAGGCTGAAGATGAGAAAAAGATATGAGGGAAAAGGGATGAGAATAGAATAGTTTGAGAAAGAGATGACAGAGATAATAACTTTTATTTTATAAATTCTTTATTTAAACAGGGAAGCCACATTTATTTTTTCCAAGTGAGCCCTGTCCAATATAGAGACAGAAATGAGAAGAGAGGATAGGAATAAAATAGAAAGAGAGAAATAGAGTTTCAGTGAAAAGACAGGAAGAGATAGATAGACAGACATAAAGAGTGTGTGAGAGAGAAAGAGGAGTAAAAACTAGAAAAAAGGGGACAGGAAAGAAAGCACAGCTGGGCCTACCTCTGGATTAGCTCCTCCTCCACCGATTTCAGAAGACTCCTGTTGCGAGATAAAGACAGGAGATAAGAGATAAAGGGAGATAGATACTGTCATGTTTACATTTGCACACAAGGGGTACTTGCAGGGAATGGTTGAGGATAAGGGAGACGATTTTTGTTTTACAAAAAGGCTTTTATTGACTTGAAGTGTAAAGACGGCGCTAGATTGATGTGGATCGTTCAAAGGCCGATTTCCCGTCCTTTTTTCGGAAGATGCTGTGAAAGTACCCAACCAACCTCTGATATCTTGTCTAAAAATATCACTGGAGCCATATTCCTTTTTGTAAAATAACTTTGTCACCTGTTTCTCTATGTCTTGGATTTAAATTATTTTAGTGCTACCCGGGGTCATGCGCTGGGGGCAGTTCCAACAAACAAATTGCCAAGTGATTGTGGAAGAGCAAAAAAAAAAAAAAAAAGGCTACTTATGTTTTATGAATTAGCACTCGTCGAAACCTCTCAATAGGTAGAAAGAATGTTGGCTGAACATTCATTAAAAAAAAATCATCAAAGCTGACAGGGTTCCCTGCTAGTGCACAACAACCTCTCAAACACACTATGCTCAGCAGTAGGCTACTCAATCTTCTATTGGTGGTTCCGATGGCTCAGTTAGTTTTGTCATGATGCTTGCAATACAATAGTTGTGGGTTTGATTCCTGCACGGGCCACAGTGGGTATAGGTTAACTGTACGTTGCTTTGGAAGGGTCTGCTAAAAATGTATACATCGAAATTATATCATATTAGTAGTATTGTATAAGAGAGAACGCTACATTGCTTTTTGTGGAAAGTCCTAGTTACACAGGTTGCAGCTACACTAAATTACCATAATTACTATAATTTAATGATTTCCAGGAGTCGCCTTTTCACTGTTGACGTTGAGACTTGTGTTTTGCAGGTACTATTAAATGAAGCTGCTAGTTGAGGACTTGTGAGGCGTCTGTTTCTCAAACTAAACACTCCAATGCACTTGTCCTCTTGCTCAGTTGTGCACCGGGGCCTCGCACTCCTCTTTCTATTCTGGTTAGAGTTATTGCGCTGTTCTGTGAAGGGAGTAGGACACAGTGTTGTACGAGATCTTCAGTTTCTTGGCAAATTCTCGCATGGAATAGCCTTCATTTCTCAGAACAAGAATAGACTGACGAATTTCAGAAGAAAATTATTTGTTTCTGGCCATTTTGTGAGTGTAATCAAACCCACAAATGCTGATGCTCAGATACTCAACTAGTCAAAAGGAAGCCAGTTTTATTGCTTCTTTAATCAGGACAACAGTTTTCAGCTGTGCTAACATAATTGCAAAAGGGTTTTCTAATTATCAATTAGCCTTTTAAAGTGATAAACTTGGATTAGCTAACACAACGTACCATTGGAACACAGGAGTGATGGTTGCTGATAATGGGCCTCTGTATGCCTATGTACAATTGAAGTCGGAAGTTTACATACACCTTAACTTAGTTTTTCACAATTCCTGACATTTAATCCTAGTAAAAATTCCCTGTCTTAGGTCAGTTAGGATCACCACTTTATTTTAAGAATGTGAAATGTCAGAATAATAGTAGAAAGAATTATTTATTTCAGATTTTATTTTTTTCATCACATTCCCAGTGGGTCAGAAGTTTACATACACTCAATTAGTATTTGGTAGCATTGCCTTGAAATTGTTTAACTTGGGTCAAATGTTTCGGGTAGCCTTCCACAAGCTTCCCACAATAAGTTGGGTGAATGTTGGCCCATTCCTCCTGACAGAGCTGCTGTAACTGAGTCAGGTTTGTAGGCCTCGCACGCACACGCCTTTTCATTTCTGCCCCCAAATGTTATTTTGGATTGAGGTCAGGGCTTTGTGATGGCCACTCCAATACCTTGACTTTGTTGTCCTTAAGCCATTTTGCCACAACTTTGAAAGTATGCTTGGGGTCATTGTCCATTTGGAAGACCTATTTGTGACCAAGCTTTAACTTCCTGACTGATGTCTTAAGATGTTGCTTCAATATATCCACATAATTTTCCTTTCCTCATGTTGCTATCTATTTTGTGAAGTGCACCAATGCCTCCTGCAGCAAAGCACCCCCACAACATGATGCTGCCACCCCCGTGATTCACGGTTGGGATGGTGTTCTTCGACTTGTGAGCATCCCCCTTTTTCCTCCAAACATAGCGATGGTCATTATGGCCAAACAGTTCTATTTTGTTTCATCAGACCAGAATACATTTTTCCAAAAAGTACAATCTTTGTCCCGTGTGCAGTTGCAAACTGTAGTCTGGCTTTTTTTTAATGGCGGTTTTGGAGCAGTGGCTTCTTCCTTGCCCAGCAGCCTTTCAGGTTATGTCGATACAGGACTCATTTTACTGTGGATATAGATACTTTTGTACCTGTTTCCTCCAGCATCTTCACAAGGTCCTTTGCGGTTGTTCTGGGATTGATTTTCACTTTTCGCACCAAAGTATGTTCATCTCTAGGAGACAGAACGTGTCTCCTTCCTGAGCGGTATGACGGCTGTGTGGTCCCATGGTGTTTATACTTGTGTACTATTGTTTGTACAGATGAACATGGTACCTTCAGGCCCTTGGAAATTGCTCCCAAGAATGAACCAGACTTGTGGAGGTCTACAATTCTTTTTCTGAGGTCTTAGCTGATTTCTTTTGATTTTCCCATGATGTCAAGCAAAGATGAACTAAGTTTGAAGGTAGGCCTTGAAATAAATCCACAGGTACACCTCCAATTGACTCAAATTATGTCAATTAGCCTATCAGAAGCTTCTAAAGCCATGACATAATTTTCTGGAATTTTCCAAGCTGTTTAAAGGCACAGTCAACTTAGTGTATGTAAAACTTCTGAACCCAATGGAATTGTGATACAGTGAATTTTAAGTTAAATAATATGTCTGTAAAACAATTGTTGGAAAAATGACTTGTGTCATGTACAAAGTAGATGTCCTAACTGACTTCACAAAACTTTAGTTTGTTAACAAGAAATTTGTGGAGTGGTTGAAAAATGAGTTTTAATGACTCCAACCTAAGTGTATGTAAACTTCCGACTTCAACTGTATATATCCCATAAAGAAAATCAGCCGTTTCCAGCTACAATAGTCATTTACAACATTAACAATGTCTACATTGTATTCTGATCAATTTGATGTTATTTTAATCGATAAAAAAAATGCTTTTCTTTCAAAAACAAGGACATTTCTAAGTGACCCCAAACTTTTGAAAGGTAGTGTACATCTAAAAGACATCTCATCAATGGGGAGGAAAGAGTAAAAGGAATAAAATAGATGACCAAGTAACCTTCATTGATCCAATTATACTTTCTTTTAGCCTGTGTCGCTTTAAAGCATTTTGCCCATAAACCATTTCTTAAAAGGGTTAGTTAACCCAAATAACAAAAGGACACATTGGTTTCCTTACCCTGTAAGCAGTCTATGGACAAGTTATGACAGCAATCCATGATATGGTTTAGTTTCCCTGTCATTGTTTCCACATGCTAACGTTTTTCAATTTGTGGGACAAATCCTATTCAAGTCACAGGACCGATATTTGCATTTTTCGTACATCACGTTAAAATCATACGAAAGTATCTCAAATTGATTGTGAAGCTTAACAAAGTCACTTATAGACGTTTTGAATATGATGCACGAAAAATGCTATTATCGGTCCCATGACTTGAATGGGATTTGTGGCACAAACAGGAACAGTCCCAGGGAAACTAAACCAAAGCATGGATTGCTGTCATAAACCAATTTGTTATTTTGTCATTTGGGTGAAGGTTTAAAGCGGCGTTAAACCTGCTGAGCCTGTTTTGTTTATCTTAAAACTCCTTTGCGTATGGATGGATTTTATATGGTTTGGTACACCATTCCATTCCTCTGCACCAGTGTTAAGGAAATAGCTTTTTCCAGCCATGCTCCTATAGTGCAGCGGTCTGATATTGGCAACACTGCCTCTGGTGTGATGGCTATGAGAGTCTAATGAATTTAAACCAGACAAGTAACTGGGGGCAAGGTCATGTAGAACTTAAAAAAAAAAATGTTGATCTGCACCACCCGGAGGTCAACTGGAAGCCACTTCAGTTCCCTGAAATTATTAGGACAAATATGCATCCCAGGGCTGAGCTTGAGTATAATGATCATCAGTTGGTTTGGGGCCATTTCAAGTTTGTCCTTCAGATTTGTTTTATGCCACTGGACCATGAGATACAAGCATAGTCATAGTGGCACTGGATCAGAGATGTTGCCAGGGTCTGCATAGTAGGCTACTGTTTAAGAGAGGATGCTAGCATGTTGCTTTGTGTGGAGAGCGCTAGCTACACAAGTTGTGGCTAAGCTAAATGACCATTTAATGATTATTACTAGCACTGTATAAGAACAGTGGACGCCACATTGCTAGGCTGTGTGTGGAAAGCGCTAGCTTCACATGTTATGGCTAAGCTTAATTACCTACAAATATACTGTATTATTACTAGTACTGTAGAAAGGATGCTACGTTGCTATGTGTGGAAAGCGTTAGCGACACTGGTTGTGGCTAAACTAAATTACCATATTATATTATTACTAGTCCTGTATAAAGACAGGTTGTTACATTGTTAGCGTGGAAAGCGCTACCTAAACGGGTTGTGGCTAAGCTAAATAATCAAATTATCATATTATTACTAGTACTGTTATGTTGCTCTGTGTGGAAAGTCTTAGGATCACAGGTTGTGGCTACGCTAAATGACCAGATTGTCATATTATTACTAATAATGTATAAGGGTGCCGCATAGCTTTGTGTGGAAAGCTCAAACTTCACAGGTTGTGACTAGGCCCATCTGTTAGTGTAACTGGGAGTGGCACCTCTCGCCTCTGTCTCACTCGTGTGACACTCCATCTGTCTCGACGCCCCACCGGCCTTCTCAAATCTCCATCTTCCTCTCTTATCCCCCTCCCCTTCATTAATGGCGGTCTCTACAAATAAATAAAATACTTAAGGAGAGTGGAAAAGTTTGGGAAAAAAACTACACAAGCTCAAGATTCCCATTAAGATTCAGTGCAATACAACCCGAGTTGGGTTCAAATAATTTATCTGGGCTTGATCGGCCTTGCCTAGTGGCAAAAGTGCACTCCAGATAGGCTACAGAAAACAGTGAAAGTATTTGAAAAATCGAATCCAGGTCTGAATGCAACTTGCCTAGTCATCTTACACTTATACTCCCGAGCTCCCGAGTGGTGCAGCGGTCTAAGGCACTGTATCTCAGTGCTAGAGGCGTCACTACAGACCTGGTTCGAGTCCAGGCTGTATCACAACCGGCCGTGACTGGGAGTCCAATAGGGAGGCGCACAATTGACAGCGTCATCCGGGTTAGGGTTTGGCCGGGGTAATCAAATCAAAGTTTATTTGTCACGTGCGCCGAATACAACAGTGAAATGCTTACTTACAGGCTCTAACCAATGGCGTGAAAAAAAAAAAGGTATGTGTGTATGTAAGTAAAGAAATAAAACAACAGACATTTGAAAAAAGAGTAGCAAGGCTATATACAGACACCTGTTAGTCAGGCTTCTTGAGGTAGTATGTACATGTAGGTATCGTTAAAGTGACTATGCATATACAGTGCCTTGCGAAAGTATTCGGCCCCCTTGAACTTTGCGAACTTTTGCCACATTTCAGGCTTCAAACATAAAGATATAAAACTGTATTTTTTTGTGAAGAATCAACAACAAGTGGGACACAATCATGAAGTGGAACGACATTTATTGGATATTTCAAACTTTTTTAACAAATCAAAAACTGAAAAATTGGGCGTGCAAAATTATTCAGCCCCTTTACTTTCAGTGCAGCAAACTCTCTCCAGAAGTTCAGTGAGGATCTCTGAATGTTGACCTAAATGACTAATGATGATAAATACAATCCACCTGTGTGTAATCAAGTCTCCGTATAAATGCACCTGCACTGTGATAGTCTCAGAGGTCCGTTAAAAGCGCAGAGAGCATCATGAAGAACAAGGAACACACCAGGCAGGTCCGAGATACTGTTGTGAAGCCAGGTCTCTGACCTCCTCCCTATAGGCTGTCTCGTCGTTGTCAGTGATCAGGCCTACCACTGTTGTGTCGTCAGCAAACTTAATGATGGTGTTGGAGTCGTGCCTGGCCATGCAGTCGTGGGTGAACAGGGAGTACAGGAGGGGACTGAGCACGCACCCCTAGGGAGCTCCAGTGTTGAGGATCAGCGTGGCAGATGTGTTGCTACCTACCCTCACCACCTGGGGGCAGCCTGTCAGGAAGTCCAGGATCCCTCTGCAGGGAGGTGTTTAGTCCCAGGTTCCTGAGCTTGGTGATGAGCTTTGAGGGTACTATGGTGTTGAACGCTGAGCTGTAGTCAATGAACAGCATTCTCACATAGGTGTTCCTTTTGTCAGGTGGGAAAGAGCAGTGTGGAGTGCAATACAGATTGCATCATCTGTGGATTTGTTTGGGCAGTATGCAAATTGGAGTGGGTCTAGGGTTTCTGGGATAATGGTGTTGATGTGAGCCATTACCAGCCTTTCAAAGCACTTCATGGCTACGGACGTGAGTGCTACGGGTCTGTAGTCATTTAGGCAGGTTGCCTTTGTATTCTTGGGCACAGGGACTATGGTGGTCTGCTTGAAGCATGTTGGTATTACAGACTCAATCAGGGACATGTTGAAAATGTCAGTGAAGACACCTGCCACACCTACTTGGTCAGCACATGCACGGAGCACAGGTCCTGGTAATCCGTCTGGCCCCGCAGCCTTGTGTATGTTGACCTGTTTAAAGGTCTTACTCATGTCGGCTACGGAGTGTGATCACACAGTTGTCCGGAACAGCTGATGCTCTCATGCATGCCTCAGTGTTGCTTGCCTCGAAGCGAGCATAGAAGCGATTTAGCTCGTCTGGTAGGCTCGTGTCACTGGGCAGGTGAGTGAGGTGAGTGATCGCTGTCCTGATATCCAGAAGCTCTTTTCTTCCATAAGATACGGGTGCAGAAACATTACGTACAAAATAATTGACAAATATTGCGAAAAAAATAACATAATAGCACAATTGGTTAGGAGACCGTAAAACGGCAGCCATCTCCTCCGGCGTCATTTTGTCCACCTGAAGAGGTAGGCCGTCATTATAAATAATAATTTGTTCTTAACTGAATTGCCTAGTTAAATAAAGACAATGATCCCAAACCCCCAATCAAATCTACATGAAAATGTCTAAAAAGCAACACATTTGAAGTTTAAGAATGGCCTAGTCAAAGTCCAGACCTAATCCCAAATGAAATGATGTGGCAGGACTTGAAATGAGCCGTTCATGCTTGAAAACCCACAAGTGTTGCTGAGTTACAGCAGTTCTGCATACAAGAGTGGGCCATAACTCCTCCACAGCGACGAGAGAGACTGATCAACAACTACAGGAAGCGTTAGGTCGGAGTCATTGCAGCTAAAGGTGGAACAACCAGTTATTGAGTGTAAGGGGGCAATTACTTTTTCACACAGGAACATTGGGTGTTGCATAACTTTGTTTATGAAATAAATGAAATAAGTATGTAATTGTTGTGTTATTTGTTCACTTAGGTTCCCTTTATCTAATATTAGGTTTTGGTTGAAGATCTGATAATATTCAGTATTAAATATGTAAAAATAGAGAAAATCAGAAAGGAGGCAAATCATTTTTCACGGCACTGTATCTACCTCTATCACTCATGTATCCCTACAAATTGTAAATATGGTATTGGAACTGACCCTGTATATACAGTAGCTTACTTACGTTCTTATTTTTATTTAGTGTTTTTGTTCGACCTTTACCACCACATTGAAATTGATGACTGCAAATCAAATCAAAAATAACATTTTTTTGGTCGTATACACGTTAGGCAGATGTTATTGCGGGTGTAGCAAAAATGCTTACATTGTTGGGTTTAGAGTTTTGCATTAGCATTTCACTGCACTTTTCGAAACCTCCATGCATGCAGTCTCACTTACTTATGCCCTCCCAAGAAGGAACTTCTGGGAGATCCCTCTTCGTAATCCATCTGCAAGTCCTAGGAGAAATGAAGACCGTTACACAAGACAGAAGCCTTATTTCATTTCACTTTGCATGCTCCATTCCTCACGAGTCAGAAAGTCATTATAACTGCATGATGATGTGTATTAGAAATGAGAAATAAATGAATACGGTTGGACCGAAATGAAATCATGACACGTTAAAGCTCCATCTCTTTTGAGTGATAGGTGACATTGAGCTTTTGTTGTGCGGAGGTGCTATGTGTACTGTAATTCTAGTCGAAATGCAAGGTGATTGCTTTTCGATTTATTCAGTTGGTGAACTTCTATTCATTGGCATGCTCTATGGCAGTCATTCATTCACGCATGCAAATACATCATACCTCTTAATAATAACAATTGATTTGGTTAAGCACGTAATGGATACACACAAGCAAAGAAGATGCTGATTGGTGGATGAGCGGTTTGTTTGAACGTCAACAAAATACATGTTGGTTGACACTTCATTTAATGGCAGATACTGTATATAAACCAAACAAATCTTAAAATTCTATAGAGTAGGAGGGGTAAATTAATGGCAAAGGCCTTTTTAAACTATTTTCTCTGAGCTTAAACTCTATCTCCACAGTAAAGACTGGATAAACTGTGTGGATGACACATCTGTCTTAATCAGATTTACCACCTTCTGCCTTTGGAGCGGAACTCTCAGTCATGCAAAACCGCATCGATTTTTTTCACCCCTAGATTATCAGACGAAATGTCGTTATTCACCGCTCTGCGTTCTGCTGAGGGAGGGATTTTTCAGAGAGGGAGGGGGAGAGAGGGAAGCAGGGGGAGAGAGAAAGGAGAGAGAGAGAGGGAAGGAAGCTATAGAGAGAAAGAGAGAGGGAGGGAAGGAAGGAGAGTTGACAGAAGATCTCAGGCTTTGCAGCTCAGTGACTCTGTCACCTCTCTGCCCTCCTCCATCCCTCGCCTCTCATCTCTCCGTCCTCCCCCTCGTCTGAGTCTGCCATCATTGTGAGGGCGATGCGCTTTGATAACCGTCCCTGTCACTTTTCTTCCATTCCTTCCCCTATAATAACAGTCTCTTAGTCACAGAGATGCCGGGTTCTGCGTCCCAAATGGCCCCCTATCCCCTATATTGAGTAGTAAAAGTAGTGACCTATAGGGAATAGGGGGTCGTTTGGGACAAACCAGGTGTCAGCCTTGAACCCAATGTACACAGAATCTCAGAGGGTGCAGTTAAGAAACTGTTCAGCTACCATCTTTAGTGTACATGATGACATAGTGAATAATGGCAATATATATGTACAACTAAATATATGCGTAAGATGTGTGCATAATTGTATCTTTAGATTAGATAAAAGCATTGGCTAAATTCCATATTACAATATTATATTTCTAGGGCACATTGCTGCTGTATGGCCTAATGGGAAACGCTTGACAATAAACCCTACCATTTCACAACACATTCGTGCAGAGGTTGTTTCTCTATCAACCTCCTTCTCTCAACCGCTCTCTCTATCCCTTCTTCTCTCAACATCTCTCAACCTCTCAAGCGGTCTCTTAACCTCAACATCCCTCGCTCTCTCTGAACCTTGCGCGCTCTCTCTAAACCTCGCTCTCTCTCTCTAAATCTCACTCGCTCTCTCTCTAAACCTCACTCTCTCTCTCGCTCTCTAAACCTCTCTCGCTCTCTAAACCTCTCTCGCTCTCTAAACCTCTCTCGCTCTCTAAACCTCTCTCGCTCTCTAAACCTCTCTTGCTCTCTAAACCTCTCTCGCTCTCTAAACCTCTCTCGCTCTCTAAACCTCTCTCGCTCTCTAAACCTCTCTCGCTCTCTAAATCTCTCTAAACCTCTCTCTAAACCTCTCTCTAAATCTCTCTAAACCTCTCTCTCTCGCTCTCTAAACCTCTCTCTCTCGCTCTCTAAACCTCACTCTCTCTCTCTAAACCTCACTCTCTCTCTCTAAACCTCACTCTCTCTCTCTAAACCTCACTCTCTCTCTCTAAACCTCACTCTCTCTCTAAACCTCACTCTCTCTCTAAACCTCACTCTCTCTCTAAACCTCACTCTCTCTCTAAACCTGGGGCGGCAGGGTAGCCTAGTGGTTAGAGCGTTGGACCTGTAACCGAAAGATTACATATCCCCGAGCTGACAAGGTACAAATCTGTCGTTCTGTCGTTCTGCCCCTGAACAGGCAGTTAACCCACTGTTCCTAGGTCGTCATTGAAAATAAGAATTAGTTCTTAACTGACTTGCCTAGTTAAATAAAGGTAAAATAAAACCTCACACCTCGCTCCTTCTCTAAACCTCTCTCTTTCTCAACATCTCCAGCCCTATATCTCCATCCCAACCCCTCTTCCTCTCTCATCTCTCCAGCTCCCTGTCCTCCCTCGTCTGAGTCTGCCATCATTGAGAGGGCGTTGCACTTTGATAACCATTCCCCTCTCTATAAACCTCTTTCTCTCTTTGAAAAAGAGACGTGTCGCATTGTGACAAGGCCTAAAAATAAAGCCCTTTTGTGCCCCTGTAAACAAAAAGCGTATGCTAAAAAAAAATTCTACTTACTACAAAATAGGCCAGGGGACGAGTTAGATGCGATATATTTCATCCTTTTAACCTGTTTGGTGATTTTTCATGCTGATATTACTGTGGTATTTCATCATCCACGTCAAAACCAGGTAGGAATACAAACTGATCATACTGTAAGGTATACAGGGCATCAATAAATGTGCAGTGATGCATGATGCTTTAATAACCAAAAGGAACTATAGGCTGCAAACTATGTGTTACAAAAGAGAGTACATGTCGCATGGGTTATGTCTTCACATGCAACAACAAGTGAAAGTGTTATGGGATGCCAACGAAAGGAGCAAGACAGCGGGCTTCAGAGTGAAAAGCGTCCAAACGTGAACTGACAACATATGAACTGCGATGAGGATGAGACAACACAAAACGGAGGTCAAATGTGGGCAAAAATAAGAACAAAAGTACCATGTTAGATCTTGCAGTGTAGTATTGTTCTTCCACACAGTCCAAAAAATCGTCAGAGTCGGGCTGTTTAGTAGACAGACCAAGAAAATATAGATTATTCACAGTCATCTGGTATTTACAAAAATATAAAAATCACACACACAGTATAAAAAAAATGTTGTAGTGTTTAAGTTGTTCTCCGAAGAGGTGGGATGATGGTTGGGTTTAGAAATGTATACACAAATAAAACACACTTAAGGGGTGAGAGACTCAAAAGGCTGGCCAGGGGACCAAAAGGATACCATGCAAGTGGGGCCTTCAGAAAATTATCTTTCATGGACTTGCGCTTCTAAAATAAGTGGCCGACCTTCCCCTCCAACAGAAGCACACCAAAGACAGAAGTTGAGAGAGAGAGAAAGAGCGTGGTATTACAAGCCTACGATTTTTGGGGGGGATAAAAAAAAATTATAATAAAAAAAAAACACTCCTTGCAAAAATATACAAATATATTTAGAATAATAAAGAAAAATATAATATTTTGCTAAGTCGCCCAAGTGTGTGTGTGTGTGTGTGCGTGTGTGTGTGTGAAGGGGGGTTATAAGAAAAAAAGCATAAAAGATGAGAATACTTCAAGACTGGAGGATGGGAAGGCACTGTGTACAGACTATATAACTGTGTTGATTCACACACACATTCAAACACTGTTTAGACTAGGTTAGATATTTCATTGTTGGAAGGGTTCCAAAATGTATTCAACAACGCGAGAGTGTCTCACCCCTTCGGTATTTTTGAAGTCAACACACAAACTACAACTCCTATCTGTTGACTGTGGGTGTGTCCCAAATGACTCCCTATTCCATATATAGTGCACTGCCTACCTTTGGAGCACACATTCTGGGTTTCCAATATAGCTTTGTATGAGGCCTCTGCCATCCCATACAGTTAATATAGTCTATATAACATATAATTCTATAGTTTGCCTCATCCGAAATACAATGCACAGTTAAGGGATAATAGTAGTGCAATAGTAATAGCAGAAGCCATGGAAATTGTGAGGTTCTGAATTTAAACAGTTGTTATTGTTGCAAAGCGTGATTTGGTTGGTCAAAAAGTGTGAAATGTTGATGGGCAAGCGTGTGTGTGTGTGTGTGTGTGTGTGTGTGTGTGTGTGTGTGTGTGTTAGGAGAGTCACTCACTGCTGGTTCGTGATGAGGTTCAGTCTCCTTCCTAAGCGGGGGATCAAACTTGACTTGATCAACTATCAGGGTTAAAAAAAAATTACACAGAATTAAACAAACTGCAGTACTAAGAAATGAACACACAACACATTTCGAAATATAGTCCCAGTGGCCTGGCAAAGAAAAAATTATCAAAAACGCATGAGTCGAACAGTAACATAAGCACAACATATCGCTAAAAATCGCTTATGAGCATTTTCCTACTAGTGCAGGCACTTTCCCCCATAATCCCCGTGGGCACGGAGTCAAAACTTAATGGCAAAGATTTAGACCCTCACATATAGAGTCCCTGAATGAACAGTAAGCAGTTCCCCATATGCCTTTTGCAGATGCAGAGCGAATATTCAAGTCTCTTGGGAAGTGATGTCTCTGCCACTCTGAGTGACAAAAATGAGAGCTGGAGAGATAAGGAGGGAGTGTGGGGGGGGGGGGGGGGGGTTCCATATTTAACCACAAGGTCATGAGAAGGACCGATTAGGAAGAAATCTGAAAAGCTTTTGTTACATTGTTATAAACATGACATTATAGATGTCCTAACCAGTCACAGTGACCTTAGTAGATTGTGGCTACTCACTTGAGGCAGTTGTAAAGATGCGTTATAAAGGATTGGTATAATTTCAGCCAGTAGTTTTGAAAGAAGCGCTCACGAGCCAAAACGGTTCCCCGAACATTGTGTCCAACATCCGTACATGTGGGGATGTGCATGTTGGGCTCACCCCACAACCTCATTGGACAATACTGTGCTGATCTGATCCCGCCTCCCACTATAAACTTGCAACCTTTTTTGACATGCCATTTCTGTATGGACCTCGCTTCACGGGAGCATTGTCATGCAAGAAAAGGGAAGGGCCTTCCCCAAACTGCTGCCACAAAGTTGTAAGAATAGAATTGTGCAGAATATTATTGTATGCTGTAGTGCTAAGATTTCCCTTCACTGGAAATAAGAGGTTTAGCCCAAACCATTAAAAACAGCCCCAGAACATTATTCCTCCTCCACCAAACTTTACAGTTGGCACTATGCATTGAGGCAGGTAGCGTTCTCCTGGCATCTCCAAACCTTGATTTGTCCTTTGGACTGTGATTCATTACTCCAGAGAACGTGTTTCCACTGCTCCAGAGTCCAATGGCGGTGAGCTTTACACCACTCCAACCGATGCTTGGCATTGAGCATGGTAATCTTAGGCATGTGTGCGGCTGCTCGGCCATGGAAACCCATTTCCTGAAGCTCCCGTTATTGTGCTGACATTGCTTCCAGAGGCAGTTTGGAACTCGGTAGTGAGTGTTGGCAACGGAGGACAGGAGATTTTTACGTGCTAAGCGCTTCAGCACTTGGGTGGTCCTTATCCAATTCCGAGGTGCATATTGAAGACATTGGAAGACCCGTCTATTTACTTTCCGTCAGTCAACAATATGAGTAGACCTAACGAACAGCGACAGCACTAGCCTATGTCAATCTACTATCCCCCATAGTACAAAGTTCAACCTATTCTATTCTGTACGAGAAATAAATATTCCAAACATAGTCTGGGACAGTTGTGGGATGCGATAGATCCCAAATTAATACAACCACTTGCATCCCCCAAAAAATTTTTTATACAATGTGGCTGACGCAACAGATCAGAACGTTTAACTTAAAATGCTGATAAACTATTAGGCTATTTCTTCCCATTATAAGTGCTGCAATGCACACATGGTAGTAGGCTATAAGTGTAAATGTTCCATTAGCGGGAAAAAACATTCTCAAAAGTGACCGCAAATGCAATCATGCATTAAAATTTTTATGGTGTTAAATGATCTTCCCCAAAACTTGAAACTCACGCGCTACTTATGTATGCCAGTTAGGCTCTATACCCCTTGTAAAGCGCATTAATGTTATTTGGCCACTTTAGTTGTGAAACAAACCTTACTAAGACATACAGGCCTATGGGCTAGGCTATTCTTGATTTAATATTGTCTTTACATATACTAAATAATATATGTGTGAAATGTGTTTTTATTTAGAATGGACCATTATCATGCACCGGTCTCGAAACAGGGGCAGCGGGAAAAAAATACATGTAACCTATGCACTTAAATAGCGAATGGAGGATGCGTTTCCCTGTGGTTTATTTTCATGCCAGCTAGGTAGTCCTGTTGTAAATATAAGCAATGTGCTTAATATTAGGAAAGTTGAGAAATAAATACAGTAGGCCTAGCCAAGCTGACCCTCCTATTTTTAATAGAGGCCATTACTGTTTTCTCGCGCAATTGCATAGCCTATTGAAATGTTGCGCAACATTAGCTCATGGCCTCTCATGAAGTGTTTGATTAGATTTTCGAATACATTAGCATTGATGTCAGAGCGATTAGAAGGACAATAGAATGCTGAGTACCAGGCAGTTAGCAAGTTTGGTAAACTACTAATGACCATCAGCAGCATCAGAGCTTGGAGAAGCCTAATTACCGTGACTAAAAGGGTCATGTGGAATTTGACTGCCGGTGTGGCGGTAATACGGTCACCGCAACAGCCCTAGTCATGACTGCTTACGACATACTATGGCATGCTAATGTCACTCTCATAACAGTCTTATACCAGAGGGATTAAGACAAATGCTACTGAAGACACTCACAGTTGATCTCGGAGAGTGTCTTCCCTTCTCGTGTGTTCCCGGAGCGAATCCGATGCGGCACAGGTACAGGGGGCTGTCAAAACAGATAAAGTGGAGTGAGGGAAACAGTAAAACACTAACTAGCCTGGTCCCAGATCTGTTTGTGCTGTATTGCCAACTTTTATGGTCATTGCCAGCCCAAACTGTTCAGGGACCAGGCTAGTAATACATTAGTCAAAAATGCAGTATTTTTGGATGCAGGCATTCTGACATACATTCCACCTACAGTACCGATTATGAAAACGTCACAAAAACCCTGTAAAGTGTATTTTCAAGTATTGTGTGGCAGCTTTATGAAATGGGAATGCTGGTCATCGGCAGGGACTGGGGAATTTGTCAGGATCAAAAGAAATATGAAAGGAGCAAAGCCTTGGTAAAAAGTTCAAGGAAAACCAGCCTGTCTTCTGAAAACCTAGAGAGTTATATTTTTCAGCGAGGCAATTACACACATTGTTATGCCAAAGACACACCAGAATGGCTTTCCAATAAGTGGAGTGATCCTGACTGGTTTAATGCTGCATTAAATTTGCTTGAAAATCAGAGATACGGTTGAAATATTCCTGTCCATCAATGATTCCTAACCAAATCTACTGAGCTTAAGCAATTTTGACAAACTTCTTCTATTTAGGTATGATGGAGGACACTGTGTTCTTTTGGACCTTCAATGCTGCAGAAATGTTTTGGTACCCCTCCCCATATCTGTGCCTCAACACACGGTCACCTCACGGATGATCAATGGAAACAGGATGCACCTGAGCTCAATTTCGAGTCTCATATCAAAGGGACTGAATACTTATGTAAAGTAGTGCACCATATAGGGATCAGGGTTCCATTTGGGACACTCGGGTGAGTCACATATTCCTGGCAACCTTCCATGTTTCCCTGATTAAAAAGGCTGGTGTAAAAATAACACCACTGAATGTCGCACTTTGATGACACATGCGTAATAAAAATGGCCCTTCTGGGTGGGGGGGGGGGTCGCTAAGCCCTGTGGGGAAAATCAATAAGTGTGCATCCCAAATGGCTCCCCATTTCCTATATAGTGCACAAATTTTTTCTATATAGTGCACTAATTTTGACGGCAGTGCACTACGTAGGGACTAGGGTGACACTTGGCGGCAGCCAAGGTAGTCCCAGGATGGCTTCCACTGTTATTTATTTAGCAGTGTGTCCTCCCTCGTGCATCAGAGGACATGCACTTTACTTTATGTGAAGGGCTCACAGTGGAACTGACAGTTCCAGGGCACAAAATGACAGTTGAATGACATCCTTCACTGCGTGGTTGTTTTGAAGAAGAGACTAAAAGCATTTAGCCAAACCGTCGGAAACGAAGGGCGGTTGAAGGACCTTCACCAGCATATATTATAGGATCATTCTTGTCTGTATTTTATATTTGATTAATTTAGCAGATGCTCTTCTCCAGTAGTGAGTGCATACATTTTTCATACTTTTTCTTGTGGTCCCCCGTGGGAATTGAACCCACAACCCTGGCGTTGCAAGCGCCATGCTCCACCAACGGGTCTACAAATAGCATTTGGTTCCAATTTACAATAAGTGTCTCCGATACCTTTTGTATTTACATGTATTTACATGTAGAGCTACAGTATCTACACTGTAATTACACTACCTGATGTAAATATGTATTATGGTCACCCACTGTAAAGTGGGACTAAGTACTCAAAAGGTTTAGCATACATTTTAGCTTCAGCAAGGACCCAATGGTATCACACCATTCTCCACGTCAAACCATTTCAGCACATGTCCATTTCTGAAGTAACACCCAAACACACTTCTCATGCACAAAACATCTATATCTGTGTCCACACAATCTAATTTACCAGAGCAGGCAAACACAAGCCCACAATGCCTCCACACACACACACACGGTACCTCTCTGCCAACGGCAATACGTAGGAGTTGCAGAGAAAGGGAGGGGTCAACAGGTTGAAACACACCCCAGTATGAGCCAAACGACCCTCTTGTATTTCGACTAAGGGCGAAGGAGAGAGGCAGATACACTCAGCCCAACTGATGAGAGGAGATGAGGAGGAGTAGAGTGAAATTGCCCTTAGATGCTGATCTTCAGGTCAGGTTTGCATTTCCCCCACTAATGGATAAGGTTAGGATTGGGGGAAGGGATCATAGATCTGTACCCGGGGGAAACTTTACCCCGGAGCAGTTGAGGACAGGGCAGGGGGTGAGACGGCCTAAAGAATTCCTTTAAGGCACAGAGTCAACACCTACAGACAGGTATTATGGACCTTGGACAAAGTGACTGCTGCCAGTTAAAGGGACAGTGCAAGGTTTTGGAATTAGTGACGTGTACATTAGATTTTTTTTTTTTAATTGCAAGAAGATAAGAGGCTAATTAACACTTATGCTAAGGCTAGTACATCTTCAAAATTAAAACAAAAATATATAGATGCTGTATAATATTATACATTCTGTAATTTGTCTAACAAATATGCATTTAAGTGTGCCAATGAACAGGACAGAATGTTCAGTCAGTTTATTCTAGTATAATATTGGCAACGACAGAAAGTACTGCTGAGTGTGAATACCGTGGCTATGAATAGCAAAAGCACTCTCGTCAAGCTCTTGCTGTGCATTATACACAGACTAAATTGACCCCTAAAACCTACAGTGACAAAATGTTCTGTATGACAAAGTACAGTAGATGCTCTATAACCAATTATTGTCCACTACAGTCAATTAAAATGATTTAGGGCCTTGATCAATCAAAACCGGTAACCATACAGGTAAGAAAACACTAATCTAAATTATTACTATTCCGCTGTGAGAATCGATGTCACCATTTTAAAATGGCAACCTCCGAGGCAACCTAGCCTAGGTGCCAATCTGTTTCTGCTATCTTGCCAACTCCTTATGGAATAGTCATGCCAAATGTTTGGATTGACGCAAGGAGTTGGCAAGATAGCAGAAACAGACTAGCCCCCTCGCTAGAGGCAAAGGTTACTGGTTCTGATTGAGTGTCTGCAGCTCCACTGTACCTCCTCAGGCTCCTCGGGCTCGTCATCTAAGTGGTCGTCGTAGGAGGAGTGGTCCGGGTTGCTGGCCTTGTCCAAGAGCTCGATGGCCAGCGTTCGACTCAGGGGTTGCGAGACAAAGGGATGCTGGGGAAACATCAGGGGACAACAATGAAGCTGAGTTCATACTGTAGGAAAGCCTGGTCTCGGATCTGTTTGTGCTGCCTTGACAAATCCTATGGTTATTGGTGGGGCAATGACCATAGCAGTTGGTAAGACTATACAAACAGATCTGGGACTGGTACTAACTGTAGGAGACTATGGAACAGAAAAGCCAGATTCAGTCAAGAAAATCCATGTGTCAGAAAGATTGCATTATGAGAAATGCAATCGAATAAAACTCCTTTTTTTTGTACCTATATTATCAAATTAATCATAGCACTCAATTATTAAAAAAATTATAAATACATTTCCTGCCGTGGTTGTTCCCTCTTGAGCCAAACAGCAGTTGAATAAAATAGGAGTTGGCTTGGCATGGGGAAAATGTTATCTAAGATGAGATAAGATACAACTTTATCCATCCCTCAGGACAATTCGATTCAGGGCTAAAGTGGTGCATCTGATATGAACTGATATACAAACACTAGACAGACACAAAACATTTACGGCTGCGTCCCAAATATGGGCCCTGGTCAAGTAGTGCATTATATAGGGAATACGGTGCCATTTGCCTCAGACAAGCATGACATAAGATATTATCCTGTTTTTATCACATGCTAGTGCAACAGATTATTAAAAGGCTAAAGAGTAATGTGCAAAAGGCACTATAAGTGCAGTAGATCTTCAAATGATTTGATAAACAAGATTTCTAAGACATATATTTTTTTTAAACGTTTGTGATTGTAAGAGTTAGAAGGGTTCCTCTGTCCATGTTTATTTGAGTAATACAGTTCTGAGAACACAAACCTCAGGCTACTAGTAAATAAGAGTTGCTATGTAAAAACTGCAGCCCTTTCTGCGATTGCAACATCCCTTTTCAGGCTTTTAAATAATTTTTACCCATTGATTCTTGAGGGATATTTTAACTGCCTCATGAGCTTAGCTCAACTGTCGTACCCCATCAGAACCCAAAATATAGTATACATAGTATCATGAATCATGAAGTCCTTGCACCCGTTAGCTCTTTCTATACATTTGAGTGGTTACATTTCTCCAGCACCATCCCTCAGCTGTGTACAAAAACAGTGACTGCTGTGTTACTGTTTAAACTTCATATTGCCTGTTTAACCAGTCTACATATAACAAATGCAAAGAGGGCTCTAGTTCCAAATATTCACACTATTTCACTAAATCTTGACCTTGAACATTTGAACGGGTTACTTACAAACAATGCTCTATGGGTTGTCACTGCGGCAACCAAATCCCTTGATCTACACAATGACGTCACTACAATCCCATTGCTGATCATCTTACCTGCAGCAGCTTGTCTGAAGAGGGCCTTTTCTTTGGATTTTTCGTCAACGATATCTTTACAAAATGATGAAAATTACTGGTCCTTGGGGAGAGAGAACGAAATTGGATTAAAAAAATATATATTCCGCCCATTCGATCATAAATATTCCATTTATATGCTAATAACGATCAAACCTCTTTGGGATGAAACCTGACCCAATATTATGTGTAAATCAAGTTAGGCTGTCAATTCTCCAGCCCCTCTCCACAAAAAAAACAGCCTTTCTCGGAGTCCAATGACATCGACACGAATCTGAGGCTCCTTTAACGCCGTGACAGGCGTGTCTGACTGTTAATATTTTAGCAGCATTTTGATTTGATTCGTTAATATTGTATTACATCTTTTTTTCCCATCCAGTTCTAATGTATAAGAGTTGGGGTGGGAGAGGACGGTGTGTTCAAGTAGCGAAATAGAACTGGCCAGAGTGTAGGTAATGTTGCAGGCAGCAACCCTAAAAGACACTTACCACTTCACCTTGTCTTTCAACTTGGGTGGCTGGAAGTTACTTTTGGTCATTAAAAACAGGGCCCTGAGGAAAAAAATAAAAAAGTGCAGTTGTGTATTTAAGGAAATCAGTCCTTACACTTACAATCCTTGCTTTTACTCAGAGGTGCTAACTTACTAAGCATTCATTTAAAATAATGATGTTCTGCTTTTTCTATGTTCTGCAAATGCATACAACGAGTTCGTAGAGTCATTGCATGTTAGAAATATGGGACCAAATAACTAACTTTTGACTACTTCAATACACTATAAGTGAATTTCTCCAAATACTACAGACTTCTTCAAATGGGGGACTAGCTACATCAAGTGCTTTAATTTCTTAACGCTAAAACAGATAAGTATGAAAATAACCTCAAATAAAAGGTGCCATTCTGTACTGTCACCTCAAATGAAACATTTTATCTCAAATCCAAAATCCTTGAGTATAGAGCCCCAAAAAAGATATGCTTCCCTGTCCAAATACATATGTGGGGTGTGAGTGTATACGATTCCCCTGCCTGTATGGATAAGAATCCCGGCACCTACTGGCCCCTTCTCTCTGTCTGCTCTTCATTTCATAACGGTCTCTGTCAAAAACAATAAAATAGGAAAGGAGAGTCCACTCTCCTTTAAAAAAAGAAAAGAACCCTGGTCTGATCCAAACACTAACCTCATCGGGTGAAGGTCGAACATGGGCGGCTGCAGCTCTGCCAGCTCGATGGCGGTGATGCCCACTGCCCAGATGTCGCACAGGTGGTTGTACCCGCCCTTCCTCTCCACGGCTGCCACCTCGGGTGCCATCCTGCACACAGGGAGTCGGCTCAGTCAAATGAACCGTTCACCACATAGCCTTGGCACAGGCAATAGCAATTAACACTACAGGGTCATCTCAACCAACTCACACTGATCTCTCAACTCACACTCTATAACCAACTGTGCCAATAACTCGCTTATAAATGTTTATATAATGAACACATTTTGTAAATATTTCAAAACTTTTGTTTAGCGGTGGCGCAACCACTAGAGCCGCCAAGTGGGGGGCCACTAAAATGTTTTGCCCCCACGGTCAGGGGTGGCAACCCACCCAAATCTCGCTTAAGGCCCCAAAATGGCCTTATCTAGAGCGACTTACAGGAGCAATTAGGGTTAAGTTACTTGTTCAAGGGCACAGACACACCTAGTTGGCTCAGGGATTGAAACCAGCAACCTTTCGGTTACTGGGCCAACGCGCATAACCACTAGGCTACCTGCCGCCCATCATCAATCAATATAAATCAGAATATGTTTGACTCGTTAACTCCCTAGACTAGAGTCGAAGCCCTGCCTAAGCTGGGCGGGGGTTCTACTAAGCTAACATATGGAATTGTTTTAAGGTCATACCAAAGATCCTTTAGTTATTTGATTTAGAATTTTAAGACCCCTTGAAATATAAAAAAAATGAATAAAACTAGCCCATAATAAAATTAGCCCATACGAACATATTGAATAACAGTCACTACATGGAACAACAGATAGTAGCCCCCCAAAAAATCTAAAGGAAGTTTGTTCTGAAGTGTCTGTCCTACAGTGCTTTGAAAATGTATTTTCCCCCTTTCTGATTTTCTCTATTTTTGCATATTTTTGATACTGAATGTTATCAGATCTTCAATCAAAACCTAATATCAAATAAAGGGAACCTGAGTGAACAGATAACACAACAATTACATATTTATTTCATAAACAAAGTTATGCAACACCCAATGCTCCTGTGCCAATAACTGGTTGTTCCACCTTTAGCTGCAATGACTCCGACCTAACACTTCCTGTAGTTGTTGATCAGTCTCTCACGTCGCTGTGGAGGAATTGTGGCCCACTCTTGCATGCAGAACTTACTGTAACTCAGCAACACTTGTGGGTTTTCAAGCATGAACTACTTGTTTCAAGTCCTGCCACATCATCTCATTTGGGATTAGGTCTGGACATTAATAGGCCATTCCAAAACTAAAAATGTGTTGCTTTTTAGACATTTTCATGTAGACTTGATTGTGTGTTTTTGGATCATTGCCTTGCTGCATGACCCAGCTGCACTTCAGATTCAGCTCACAGATGGATGGCCTGACATTCTCCTGAAGAATTCTCTGATACAGAGCAGAATTCATGGTTCCTTCTATTAAGGCAAGTCGTCCAGGTACTAAGGCAGCAAAGCATACCCACACCATCACACTCCCACAACCATGCTTGACTGCTGGTATGAGGTTCTTACTGTGGAATGCAGTGTTTGGTTTTCGCCAAGCATAATAATTATAATAATACATGGGACTATATATGGGGCGGCAAGTAGCCTAGTGGTTAGAGCGTTGGACTAGTAACCGAAAGGTTGAAAGATCGAATCCCCGAGCTGACAAGGTAAAAATATGTCGTTCTGCCCCTGAACATTTTTTTTTTTTAAATTACATTGAGATTTATAGATCTTAAAAAGAAAAACTACAAAATAGGAGTCAAAACAAAACATCAGACTAAACAAAACATGAATAAAGAGAGGGGTGGGCTCAAAGCAGGGAAAGAGTGTGATGCATCAGTGTATGGGAAGGGTAGGGTCAGGATTTAAATGCCAACATGGTTTAGGGTAAGGGGCAGCTTTGGGGTTAAGATATGAACCCAGTTTAGGGTAAGGGGCTGGATTGGGGTGAGGATACGAACCCAGTTTAGGGTAAGGGGCTGGATTGGGGTGAGGATACGAACCCAGTTTAGGGTAGGGGCGGGCATTGGGGTTAAGATACGAACCCAGTTTAGGGTAAGGGGCTGGATTGGGGTGAGGATACGAACCCAGTTTAGGGTAAGGGGCTGGATTGGGGTGAGGATACGAACCCAGTTTAGGGTAGGGGCGGGCATTGGGGTTAAGATACGAACCCAGTTTAGGGTAAGGGGCTGGATTGGGGTGAGGATACGAACCCAGTTTAGGGTAGGGGCGGGCATTGGGGTTAAGATACGAACCCAGTTTAGGGTAAGGGGCTGGATTGGGGTTAGGCTACAAACCCAGTTTAGGGTAAGGGGCTGGATTGGGTTTAGAAAAAAAAATATATATATATATAGTATATATAATATATATATATATATATATATATATATATATATATATATATATATATATATATATATATATATATATTCTACTAGCTTTGTAGTTTGCAATGCAAAACATGTTTAGACTTGCATATCTTTTTGTCAAGCATTCTCAAACTATGAAAATCTCTGGTGAAAGACACGCATTGAAATGTGTATTTAAGCCCTAATTTCTGTCACTAGACTTTCTCCATATATACACTTACATTAAAAAAAATTCAACTGGTACCTTCAGACAAGTCTTGTGAGGCTTGTGGGGGCCGTATAGAAAAACAGAGAACGCCATCGTGTTTGTGCGTCTCATCTTTCAATAGTCGTAATGGTTTTTGTAGGCCAAACCGTTCGAACGCTACAGACGTTTTCGTAAGAAGACCAATTTTCGGGATGTCTCATGGTCCGACAAACACCGCTCTAGCTCTACCACCTATTACTGCATATGCGGAAGGGCAACATCGGCAGATGCAATGCAGAGAAAACATCTCTCCAACTTAAACTGATAGATTTTGATGGGGATGTTTTTATTATGCGGGCCGCGGAAATCGGCTCTAAGGGGTCCAACACCTTTTAAAATCAATTGAAGGGCACATTCATATCCTGCTTGACAAAATGGCGGACGATAGATCCATGGATAGATTCCCCTGACTTGGGTATCAAGGGAGAGAGAGAATCGATAGAAGGGGGGGAAGTGATGAAGGACGTTACCAGTAAGGTGTGCCGATGAAGGATTTTCTCTTGGCAATGGTCATCGTGATTTGGGCCGAGACGCCAAAGTCAGCTGCAGAGGAAAAGAAAGACGTGAGAAGCCTGACTTTGTAGTTATATCTACATGAGGCCTCCATTAAGCATAAATAATTGTGCATTTTTATTAACATGTCGTTACTCACCAATGAATGATTTGTAAATGATTTGTTTAAAGTCAGAGTTACATTAATACAGTAACAGTTTATCAGGAATAAATGGCTAATAAATGTCCAAATGCAATCAACAACAGTTTATCATGAATACAGTGAACTTCTAATACACGTTTGATGATGATAAACTATGCATAATAATGCATAACGATGTTGAAATCAATTCAAATCATGCAATGCTCATGTATTGTAATAACTATACATCTTTTGTAAGCTGCCACAGGTAATATTCCAAAAGGAATATGATATAAAGTGTTAAACTGATAAACTGATACAATTATCACTGTCCAAGCTGACTCGATTTCGCCTACTACACACATTGAATAGGAAAGCACGCACACACACACAGAAAGAGAGAGAGAGGACAGACAGAGTGACAGAATGTGAAAGCAGAAGGTGCTCTTCACAGCCAAGCGCAATTAACAGCTTGTCAATCTTCGCCAGGTGAGGATTCACGCGCTCATCAACTTGCCATGATTCATCATATTGAAACACACATCAAAAGGAAACAGTTGCACGCCGGGACTCCTTACCTAGTTTGACGTACCCGTTGTCTGTCAACAGTATGTTTGCTCCCTTTGTGCACATAAAAGAAGATCAGAACGTCACAATGGATCTGCAGTTGCATAGGCCTATGGAAGCGCTTAGTACGTTTTGACCTATTTTTCCCCCTCAACAACGTATAACTAACTCGTATCTGCACATTTTCAGTGCAACTTCATTTCTGCAGCAGTCTCTTAACAAGGCCATCTATCAAAAGGAAACTTCACAGGGGAAAGACCGAAACGGGAAAAGCCTGGAGTGACTTTGAAAGATGTCTTGTGGGGATTCAAATGGTGGCCATTAGTGTCAGAAATGTTTTTATAATGGCTATGGCACATCTATGCCAAGAAATTCCAGAGGAGGACACTAAAACTACTGTCAATGTAATTGTACATGTCTGGGTAAAGGTGTTGTTGGTCTATTTGTGTGTGCGTACAAGCTTGTGTAAAATGACTTCCTTAATAAAAGAGGACAATAACCTCTATTCTATCCTAATCTACACAATGTATTCCTGGTTGAAACGGTTATTGTCCCAGTCCCACCTTACCTTTGTCTTTGTGCACTCTATTCTATGCAATGGAAGCCATGTATTCCTGCTACAATTTGCCATTTTCCCACCTTACCTTTATGTCTCTGTGCATTTTCCCTTTGTTGTGTAGATAGTAGAGACCCTGTGGAGGGAAACATGCCTACAGTGAGTCAGTCCATTGACCTCTTCTCAAATAATATCCCATCCTAATTTGTTGTCCCTTTTTGGCATCCAACCAAAATCAGCCACATATACTTTTCCAAAGCATTGTCATTTAACCAGGAAAGCAAAATATGGGATTTATTATGGTATAATAGTTGTGTATCAAAATCAAACAAATCAATGACAACAATAGTCCTTACGATGTTGCTATGCAGGTCGACTACTGGTTAGAGCATTGGGTCAGTAACCGAAAGGTTTCTGGATCGAATCCCCAAACCGACAAGGTAAAAATCTGTCGTTCTGCCCCTGATCAAGGCAGTTAACCCACTGTTTCCCGGGCGCCAAAGACGTAGATGTCGATTGAGACAGCCCCCCCGCAGCTCTCTGATTCAGAGGGGTTGGGTTAAATGCCGAAGACACATTTCAGTTGAAGGCATTCAGTTGTACAACTGACTAGGTATCTCCCTTTCCTTTCCTATTGCTAAAGGCTGCTTTCAGTCTCATTTCGAGTGGATGGGTCAAATCAAAGGTAAGAGGACGTTCAAAGGCAACACTTTGAGATGAAAGACGTGTGTCAGAAGAAGAGTGAACGCTTGAGCGTTTGGAGGAGGCAAACTGAATTGACGTACCTGAAGAGTTTCTCGAGACACGTAGGCTATTTGTGATTCTGTGAGAGGCCCCGTCACTGAAAGATAAGGAGAGACATAGTTGGAGCCTGAGAAGCACACGTGCTTTATTAAAACGTTCCTCGGCCGTTGGTGCCTGAGACAACATCTGGTACCTGAACTCAAATGTATCATGTATATCTTTAATATTGTTTAAGCTAAAGGTCTTACTTGGGCACATATCAGCATTTCAAGCCACATTTGAAGTATTTGTGTCATTTAACCCCAGCGTCAACCAAATCACATCAAATCAACAATAGGGTCCACAACTGGATGTTGATCTGACAGCTTTACCTGGCAACGTTAGGTTATTTCAAGGTGATTATTGGGGCTATAGAACAGACCAGGCACAACAGAACCCTATTTAAAACAGAACAAAAAATAGATTTGCTACTGAATTAAATAGAGCTAGATTCTTCTTAGATTTCAATATCATTTATAGTACTATATAGGAAACGGCATATTCTCAATGAGATCGCCTGTATAAACAAATAAAACTGTCTATTCAAACATGATCCTCTGGAATTTGCTCGCCCGTCCGTCTGTCTGTCTTCAGTTTGAGTGAGAACACGCATCATACACCATCCTGCTTCAATCCTAGGCTGTGTGAGGGCTTTGGCCATACCGTTGAGAGGCTAATCTTCTTAGAGTCTCTACAAAGTAGATTGCAAGCCATGATAGCACCAGTTGATTGGGGTCTGATTAAAAGGTTCAGTCAGTCACATGACAGGGCTAATTAAACTAACGTTCTCTTAGGCCTCTAAGGGGTATATCAAAAAGCAGGGTCACCAAGTTAGTCAGTTCAATCAATTATAACATTCCCATTTCAAGCTTATCTTTCCAAAAAATGATGACGTTAATTCCAAATATTTACACAGGTTAGCTGGCAACTCATTGACCCTGTTTCAATTGGGAAACTCAGTTGAAAATGACCTCCTACCTTGATATTCTGTCTTTCTTTCATCGGCACTGACCTGAAAGAACCTATACAGTTGACAGCATACTCCCAGCTATGGTCTACCATACTGCTTTCACCTATCCTCCATGTTCAGATCAATGCAGACGGAGAGGAAGCTATGTTAGACTATTGACATGCCCCCTTGACCTCCCCCGCCACCTGCCTACAGGGCGGGTCTAAAACCTTGTTAAAAATACCCAACATCTAAAACGACTGAGGTTAAAAGGTCCAAGGAATGTAACGACACAACAAAACTACAGGGCATTTCAGACGCCTTCCGTTTCGGGGACCCTCTATTTACACCGGAGACGTAGACGGAGCCTTGGGTTGGGGACATTACGAGCAGCGCGTCGTCTCCGTGGCAGCGGGGAGCTGATATGTGGGAGGCTGAGATCAACGGTACTTGGCGGTGTCGACTGCTGTTCTGTCTCTCCAACGAGGGGCCTCGCAGCCGACTGAGCCCAGCACAGTCATTAAGAGCAGAATCAACACGGCCTCTGAGAGCGTATGTGTGTGCGCGCACAAGTGCGACAGCAGCTGCTTAACACAGCCGCTCTAATGACCTGTGCTTTAAATGGGCAATCTGCAGTTCAAACAATTACAAAGACGTCATGCCACCACTGCTTTCGTACACAACTCCGGGATGAGGCCTGGAGAAATGTAACTACTCCAATGTATAGATGGATGCTATGGATGAAAGGACTGACCATCCATGACATCAAACTTATAGTTTTAGCCATGTTTTAAACCTATACAGTGTTTGTTTACAACTTACAATGTTTACAAACATTGGAGTAAAACCAGCTTATATTTTGGGTTGTGTTGGGGTAAGACAGTTGAACTAAGCGCAAGGCAATTTATAAATTGTATCCTTCCCGAATTAAAATGGGTATATATATCATCTCTTTTAAAGTCCAAAAATGGACGTAGCAACTGCAGATTCTCCCTTTAACGACCAAGACAAGAAGAAGAAAAAGAGTAATAAGAATCTGTTAACTGTCTGTCTGGTTATGTGGTAGGAGCTAGGTTACTTCCTACACGGCAACCGATTCCCTCTGGGCCGTGGCATAAAGTAGTGTACTATAAAGGGAATAGGGTGCCATTTGGGACGTACCCCTAGTAAGAGGACGCTTAGCTTGAGTGAGGAATTAGCTTAAAACCTGAAACGTATTGAATTTGGCTTCATCGTACCGGTTGAACCAACTGTCATTTTTTCAAATATGTGTGTGTATGTTGTTGTGTATACTTACCATGATATATGTCTTGTAGGGACCCTCCCCCGCAATATTCCATACATATCCATAATTTATCTCTCCTGTAAAGAGCAAAAGGAAACAAATGACATTACAATCGATACTGTACGTCTCAAAATAGTCTGAGTAAAAACCAAACGCTAGGGGGCGGGGTGGAGTCTGGGGGGGTAGAGCGAGAGTATGAGGAGGATGACTGCTTTTGGGAGTCTTTTGTAGGTCGTGACACAGCATGATGCGGTTTGGCTATTAGGCCACAACCGCCTTCCGGGCAACCAACGCGTTGAAACTTCCCTCTCTTCAGCCCCTGCAACTTCTCAGTATGGCCACTCTCCACCTCCCCTTTTCTTAAGCAGTTCAATACAAAGTATTTCCCTAGAGCTAGCAATCAGCCACATCGCTAGCTAGCGTTAGTGCGGCTAGGTTGGACCAGAGGCTCTGACTGTAGCTTGACTGCAGTGGAGTAAGACCACGCTGAGCCTGTGTGTGTGGTGTGTGTGTGTGTGTGTGTGTGTGTATACTTCCTAGCCTGTAAGTGGCTGGGAATTGACTAAGCCAGGGCAGGGGTGGAGGGAAGGGTAGGGTAGGTTAGGGATGGTGACGGAGGGAGCGCGGGGTGCGGGCCTTTAAATATGCTACCTTAAGTAACTGCCAAAGTAGGCCACGATGTTAGAGTGCTTGCAGTCCTTCATCATGACGATTTCCTGCTGCACCACCACAAAGTCCTCCCCTGTGGAGAGACGGCAGACGTGAGAGAGCAGGTGAGGAGAGAGACAAATTCACATATGTACATAAACACACATTTATAAACACATAGACAAACGTATGTAAACACACTTGAATGACTTTAAAAGGAACTTCAGTTGCTTCTACATGAATAAAATAAGTTTGAATTATTAATGTTTTGATGCAGACACACGCTTAAACCACCTCGCTGAACCAAAGCACTCTGGCAAGACTAGCTGGGAACTTACAGAATTGGCCAAAAAAAAGTAAGTAGACTCCTCTCTGTCTCTAAACAACTACCAAACTGTGCATTAGTCTGCATACTGACCCGGATGTGCAGAGATAATGGCTCGGAGGATTGATTTAGCAGAATCAATGCGTTATTTGTAATCTATGCTAGTCCCTTTTGATGAAGGCATCTGTCAAACTGGCAAAGCTATCACTGCAAACATTAAGCTCCACACCTCCCAAATGAGGACCATACATCTCAGAATCAATGAGCCGCACGACGTCCAACTACGATCACTGAGGGGAATCAATTCCACAGATCATAATTACACAGGCTGGGAATATTCCGTTTGGCAGCTTGTCAACACCACCAGAAGGCCAGTGTTTCCCGACACTCAACGCTATTCTAACGCAGGGGAACGTGATGGGCTTGGAAACTGGGGAAATAGAAACCAATAGAAGCTATGTTTTGGTGGGGGCCTGTCTCCTTGAGGGTGCACTCAAAACACACAATCAAAACACATGCACACACTCACAGATAAGAAATTATCTTAATGACAAGGCGGCAGTGAATAGCCC
Source organism: Oncorhynchus mykiss (assembly GCF_057628025.1). Taxonomy (NCBI): domain Eukaryota; kingdom Metazoa; phylum Chordata; class Actinopteri; order Salmoniformes; family Salmonidae; genus Oncorhynchus; species Oncorhynchus mykiss. The sequence continues at coordinate 16,117,444 of NC_143038.1, read as the reverse complement.
TTGACGAAAACCCGCTGGGGATGCTTGCTTTTCGTTTTTAGCAGCTCTGTCAATATGGGATGGGATGCGTGCTGCACATTCAAACCCGGCACTCTCCATCAGCAAGTTAGCACTAGCACTGTTGCTAGGTCAGCGCATTTCTCCCAGGCAGAGCTATTGAGCGCAGCTCCACCCGATGCTTCTTCAGAGGAAGAAGCAGGGCACGATTATTGGCTTTAACGAGAAATGACTGCCCATGAAGCTCTCCCTCGCCTTCGATTGGCCCGAGGGACAGACGGCGGGGCCTGGTTGATTGTCGAAAAAAATAGATTCTCATCCAATGTCCCCTGGGGTTCGTGGACCTGACGGCGCCGATCTGGGCTGACCTTGATCTCCGTCTCGGGTCTCAACGTCTATAAACGTGTGCGCCGGGACAAACGCTTTGGAGGAGCGCGAGAGAGAACAAAGTCACTTTAGTGTGACTGCTGACTTAATGATGGACGCTCCAGGCCTCATTAAAAAGCTGACCATTTATTTTTTTTACACCTCCCTCTTTATCTCTCTCGCCACTATTCAATATTTCTAAGCCGGTCGCTTGCTCCGCGTTCAAAATTCCTTCTGTAGTCTCAATGAGAGATGAAAATAAACATGTATGCTGGCTTACGTAATGGCTCATTAACATGTATGTAACGTGCTGGATATGCAAAGCGAGGGTTGTCTATAGCGTTGGCGCTGCAGCAACAACAACAAAAAAAGAAGAAAGTTTACTCGAACCCTTATGATGAATGAAATATCGGTGGGGGGGTTTTGCGGGTCTTTTTCTGCTTACGGCCTCCTCCTGAGGGAGTGTCCTAGGATTCACTTTCAACAGTGACCAAGGTCAGATGGCCCTGGTGCTTCCTGTCGTGGTGAGCCTGTCCTTCTCCGGTGACGCGGTGACATTTTTCCAGCACAGAGGGGATTGGAGAGAGGAGCTGACTGTGTAGGATGCTCTGGGGGTGAAGTTTCCCCTAGGTACAGATCCAGGATTAGCATCTCCTGCTCCAATCATAACGTTAACCATTCGTTGGGAAAAGGCTAAACTGACCCAAGATCAGTGTCTATGGGGCATGTAGGACTGGGGAAGAAGCCTACTACTGACTGCAATCGCCTCTATGTGCGAACACCAAAGGAGTGACTTTGGATAAACTCCTGCACACTTATCTCGAGCTTGACAGAATCAGTCTTTGGACTCAAAACAATTTCTAAATATGTTATATTTAGAACACAAGTGGAGGTTTACTGGCTTGTTACAGAGATGTAATGTAAGCTGAATTGCCTACATGTTGTTTTTTTTAAGTTAAGAACATGGTGTTAACAATGAATCATTCTAAAAGTATTTTTTTCTTCTGTCATTCATTTACTCTATTCTTTTTGATCACAATATCCTACAAATACATGGAATGAAGTATTAATCTGCAGTTACAAAACAGTGTTTAATATTAACATTCTGGTCACTAAGACCTTACATATTGTAACTGTATGGACCAAATGGTTGTTTTTTATTTGGGCTATTTAGCAAACATGTTTGGCAAGGAATAAAGACTTGTATTGCTGACCCCAGAAGAGTAGAGCTTACCTTAGCACAAGGATAATGGAATGCAGTTGCCCTTAAGCTCTGACATAAGGTCAGTTTCTTTGCAGCTTTACCCCCTGACCGGTGCAGTTTAAGCCTCCGGTCAAATGCAGTGCACTATGCAATAGGGTGCACCCTTTGGGATGCACACATACACTGACAGCAAGCAAGGACCACATAAATGTGATGGCTGTACAACCACAATCTCATGTTGGCTAACAGAAAATGGCTTAGAGTTGGCAGATACCATGGACGACTGGAAGCAATCAAGGTTGTGCTCATTAGGCACCAAACGGAAGAAAAAAGGAATTCAAAAACGGAATGCTCATTTTGGTTTTCCGTTGCAAAATGTTTTCAAACTTTTCCCGTTGCGTGCCCTAATGAACAGGATCCAGATTTGGTGGAGGGGGCCTTATGGAAACAGATTGTGATCTATTGGAGCAGTTACACAGATCTTGGCAGCCTCTAAGCCATATTGTTGGGCTGTACATGGACAGCACAAAGCACAAGATGAAGATAAAGCCTGGCAGCCAGCCCAAATGAAAAGGAAACTGTGACCGAGATGCCATCTGAAAATCAAACAGCACAAATTAGAACAAATTGGAACAAGTAAAAAAAAAAAAGAAGCAAATATGAAATGACTTCTTTGAATTCTGCACAGCACGCCACTAAAGCGAGATAAGCCAATTAGACCAAAGCAAACTGTTGCTAGGGAATATTAGTTGGGCTAAAGCTTTGAAAGCATCTTTGGGAAACAGTTTTACATTTGAGATTGAAACAGACAGGCAGATATAACAAGGTGCTGAATATGGTGTCCGGCGTTGGTTAACTGTGACATGTTAGAGGGTGTTAGCCGCCCACCCTTGGGGTGTGTGTGTGTGTGTGTGTGTGTGTGTGTGTGTGTGTGTGTGTGTGTGTGTGTGTATGTGTGTGTGTGTGTGTCCACTCCACACACTATGAATAGTCAATCTGTCAGCCTATGTCTAGCCTACGTAGGTTCCCATGGTCCTGGCATTGGCGACACACCTCGAGCCATCGACCCTGTCGCCACGAAACGCACTCCTGGACATCATGGCGACATCTGTCAAGAGTGCCAGCTGCCCTGGCCGTGATGCGTACTGACAAGCACCTCCATGTCACTCCACGCTGTCACGGTGGATTGTGGCACCTTCCCCTCGTGTTGCCGTGCTGTTGGCATTTTAAGAGGTAGGGTGAAAACCTTGGCAGCATGAATGTTAGATGGGGTTCCTGCACTGCGTTAGCAGGAATGGCTAATAAGAGACCTCCGGGCTGAACTCCACCGCATGTGGTCCACCTGATAAATGCGGGCACACACACACACACTCTCTTCCTCTCTCGCTTTAAAGCTTCTGACCACTTTCCAGCTCCAATTGTCACCGTCAATCTAACCATCAAAGGCCTGTCAAGTGCATTCTCTACCTCTAATGCACTGTAAGAAGACAATAAGCATTTCAACCCTAAACATCCGCAAGGGAAGTTCAAACGACATCGGAAACCCCATATTGATTTTTTTTATTTAACCAGGTAGGCCAGTTGAGAACAAGTTCTCATTTACAACTGCGACCTGGCCAACAACACAGAGTTACACATAAACAAACATACAGTCAATAACACAATAGAAAATATATGTACAGTGTGTGCAAATGTAGAAGATTAGGGAGGTAAGGCAATAAATAGGCCATAGAGGCAAAAAAAAATTATTAACATTTAGCATTAATCCTGGAGTGATAGATGTGCAGATGATGATGTGCAAGTAGAGATAATGGGGTTCAAAAGAGCAAAAAGATAAATAACAACATGGGGATGAGGTAGTTGGATGGGCTATTTACAGATTGGCTGTGTACAGGTACAGTGATCGGTAAGCTGCTCTGACAGCTGATGCTTAAAGTTAGAGAGGGAGATATAAGTCTCCAGCTTCAGTGATTTTGCAATTTGTGCCAGTCATTGGCAGCAGAGAACTGGAAGGAAAGGCAGCCAAAGGAAGTGTTGGCTTTGGGGATGACCAGTGAAATATACATTCTGGAGTGCGTGCTACGGGTAGGTGTTGCTATAGTGACCAGTGAGCTGAGATAAGGCAGGGTTTTACCTAGCAGAGACTTATAGATGATCTGGAGCCAGTGGATTTGGCGACGAATATGTAACAAATGATAAGTCCCCACCCAATGGGCCCCGGTAAAAGGTAGTGCACAATATAGGGAATAATCATTTGAAATGCAACCTTGAAGTGACTGGAATTCCCAACAACACAGAGATGTCACAGTACAGGGTTCTTTTATGATAAACAGGCTCACACACCTAACATTGATGGTCTTTCATAAAGTTGGCTTTGAAAAAAGTGCATTGAGTGACTACATGCAGAAGACAATGATACTCTGTAAGGACTGCTTACAAGGTAAGGTTACAAATATGTAATTTTGTAATTTGGCTTACTATCCCTTTATATAAATAAAACATGGTTAACAGTAAGCTGTGGATGATAATACAACTGACACAAATCAAATGTTTGAAATGATCATGGCACCACGAGCACAACCTAAAAATATGCCACAAATAAACCCCAAATCAATTCCTGTTATTGTAGAATTATGCAGTGTCCTTACAAGAACGGACACACGAAGGGAGAGGAAAGTTGCAGCAAATCAATAGTGCCTCTTAACGTTAGAAGCGCTACGACAGAGGTCCCCCAGTCCAAAAGCCTTGCAGAAATACTCCAGTCTTGTGTGTCTATACTAAAGCCGCTTCCAAAATGGAACCCTAATTCCCTATGTAGTGCACAATTATTTCATTCTTTCCTAAATAGGGAATAGGGTGCCATTTGGGACACATGACCAAAAGCAAGGCAGGAGCTGTCACAGCGGATATGGTAAAGAGGTGGTTTGACATTAAAAGGAGAGGATTGGGAGAGTCAGGGGGCGGTTCAATACTGACTGACCCCTCAACCTTCCACCCAAGAATAGCTTTGGTTGTTGAAGAACACACTCACGTACAAGGACAACAACACACACGGCCGCACGTGCACACACACACACACACAAAATTATGAAAGTTAACATTGGATAGCTACAGATGTAGTAACTTCATTTGAGCCAGTTTGCTACAGCAGGAAAATAATCCTGCAGCAACAGGAAATGTGAATTATTATAATTTATGGACATTTTTGTAGGGGTTGATACATTTTCTTGGAAGGGAAAATGAAGTCTGAAATGTCAAAGTGGAAATTACAAACTTCAGAAGCCTTTTTAAAACCGCAAATACACCACACGTTTTAAATGTCCTGTACTGTAGGAAAATTCTCCTGCAACGGGTTAATCAAATTATGATCCTATTCTGTACTGTAGATTTAACGGACTGCCTGAAAGTTGAATATTAGTGGTAACACACACAAGCGTGCTTCACATGAGCAGGGGCTGTATGTAGTAGTGTTCATTATTTCTATAGGAGCTAGTTCTTCCTGTCTGAACTCTTACCAGCCGCAACGTCAGATGGTACCCCACAAGTCTCAGGCTGCATATCTGCACACACATAGATAACCGCACACACACACTCACGTGCACGCACAGTCCATCAAGCCTACCACCTGCTGACACCCAGTCTCACAAGCCAAACTCAAAGTGAATCCCTGTTGATTTATAGCAAGAAAATGTAAGTAAACATTTCTTTAGTCTCTAGCCTAGCCTACACCCACCAGTTCCCACTCCCTGGGTTGGTTCATCCCAACTATAGCATCAACAGTTAACTGTAAAATGAGTCTGAAAGTTGACCAAGACCAAAATGTTAATAAGATGTATCGAGTTGTTGTTTGATTCGGATTCTAAATAGCACCATACCTATTAGAATCAGTAAAATACCAATATAATATCATGTGACTGTACAAAATGAGAATTCCACATTGACTCCTAGCCACCCTTTTGTAGATCTGAAAGGATTGGATAGGTATAAGCAATAAAGTAATAGCTCCACTTTGTCATCAAATATTGTCGTGAGAAGGCTTATACAGTGCCTTGCGAAAGTATTCGGCCCCCTTGAACTTTGCGACCTTTTGCCACATTTCAGGCTTCAAACATAATGATATAAAACTGTATTTTTTTGTGAAGAATCAACAACAAGTGGGACACAATCATGAAGTGGAACAACATTTATTGGATATTTCAAACTTTTTTAACAAATCAAAAACTGAAAACTTGGGCGTGCAAAATTATTCAGCCCCCTTAAGTTAATACTTTGTAGCGCCACCTTTTGCTGCGATTACAGCTGTAAGTCGCTTGGGGTATGCCTCTATCAGTTTTGCACATCGAGAGACTGACATTTTTTCCATTCCTCCTTGCAAAAAGGCTCGAGCTCAGTGAGGTTGGATGGAGAGCATTTGTGAACAGCAGTTTTCGGTTCTTTCCAGAAATTCTCGATTGGATTCAGGTCTGGACTTTGACTTGGCCATTCTAACACCTGAATATGTTTATTTTTGAACCATTCCATTGTAGATTTTGCTTTATGTTTTGGATCATTGTCTTGTTGGAAGACAAATCTCCGTCCCAGTCTCAGGTCTTTTGCAGACTCCATCAGATTTTCTTCCAGAATGGTCCTGTATTTGGCTCCATCCATCTTTCCATCAATTTTAACCATCTTCCCTGTCCCTGCTGAAGAAAAGCAGGCCCAAATCATGATGCTGCCACCACCATGTTTGACAGTGTGTTCAGGGTGATGAGCTGTGTTGCTTTTACGCCAAACATAACGTTTTGCATTGTTGCCAAAAAGTTCAATTTTGGTTTCATCTGACCAGAGCACCTTCTTCCACATGTTTGGTGTGTCTCCCAGGTGGCTTGTGGCAAACTTTAAACGACACTTTTTATGGATATCTTTAAGAAATAGCTTTCTTCTTGCCACTCTTCCATAAAGGCCAGATTTGTGCAATATACGACTGATTGTTGTCCTATGGACAGAGTCTCCCACCTCAGCTGTAGATCTCTGCAGTTCATCCAGAGTGATCATGGGCCTCTTGGTTGCATCTCTGATCAGTCTTCTCCTTGTATGAGCTGAAAGTTTAGAGGGACGGCCAGGTCTTGGTAGATTTGCAATGGTCTGATACTCCTTCCATTTCAATATTATCGCTTGCACAGTGCTCCTTGGGATGTTTAAAGCTTGGGAAATCTTTTTGTATCCAAATCTGGCTTTAAAACTTCTTCACAACAGTATCTCGGACCTGCCTGGTGTGTTCCTTGTTCTTCATGATGCTCTCTGCGCTTTTAACGGACCTCTGAGACTATCACAGTGCAGGTGCATTTATACGGAGACTTGATTACACACAGGTGGATTGTATTTATCATCATTAGTCATTTAGGTCAACATTGGATCATTCAGAGATCCTCACTGAACTTCTGGAGAGAGTTTGCTGCACTGAAAGTAAAGGGGCTGAATAATTTTGCACGCCCAATTTTTCAGTTTTTGATTTGTTAAAAAAGTTTGAAATATCCAATAAATGTCGTTCCACTTCATGATTGTGTCCCACTTGTTGTTGATTCTTTACAAAAAAATACAGTTGTATATATTTATGTTTGAAGCCTGAAATGTGGCAAAAGGTCGCAAAGTTCAAGGGGGCCGAATACTTTCGCAAGGCACTGTATCTATCCGAACCTCTCCGATTTCATATTAAGAGGTGTTAGAGTGATCGGTTGACTTGTAAATAGTGTTATAGGTAGCTCAAAAGTAGGAGACCGCTCATCGCAATGGAGTGTTTCCTTAAGGTTGCGTTATCACACAGAGCAAACAGCCTTAGCAAATGAATAGATTAGGATTACTAGAATGGAACCACAAGAGGTTGGTGGCACCTTAAATGGGGGAGGACGGGCTCGTGGTAAAGGCTGGAGGAGAATGGTATCGAATACGTCAAACGCGTGTTTCACGTGAATGGAACGTCATTACCAAACTAATTCTAACATTACTTACATATGATCAATTCAACCTCAATAGATGACCTAATCCACGTATCATAGACAGGAGACAGAAATGGCCTTAGGCTAAAAAAGTTAGCATCCGAGAGCTAGTTTGCTATTATTCCCACATATGGAAGCATCAGAACAGAATGCAGTTTAGAGATTGCAAGGAGACTGATAACATGCTATTCATAGCAGAATTCAATTGCACAACTGACCGGTGACAGATTATCACCAAACACAAACCAACTATAATTAGGCTGTTTTATAGTAGCAATGATGACTAACTGTGGACCAATGAGATAGTCTGCTAATGCTAACTAAGAAAAACACTACAATAAAAATTGCTTTTTGGATTGTTAGACATCGCCTCTATAGGTTATTGGAGAAGTGAGTCAGTTGGCCTATTCCACACCTAGTTTATCCTTATGAACAAGGTTGTGTGTGTGTGTGTGTGGGGAGGGGGGGGATTTTTTTTTAACCCTATTCTGAATATTTTGTGTTAGTGCTGGGCTAGAATAAAAATGTGTAACCCCTGAGGGTGTCACGTAAATGGACGAGCTGCACTGATGTAGAGTAACAGGTAACACTTTGCCTATGGAAGTCCTGCAATCTTCACACATTGTTGCATCGTGACAGGATGTGACATTCAATGCATTTTAATAATACAAGGCATTTGAGCTCTGTGTTTCACTGCTATGCAATAATGTGAAATTGCACGGGATCCCTCCAGGGTACTTACTAGCAACAGCTCTACAAGAATATCAACAGTGTTACTTTAAGTTTTTCTGAATAACAATTCATATCCATCATTATCACCTTATCAAATTATAAGGACATCTTGGATTTTGATGCATTCGATATAAGCAGGCAGCTTTTGAAATACCACAGAGACTTCAAATCTGATATTCCTCTCCATTCGAAAATTATAATCTTATTGTGGCGCAGACAAAGAGCTTGGCCGCAAGCTCCAACAGGTTTACTCTTAACACTCCAACTTAATCAAGCCCTGCCATCTGAGGCTGAGATTAAGGTAAATCTGGTCTGATATGGCTCCCAAGGCTAGCTCCACTCCACATTCCTGGCCTGACGTGGGACACATTCCATTTGGGACGCAACCAGGACTGCCTGACTATTATAGAAAAAGTCCCAGAAAAAAAACACACACACCACTCTCATCTAAAGCAATGGGTAACAAATGATAAATGGTAGGCATGAAGCAGATGCCTTTTACGCTAATAGGGCCGGTGTGTGGCCTATACAGGATTTAAACCCGCAGCTCTACTGTAAGCAACATGCTCCAACCAACTTAACCACTAATGTTATGCTCTCACTGGGTCATAATATACTGTACTTCCATGCATATGGCCTGGGGCATACAGGTGGGTTTCATTTGCATAACGCTTTTGTATTTTGCCTAGGGTCTTGAGTCAATTCCTCCACATGTTTAGTGGGTCTCAGAAATAGGCACAGTAATGACTGGAGAAGTAGGATGGTGGGGGAGAGAAGATTTAAGTAAGTCAAATGGAATAATAGGTCAGGAGAGGCTAAACTAACTGAGACAGTGAGTTGAGGTGTAGGGTGACGTTGCCCCTCGACGCTAAGCTTGGGTCACTTTTGTATTTTCCCCACTGATTGGTGGAGGGCAAGCTGATCCTAGATCTGTACGTAGGGGAAACTTCACCCCAGAGTGTGAGAAGATGGAGGCAAAGATTCTTACCGGGCTCCAGTTTGATGACCTTGATGGCCGCCAGCTCCCCTGTGGTGACGTTCCGAGCCTGGAAGACAAACAAGACAGAGGGTGAGCACATCGACCAGTCTCCACACACAGAAAACCACAAGTGATCGATGGAGAGCTGCCCAAGAGCATACCTTGAGGAGGATGTGTTTTGGAACCGGGGCTCGACTTAAAAAAAGGTCCAACGGAGATGTTTTTATCTGAATATAAAATCATTTCTGTGTAACAATTAAGTACCTTACTGTGATTCTTTTTGACCATTTTAAATTAAAACAAACAAAAATATTTTCTTAGCAAAGAGCAATTTCTCAAGCCAGAATTTTGCTATGACTGTCGAGGAGTGGTCTGAGTGGGGAGAGGAAAACTGAAAACTAGCTGTTACTGGTAGACTGGTTTTGAACTTTAGTTCTCATTGGTCTATTAACTAATTATCTACCTGGTGTCAAAAACTCCATCTCACCAAAGCAGGCTGATTTCACAGTATTATTCCAACCTCATAGTGTGGAAATCACGTTTGACTGCACTGGGCCTTTAAATAGCTACAGATAAAACTTGCATAGTCATGATGACTCCGGTTTTTCGAGATTCTGGTATAATGGGACTACTGTGTATTCTGGTTTTTATCCCAACTTGACTAGTGCGGAATTGACGGTCACAAGGAAAATCATGGTTCATGTGTTCAGTGAGAAGATATTCAAGTCATTATGGATTGAAAACCAACATGTGGTTATTCAGGATCAGGGAATGATCATTTAGATAATACGTCTATTTTATTGTGGAGACATGCAATAGGCCAACCTTCAATACAGGTTATTACTAGACGGGGAAATCAAAACACAGAAAAGAAGCATAAAGGCAGACATTTAGCCGGCGGATTCAAAGGTTAATCGAAATTGGTTTAGGATTGAGGTTGAGTTTAGAAGGGGTGAGTTAAGGTAAGGGTTCAATTAGAGCTAGGGTTAGGGTCGGGGGTGGGGGGGTTAAGGTTACCACTGCCAAGCATTAAACATGTATGGGCACTCATCCCGTTCAGACTGCACTCTCACAAGGGGGGCAGTGGATGGAAGGCATGGGAGGAAACAAGACACAGGATCAATGACTTGAGTCTATTTTTCCACGCCTTCTATCTGCTCCACCATCAGATGCAGAGAATCCCAGTTTAGCAGCAGATGTGATGAGCAAGAAAATCATTCAACGCAAAATGGAAAAAAACCTCTGCAGAGCCAGCAAGCTCACATTGTATGTTACATTCATGAAGGGCTGAGCTTGGAGAGAATGGCACATAAAATGAAAACGCCAGCAGGGTACAGTCATAAGATACTCAAATACCTTTGGATAGACGTACTATACAACATAGCTGACCATGGGAGAAAGGTTCATCAAGAATCAATGTCATACTTATAATGACATCTTGGCATGTGTCACAGCAAAGGTGACACTTCTGCGCTTCCTTTAAAGCGATTGGAAAAAGCAACACATAGATTTTCCACAAAAGACAGTGAAACAAATTAGCACGCACACACACACACACACACACACACACACACACACACACACACACACACACACACACACACACACACACACACACACACACACACCTGTGAGGCATATTAAAACCTTGGTGAAATTGAATACAAATTTCTGCGCAGTCTTTCATTAATGACCTGGACGCGCTTTGCGAAAAACACCTCCAAAAGGTTAACTAGCACCTTATGGGAAACGTAGACCGCTCGGAGATCAATAGCGGGATCAACCGCACTGGTGGTGTTAACAGGCACTTCTACCAAAGGTCGATATCTAATTTAGTAGAAAATGGCAAATCATATTGGCCATTACCGCATGTTAAATGCAAACTACGCCTGTGAAGTACAACGGCCACCACCAGCACACCGCCCCCACCTCATCCCACCACCCACCCTAAGGTGAGAGCTGAGGACCGTGGGAATACGCCCACCGGGTATCGACCAGTGCCCTTGAGGGGGCAAAGGGAGAGGAAGGGGCTGGCTGATGATGATCATGTCACAAGGTCTCGGTATGGTTAAGTCCATTGGGTTTCCCCCTCTGTCTAGTTTCTCCATATCTAGTTAGAACCTAGAACGGCACCATCGTCTAGCATTCTGGAGTCAAGTGGCCATGTTCCAATACATGCATTTGAAGTTGTACAGTATGCTGGAACGGGCAATCAGAAACAAGTCGCTGTCATGTTGATCCACCTAACCAGGCTTTTCAGATTTCTGATCGTCAAGAACAGAAGAACAAGACTCAATAGCTCTCAACGGGACATCATTCTAGTAACCCTGAGCCAAAAATAAATTGTAAACTATTTGATTAGGTTCTGTGTTAGATAGGAGCCGGAAAGTCTTTGGCTACTGCATCCCCCTCTCCGCAAGTCTAAGGGCCCAAAACGTCACCTCCCCTTCCCGAAATTCAAAGGATGCCCCCGCCCTGCGAAATTGTGATTCCTCAATATAACCAGTGACGCAAACCCAGTGCAGTGCAACAATGTTCCTTGCTAGTTGCCGCATCCCAAAGTCTGTTGACGGACGTTACGTGAACATTTATGTACCGCACTCCGCGAGGGATTAAAGCAAATGAGCTTAGAGAGTACACACTCTGCAACATTCCACGACCAACGTTAGCCTCCTACCGACGTCACGGTGGCAAAGGAAAAGGAGGAGAAGCAGACAGGCCATGAATCCTCTGACTGGCCCCCACCTAATTCTTCTCCGACCTCTCTACGAACTTCAACCCCTACTCCTTCCAACCTTCCCCCTTTTCCCTCCATTGGGAGCACTAACCCTACCCCAACCGCTCCAGCGCCACTCAGCCAAGGCAACACAGGGTCAAGATACAGCTTTCCCCTCCATCGGGAACGCTGACCCAACTCTCCTCCGCCCCAGTTCCATGCACTCAGCCAAGCTCAGGCAGCACAGGCGCAGGGCACAGCAGGCCCTTTGGCTACCATCTCAGGTAATTACAGCCAGAGAAAATACATCTCAACATAGGCCAAAGCGACACGGGCCACAGGGGCCACAGGGTTCACACAGACTGTAGAGCAGAATCTGGAGCGACCTGTTCTTTGCACCAGGGCAGTATTTATTTCACTGCATTTTCAGCAAATGAGATAGATACATGTTCAAGGCAATGTGTAGGCTTGTTGCTTTTGTATGTGATCAGTTACAGCGGTTTTGTGATGTTTAATGTGTGATGTAATTACTGTCATTGTTTGTAAGAATAACAGATGGAAATATAATCCAGAAATGCAGTGAGACATGTTGTTTTCTGTGTCTGATCAATCTATTCCTGAATGTCAACACTCAAAAGTCAGAGACATGTCAGGAGGGAGACTAAAAAGAGGATGTTCGGGGCAGACACTTATGTCTTTATTGGGTCATTTAATGTGAAATAGGAGCAACTAATGACCCTGACGTTGTGGACTTTTCTGAAATGTAACCCATAGAAATGACCTTTGGGGGAAAGATGTTTATTATACATTTCACATCTGTCTCCAAATGGATTGAGAAATAAGTCATGTTTTGTTCCATTCTCACACAGAATGACCCTATTTCCCTTCTGCATGCCTGCTCATAGCAGTGCTGTGGAATTCCACTCACTTCCTGGTCTGAGTGAAACAAGAACTACCATTGATCCAGCAGCTTTGTTTACAAAGGGAGTATGACAGATAGGGGTAGCTAATGCTAAATGCTAATCTTTCATGGTGAGGAAAGAGAAGACCTCTTTTGAACTTGTACTGAAAAATGTTACAGTGGAGTGAAGGCATCCATGAAGTATTTAACATGTTAAAGGGACAGTTCACCCAAATTACAAAATGGCATGCATTGACTTGCATTGTACTTGTGCCTTAAATGCAAAAAAAGTTAGCACTTGGAGACAGTCGCCAGGTAAACAAAACCAAAGCAAGACACCTTGTCCATAGACTGCTTACAGGGTAAGGAAACTAATATGTAATTTTGTAATTTGGGTGAACTAACCCTTTAACATTTTCCTGAGTCAAGTAAAACCGGTGTATGGTTTTGCGTAGCGACCTTTATAAAATACCAGGTAGACTCCCGTCTGAAATAGGCAAACCACAAAATGTTTTACAAAAATACAGCCACAAATTTTTTATGCAGGTTTGATAGAATCCAGGCCACTTTAATGTCAACAGTGTACTTCTGACTTTGGACAGACACTCAGAATGACATATTTATAATATAATAAAACATGTCACTTAGCAGATGCTTTATATCCAAAGCGACTTATTGTTTATTAAGTGCATGTGATCACTGCGGGAGTTGCACAGGCGATATTGACATTACTAGCTCAATGTTTGCTCAACTTGCTCAACTTCAAGGCCTGAGGAACAAGTCTCAAAAACCCAACCCTAGGAAACAGTGACTAGGGTCTGGTTTCAATAACAGACTGTTTTGGCAACTTCGATAAGGGGGAAAAAAAATGTCCAGGGTGGTTTCTTTTCAGACAGACAACTCTCCCAACAAATCACGAGACAGATACACCAGAACGTTGCAATTCGAAACCAAAGTTTCCAGACAAAACCTTTGCAGTGGTTTTAGTGAAGGTAGCTGAAGCAAACTAGCCACTTGCGAAACGTACTCATTAGAAATAACCTCTGTGATCTCCATCTTGCTAGATACTATTGTGAATTTTATTCAAGCGGATAAGATCGTGATGTGGGCATTGATGTAGTTACTCTATACCTAAAGAGTCCGTCATTGAAACCAGACCCTAATTACGGTTGTTTAGGTTCGGGTTTTCAAGACTACTGAAGAACAGGTCCGTTAAGAGCTGACAGAGAGGATTTCCTCAGCTTTCCAAACCACAGGGTCCAAAAGTGAGAGAACCTCTGTGTCCAGCCTCTCACACCTTTGGGTGACACCTCTGTGAGAGGGGGGTACGGAGCACGCTGGGGCGTGCTTCTAAACATTGCAGATAGAAATAGAATGAATAGAGCTGACAACTCCCTATTCTACTGCACATGACAGATAATCCAACATGTTCTACACAGTACATTTCTATCTGAACATGCATCCTCCTCAGGCCCCTAGGTCAAAGTCTGTGTTTCACTTTGTTTTACAGGTCTCTATTTAGGCTACTTGTCAGTCATGTTAATGAAATGTTAAACAATGTTGTGGTCCTCTGTAGCTCAGTTGGTAGAGCGTGGCGCTTGCAATGCCAGGATAGTGGGCTCAATTCCTGGGACCACTCATATGAAAAATGTATGCGGGTAGGACTGTACGACGCAATGGATAAAAGCATCTGCTAAAGGGCATATATTATACATATAAATGGTAATTGCATATTAATGACCCGGTAATTACTTAGGCTGCAAAAAAATACCTGATCCTAGATCAAGGACAAAATAAACTGCTAACTAGGGATGTAATGATTCAGCGATACGCATTGGTCCTGGTTCAAATGTCCCCGGGTCCCTAAACTGATCCAAATTTAGCATGAATCGGTCATAAAATCGATTCAAACGTTACGAATCGGCGGTGCTCATATTACTTTCTACCTTCTGAAAATACCTCATATTTTGTGACAACTGATGCGTCCTCTCTTTCAATGTCGAACTAAGCAACTGTGTTGACAGTCATTGATGTGCAAGTAATTTTACATGCCAAACAACTCAGGCATTATCAGTCGCCTAGTCAAACTGCGCTTGGTGCACGGCTTAGCATGCTGACCAAGAGGTAGGCCGCGCGGCACCTTCAACATCAAAATGTTTGTAAAATGGCTTGCGCATTATTAGGCTTTATTAGTTGAGTGACAACCAATATAATATGCTAGATTATTGTAATCAAATGTGCGGTTGAAAAGTGTTTTTTACCGGAATAAAGTAGCCTAAACTACCGCCTGAGAAACGTCTCATCTGGCTGTAGCATACCTGCTGATCGGGGCTTAGGCTACATTACATTTAATGTTCCGGTTTACCATCAGCAATAGTTTTGGTCATTTTTAGATATACAGGGTAAAGTTGAAAATTTCATGAGAACAGAAAACAAACGGTTTGACATGGGGGGTGAAATCCAAAGTTGTGCTATATATTCATTGGCTATGTCATATGATTTTTTTTAAAGAAAAATATTGATTACATTACGAGCTCAAACACTTTGAATCTGCAAAAATGGCTAATTAATTAGTGGGTGATGGTGATTTCAGATCGAAAGTGGAGGTAGAAAAAGCTAACATTACCTCCCTTGTCTGATAGTGAGGTGGTAGATGCCCTGTTTCCCTTATGGCTCAGCACAGGTGCCTACATTACACATGTATATAATTCTCACACACAGACAGACAAACGGAGAGAGAGAGGTCAGCTCAGAGAGATCCAGCTCAGAGAGATCCAGCTCAGAGAGATCCAGCTCAGAGAGGCCCAGCACGAGTGCCATCAGCAGCCGTTTTGAATTTAGAATGGAAAATGAATGTATTTATGCAACAAATGTTGGTGTATCGAATCGCACCGAACCAATTCAAACTAAAACGTATCATTCCTGTATTGTTTCAGAGGCCATGTATCTAGATACGTATCGAATTGTCTTGAAAGGGAAAGATGCACATCCCTAATGCTAACCATAGTCACAAAAAAGCGTAGATGGGGAACCGAAAGGGTGCTATGACAAAAAAGGAGGCCTTTTTTTATTCTAAGCATTTGACTCCTGAATAGGGCGGTTTTGACGATTCCCGGATGTGGATACACGTTCATACAGAGTGCCTGTGAAGGAAGGTCTAGTGTGATTTCAGTGTCTGACCATTAACTCCATTCTGAATGTTAGAAATATTTATTCATTATTTAAAAGCTCCTTTATAATGCCTACATAGAGGTGTCATAAGTATGTCATTCAAGCACAAAGTAAGGAGATGGGTTTAGGGTCTTGTGCTTCATACCAGATAGAATCTGGTTATGTGACATCATTTGTCAACTTCTAATGTAACGCCAATTAAGTAGTGTTTATGACAACCTTATGTAGCAAGGCATTATGATGACATATTTAAAACAAAGTGTTAGGCTATTTTAAAGCAGTAGTGACATAAGCATTTATGAACCGCTAATATACCTCTTATGAATGTGTTATGAAGGCCTTATGTAGGTACCCTTCAAATAAAGCACTGCCTAAGACGTATCAGAGCCAGGTGTGTTCAAAGTCAGGGTCATGAGCCCCGGTTGGTCCGTATGGGGAGATTCCAATCTCGGCGCTGTGATAGCGGAACAGGAAGGGACAATGGCCCAGTTGTGGGACTCGGGTAAATAATTGATGAAAAATTCCAAGTGTGAAAGGATTGGGTGACAACATTTATGAGGGTTCGCTGAGGAAAAGAACATTGGTGCCGTCTTGTGTTTCGCAACAGGCTTTTTATACAAAAGACAGTTAATTGATACTGTAAAATAGATGCTTTGTATTCACACATGAAAAGGATGGCCTCACTGTCTCCTAGCTAAGGGTAGACTTTGATTTTATTTTCATACCATGAGAAAGACGTACCAAGAGATATGTAGGCCTACCGGGAGATTAATGGCGAGAGAGTGATAGAGAGAGTGAGATCTCAACAGACTGAATATGTATCAGATTAGTATCTAATTGGCTAGGAGGAAGAGAAGAGAGAACAGGAGAGGCAGAGACAGAGACAATGAGAGAGAGAGAGTGTAGTATGTGGCGTGAAGAAGGCAGGCCAACAAGGATCAAGACAAGGGGGTTAGTAAGCTAGAGTGTTAATCACCTTAACCAAATCAAGCGCATCCCCCCCATAGCCGTGCCTCTGGACAGCTTAAATGGACTGAGATGACTGGATGCCAAGTAGGCTCTTCACTACACTCTCTCTACACAATGGCTGCTGCTGGACCACATCCAGTCAATGTCTATTCAAAGTTTAGCCCCAAACTTCAAAGAGTTCCGGTTGAGCTGAACTTGGGGTGTATTCAGTGCACACCGTAGCAAAATGTTTCGCAACGAGTTTCTATTGGACAAATTCAGGTAGGTCCCTCCTCATTTCATTTGTTTTCTTCTGTTTAGTTTTTAGTGAATACACCCCTGAAAGTTTAGGTAGCACATGAAATGCAGTACTTCCTGAAATGCAGGAAAATCAATGGCCCTGTTGGAATAGTTCAAATGCATCCTTCCCTCCTTCATTTCTTTAAGTAATCACAGATCGGAATTGGTTGGATCAGTGAAGTAAATGGGGTGGTAACCTTGCTTTCTTCTTTCCAATCACTTATAGATCTGTTGATTACCTCAAGGAAACAAGGAAGGATGCATTTAAGTATTCTAACAAGGCCATTGTGTTTGAAGGAGGCCTAACTCTGTCTGAGGAGATCTGCTTACGCAATCCATTTCACAGTTAACCACCGCAGCCCTTAGAAAGAGAATGAACAAATTCCACTCAAACCAGGACTGCTACGCAAATATGCAGTGTCACCATATTTCCTTTAGACCCGCACTCTGCCTCTCACTATATCTCTCTTGTTCACTTTCCCTCACTCTTTTCTCTATCTATTTATCCATCTGCCTCCTCCACCCTCCTCCCTTCCATTTTTTCCATCCCGCAACTACACACTGACACACTCCCTCCCCAGACAATAGGGCTTCCTCAGATTGTTGAAATCAATACAAAACCATTTTCTAGACGCATAGAAGCCGCAGAACTATCAAAACAACCCAAACAAGCCTGATGTACTGTCCAAACAGGCAGTTCAGTTATTTAAAAAGGGAGTGGGAGGGCGATATCCCCTCACTTGTCAGTCTCACCTTAGGAAAGGAGAAAGCAGGGACAGTGAGAGGCAGACCCCTCTGCTGCTCCCTCCCTCCCTCCGTTGAGACTGACCATCAGATGCAGGCACCATCAGTCCAGGAAAATAAAAAAAAGCTAATTATTTCAATTTATGCTGTGCCTCGCAAGTGATACAACTGATCTATTTTGTTATCAAAGCTCGTGTTTTGGAATATAATATGGTCTTAAAAGAACAATATTGTCAGGCCAAGCACATAGCCAATATGCTCTGATAATAAGTTCAAACTCGCGAGGGGACAAGGTACAAATCTGTCGTTCTACCCCTGAAAAGGCAGTTAACCCACTGTTCCTAGGCCGTCATTGAAAATAAGAATTTGTTCTTAACTGACTTGCCTAGTTAAATAAAGGTAAAATAATACAGTATATATAGACTACTGCACAAACTTCATAACTGTTTTTATTAATGTGGCATACAGTGCCTTGCGAAAGTATTCGGCCCCCTTGAACTTTACGACCTTTTGCCACATTTCAGGATTCAAACAAAGATATAAAAGTGTATTTTTTTGTGAAGAATCAACAACAAGTGGGACACAATCATGAAGTGGAACGACATTTATTGGATATTTCAAACTTTAACAAATCAAAAACTGAAAAATTGGGCGTGCAAAATTATTCAGCCCCTTTACTTTCAGTGCAGCAAACTCTCTCCAGAAGTTCAGTGAGGATCTCTGAATGATCCAATGTTGACCTAAATGACTAATGATGATAAATACAATCCACCTGTGTGTAATCAAGTCTCCGTATAAATGCACCTGCACTGTGATAGTCTCAGAGGTCCGTTAAAAGCGCAGAGAGCATCATGAAGAACAAGGAACACACCAGGCAGGTCCGAGATACTGTTGTGAAGTTTTAAAGCCGGATTTGGATACAAAAAGATTTCCCAAGCTTTAAACATCCCAAGGAGCACTGTGCAAGCGATAATATTGAAATGGAAGGAGTATCAGACCACTGCAAATCTACCAAGACCTGGCCGTCCCTCTAAACTTTCAGCTCATACAAGGAAAAGACTGATCAGAGATGCAGCCAAGAGGCCCATGATCAGTCTGGATGAACTGCAGAGATCTACAGCTGAGGTGGGAGACTCTGTCCATAGGACAACAATCAGTCATATATTGCACAAATCTGGCCTTAATGGAAGAGTGGCAAGAAGAAAGCCATTTCTTAAAGATATCCATAAAAAGTGTTGTTTAAAGTTTGCCACAAGCCACCTGGGAGACACACCAAACATGTGGAAGAAGGTGCTCTGGTCAGATGAAACCAAAATTGAACTTTTTGGCAACAATGCAAAACGTTATGTTTGGCGTAAAAGCAACACAGCTGAACACACCATCCCCACTGTCAAACATGGTGGTGGCAGCATCATGGTTTGAGCTTGCTTTTCTTCAGCAGGGACAGGGAAGATGGTTAAAATTGATGGGAAGATGGATGGAGCCAAATACAGGACCATTCTGGAAGAAAACCTGATGGAGTCTGCAAAAGACCTGAGACTGGGACGGAGATTTGTCTTCCAACAAGACAATGATCCAAAACATAAAGCAAAATCTACAATGGAATGGTTCAAAAATAAACATATCCAGGTGTTAGAATGGCCAAGTCAAAGTCCAGACCTGAATCCAATCGAGAATCTGTGGAAAGAACTGAAAACTGCTGTTCACAAATGCTCTCCATCCAACCTCACTGAGCTCGAGCTGTTTTGCAAGGAGGAATGGGAAAAAATGTCAGTCTCTCGATGTGCAAAACTGATAGAGACATACCCCAAGCAACTTACAGCTGTAATCGCAGCAAAAGGTGGCGCTACAAAGTATTAACTTAAGGGGGCTGAATAATTTTGCACGCCCAATTTTTCAGTTTTTGATTTGTTAAAAAAGTTCCACTTCATGATTGTGTCCCACTTGTTGTTGATTCTTCACAAAAAAAGACAGTTTTATATCTTTATGTTTGAAGCCTGAAATGTGGCAAAAGGTCGCAAAGTTCAAGGGGGCCGAATACTTTCGCAAGGCACTGTAGGCTTATATTTTTTGAAGACATGTTTAAAGAAAAAAATCTGAGCAGTAGCTTTCGGCTTGCTTTATAACTGTGAAAGTGATTTGATCTCAGAAAATGTTGGTGATCACTGCAATAGACAGCACAAGCCTATGGGAAATAGTAATTTTGGCCGCGGACGTCACTGTTACTGTATAGAGCAAGTTTTCAAGGTCTTTGTGGGGGCTGCATGTTGTGGTAATTCGGCCATTTTGTGGCTCCGGGGGAGTTTTCTATACAGCCTGCCAGGTGCAGGCTAAACTGAAATGCCACGCTTTGGCCATAGATCCGAACGCGGATCTGGCGGCATTTCGGAGAATCCCGAGAGCCATGCGTTCTTTGGAGGGGTGAATTGTGGATTTTGCTCAAGTTTCTTTTTTGATTTTAGGATCAATGTTGTCACAGTTGCTTCTCGTTGAAGAGGTAGCTGCTAACATTCCAATGCCGTAGCTAGCTATTCTCTTCCTCCTTTTCTGAATAAATTTCTGACCATTTCTTTCTAGCTGGCAAAATAAGTGAGCTAGATTTTGTGTACTGCCATATGTTGAATACATAACTAAGATGGTCACTGCTATGGGCTAGTAAATATCCTAAACCTAGCCAGCTAGATAGTGATAGCCACAAGCTAAATCTGCGGAGAGAGGGAGGAAAGAATTCACTTGGTTTCATCAGCTGCTGGCTAAATCAAACACATATTTCCACATATAATTGATATATTGTAGAAAAATCCTGACAGACGTTACATATTAAAAGGTGAAGTGCCACTTACAGTTTACCACAGTACAGTAGGTTACAGGCAACATGTTCCTCCACCGTGTGAGTCATAGAAATTACAATCTTGCGTTCGTGGCTTTCCATCAATTTTCATGGCTTTTATACGCAGGGAGCATAAACGGTACAATTGTAAACAAACAATTTATTTTACTATATACCGGTATTGCTGCACGGACCTGTTACGGGTTTTTACTTTACCTTATATAACGGTATTTGAAAGTTTGGTATGTTAAATGTGATATGCCTTGTGTAACGTCCATTTTTATAGTTTACACCACTACTTGAGTCATCCCCTCTCCTCTCTCTCCATGCCACTTCCCACACAGACTTAACCCCGCCCAATATCACTCAAGGAGTTGTTGTTGCTTGACCATGAGACACTTGCGTCTGCATGGTCAATGCAGCACATGCAGGATTTTCTTAGCAAGTTTTAGCTAAATCGTGTTAGCCGCTAATGCTAATCACTAGTTAGCTAGCTAGCTAATAAATGTACAGAGTCAGAGCAAAAGTAGCTTGCTTGCATGTTGTTTGTGCAACAGTATCTTTTAAATCAAAGACGAATAGGCAAAGCATGAATATGTTGGCTAGATGAAGAAACATTTAATGTAGCCAAAGATCATAGGGTATCCAAGGAAACACTTACCATCACTTTGGTTCCTACCCTGTCACAATTTCCTTTGTTGTAATGTCAAACAACACTGTATTCAAAGTGCCCACTATTATTTATATTCCAACCATAGAATTAGAATAAACATTATCTATTGAACAAAAATATAAAATGTAAAGTGTTGGTCCCATGTTTCATGAGCTGAAATAAAAGATCCCAGAAAATGTTCCATATGCACATAAAGTGTATATCTCTCAAATGTTTTGCACAAATTTGTTTACATCCATGTTAGTGAGCATTTCTCCTTTACTAATATAATCTATCCACCTGACAGGTGTGGCATATCAATACGCGGATTAAACAGCATGATCATTACACGGGTGCACCTTGTGCTGGGAACAATAAAAGGTCACTCTAAAATGTGCAGTTGTCACACAACAATGTCACAGATGTCTCAAGTTGAGGGAGCGTGCAGTTGGCATGCTGACTGCATGAGTGACCAACAGAGCTGTTTCCAGATAATTAAAATGTTAATTTCTGTACAATGAGCCACCTCATAGAGAATTTGGCAGTGCGTCCAACTGGCCTCACAACCGCAGACCAGGTGTATCTACGCCAGCCCAGGACCTCCACATCCAGCTTCTTCACCTGCGTGATCATCTGAGACCAGCTACCCAGACAGCTGATGAAAATGTTGGTTTGCACAAACAAAGAATTTCTGCAAAAACTGTCAGAAACAGCCTCAGGCACATCTGCATGCTCACCAGGGTCTTGACCTGATTGCAGTTTGGCATCGTAACTGACATCAGTGGGCAAATTCTCACCTTCGATGACCACTGGCACGCTGGAGAAGTGTGCTCTTCACGGATTAAATCGGTTTCAACTGTACCGGGCAGATGGCAAAAATCGTGTATGGCGTCGTGTGGGAGAGGTTTGCTGTTCAACGTTGTGAACAGGGGTTATGGTACGGGCAGGCATAAGCTACGGACAATGAACACAATTGCATTTTATTGATGACAATTTGAATGCAGAGATACCGTGATGAGATCCTGAGGCCCATTGTCATGCCATTCATCCACCGCCATCACCTCATTTTTTAGCATAATAATGCATGGCCCAATGTTACAAGGATCTCTCCACAATTCCTGGAAAATGAAAAAGTCCCAGTTCTTCCATGGCCTGCATACACACCAGATGTCACCCATTGAGCATGTTTGGGCTGCTCTGGATCAACGTGTACGACAGCATTTTCTAGTTACCGCCAATATCCAGCAACTTCGCATTGAAGAGGAGTGGGACAACATTCCACAATCAACAGCCTGATCAACTCAATGTGAAAGAAATGTGCCGCGCTGCATGAGGGAAATGGTGGTCACACCAGATACACCGACTGGTTTTCTGATCCATGCCCCTACCTTTGTTTTTTTTATCTGTGACCATCAGATGCATTATTTGTATTCCCAGTCATGTGAAATCCATAGACTGGGGCCGAATGAATGTATTTCAATTGACTGATTTCCTTATATGAACTGTAACTTGTTGAAATTGTTGCATTAATATTTTTGTTTGGTCTAGTTCCATTACGCCAACAGTTCACCCAAGTATTTTGATCAAAATCCCAAGTCAAATCGCAACATTTGGTTAAAAATAAGGCCTAGTTTTCTTTCTCCATATCGTGCAGCCCTATGAGGCAGCGTAGAAATGATCTCAAACGAGTGCAAGAAATGCAGAAATTTATGGTAATGCAGGAAATTATTTTAGGTTGAATTGAACAGTATAAAACAATCCAAATTGAGAAAGACCCATTGAAAATCACTTATAAAGCAAATTAAGAACTTTTATTATTGAAAAACATAAATATGGTCCAAGATTTGAAAAATACAGTGATATGATATTTTGGTCACTAAATATAAGCCATTTGTTAGCATACAACTGGTATGCTGTCCATTACAATAACAGTTATAACACCTGCATGGCATTGTCATAAGAATGACAAAGCGAGAGCTTGGGACTCTAAGGTTCTATCTGTATTTTTCTCAATTTTTATTTTATTTGACATAGCCTTGTTCTGTTCAATGTCCTCTACCTAAATATGCCATGAAAATGGCAAAAAAGAATACAAGACAGAAAGTGCTGACACCATTCAAACCAATGAGGGTTCGGAACTTTAAAGCCAATTATCTTAGAGTCATCTTTTTGCAGATAGAATCTTATAATCCCAAGCTCTCGATAGGGAAATAAATGTACATCACATTTTAGTCATTTAGCAGACGCTCTTATCCAGAGCGACTTTTGTCTCAGCATATGACAATAATGTTCCTGACAATGGCAAATTATTCATAGTTATTCGATTATTACTGTACTTGTTCCGTCATTCTTACGACAGTATGACACACTTCAAGTGAAGCATACTGTCTGGAAAAGCCAAGTCCTCCTACTCACAAAAAAGCATTGAAGGAACTCAGACATTTCATTAGCATTCTTTCACATGCAAGAATGTTATCTTAAAGTCAAGGATGATAGACGACGAGGAAACTTATGGAGCCAAATGGAGCAAAGGGAGTATGGTGAAGTTGCCCCTAGACACAGATCTTGGGGCAGTTTAGCATTTTCCCCACTAATGGTTAAGGTTAGTACTGGGTGATGGGCAGCTGATTCTAGATCTGTACCTACTGGAATTTTTCACTGGAACGCAAAATGTTGTCATGTTGCAGCTAGGTAAATCACCATTAGAAAGACCCTATGGGCCTTCATAATAGTCTTGATATTGCACTCGTGCGAGTGTTTTCTGGAATGTGAACGCATATACAGTGGCTTGCAAAAGTATTCACCCCCCTTGGCATTTTTCCTATTTTGTTGCCTTACAAGCTAAACATGTATTTTTGGGAGGTTTGTATCATTTGATTTACACAACTCTGAAGATTCACAAGAAAGAAAAAAAAGAAAACTTGAGCGTGCATTACTATTCACCCCCCCAAAGTCAATACTTTGTCGAGCTACCTTTTGCAGCAATTACAGCTGCAAGTCTCTTGGGGTATGTCTCTACAAGCTTGGCACATCTGGCTCGATGTGATTTTTGCCCATTCTTCAAGGCAAAACTGCTCCAGCTCCTTCAAGTTGGATGGGTTCCGCTGGTGTACAGCAATCTTTAAGTCATACCACAGATTCTCAATTGGACTGAGGTCTGGGCTTTGACTAGGCCATTACAAGACATTTAAATGTTTCCCCTTAAACCACTTGAGTGTTGCTTTAGCAGTATGCTTAGGGTCATTGTCCCGCTGGAAGTTTAACCTCCGTCCCAGTCTCAAATCTCTGGAAGACAAACAGGTTTCCCTCAAGAATTTCCCTTTATTTAGGACCATCCATCATTCCTTCAATAATGACCAGTTTACTAGTTCCTGCCGATGAAAAACATCCCCACAGCATGATGCTGCCACCACGCTTCACTGTGGGGGACGGTGTTCTTGGGGTGATGAGAGGTGGCCCAGCTCTGTGGAGTTTACGGCTAAAGTGGTCCTACGGACAGATACTCCAATCTCCACTGTGGAGCTTTGCAGCTCCATCAAGGCTATCTTTGGTCTCTTTGTTGACTTTCTGATTAATGCCCTCATTGCCTGGTCCGTGAGTTTTGGTGGGTGGCCCTCTCTTGGCAGGTTTGTTGTGGTGCCATATTCTTTCTATTTTTTTATAATTGATTTAATGGTGCTGCGTTTCGTATATTTTTTTTAGAACCCAACCGAGATCTGTACTTCTCCACAACTTTGTCCCTGACCTGTTTGGAGAGCTCCTTGGTCTTCATGGTACCGTTTGCTTGGTGGTGCCCCTTGCGTAATGGTGTTGCAGACTCCGGGGCCTTTCAGAACAGGTGTACAGTTGAAGCGGAAGTTTACATACACTTAGGTTGGAGTCAATAAAACTTGTTTTTAAACCACTCCACAAGTGTATTGTTAACAAACTATAGTTTTGGCAAGTCGGTTAGGACATCTACTTTGTGCATAACACAAGACTTGAAGGTACCACGTTCATCTGTACAAACAATACTACGCAAGTATAAACACCATGGGACCACGCAGCTATCATACTGCTCAGGAAGGAGACGTGTTCTGTCTCCTAGAGATTAACATACTTTGATGCGAAAAGTGCAAATCAAACCCAGAACAACAGCAAAGGACCTTGTGAAGGTGCTGGAGGAAACAGGTACAAAAGTATCTATATCCACAGTGAAACGAGTCCTATATCGACATAACCTGAAAGGCCGCTCAGCAAGGAAGAAGCTAATGCTCCAAAACCACCATAAAAAAGCTAGACTACCGTTTGCAAATGCACATGGGGACAAAGATCGTACTTTTTGGGAGAAATGTCCTCTGGTCTGATGACACAAAAATAGAACTGTTTGGCCATAATGACCATCGTTATGTTTGGAGGAAAAAGGGGGCTTGCAAGCCGAAGAACACCATCCAACCATGATGCACGGGGGTGTCAGCATCATGTTTTGGGGGTGATTTGCTGCAGGAGGGACTGGTGCACTTCACAAAATAGATGGCATCATTAGGAAAGGAAAACTATGTGGATATATTGGAGCAACAACTCAAGACATCAGTCAGGAAGTTAAAGCTTGGTCGCAAATGGGTGTTCCAAATGGCCAATGACCTAAGCATGCTTCCAAAGTTGTGGCAAAATGGCTTAAGGACAACAAAGTCAAGGTGTTGGTGTGGCCATCACAAAGCCCTGACTTCAATCTCAAAGAAAATGTGTGGGCAGAACTGAAAAAGCGTGTGCGAGCAAGGAGGCCTACAAACCTGACTCATTTACAGCAGCTCTGTCAGGAGGAATGGGCCAAAATTCACCCAACCTATTGTGGGAAGCTTGTGGAAGGCTACCCGAAACATTTGACCCAAGTTAAACAATTTAAAGGCAATGCTACCAAATACTAATTGAGTGTATGTAAACTTCTGATCCACTGGGAATGTGATGAAATAAATAAAAGCTGAAATAAATCACTCTACTATTATTCTGACATTTCACATTCTTAAAATAAAGTGGTGAACCTAACTGACCTAAGACAGGGAATTTGTATTAGGATTAAATGTCAGGAATTGTGAAAAACTGAATTTAAATGTATTTGGCTAAGGTAAACTTCCGACTTCAACTGGAAATATACTGAGATCATGTGACACTTAAATAAAGTCCACCTGTGTGCAATCTAACTAATTATGACTTCTGAAGGTTATTGGTTGCACCAGATCTTATTTTGGGGCTTCATAGCAAAGGGGGTGAAATATGCACGCACCACTTTTCAGTTTTTTTTTATTTTTTTATTTTTTCATTTCACTTCACCAATTGCCTATTTTGTGTATGTCCATTACATGAAATCCAAATAAATATATATTTAAATTACAGGTTATAATGCAACAAAATAGTAAAAACGCCACGGGGGATGAATACTTTTGCAAGGCACTGTAGGTAGCGTACATTCCCGTCTTACCAAATGTTCTCACTTGCAGAGATGAGGCTGATGACTGAAAACAACCCAGCAGCTATGAAATTGGCTTCAGGGTATAGGCAAAGAAAACAGATAAATGGAACAACTATGGCTTTCATTATTTCAGCATTTTGAATAGCAAGTCTATCTAGGCAGTTTTTTAAAAATGTCCGTCAACTGGGTTGTCAATACATTTACAATTAAAATGGACTTCAATTGGCATTTTTAGACATACAGTTGGATCCGAAATTATTGATCATAACATTTAGCAAAAATGACTATATAAAATCAAATTAAAAATACTGAGCTATATTACATGCAAAAACAAAATGGGGAAATTATAATATAATAATACAATAGCTCAGAGAACGATATTTGTTTATAAAGCGACAATTTATTCTCAAAAAAGGTAGGGGTCAAAATTCTTGACACCCCTGTTTTCAATATGTTTTAATACCTCACCTTGCAAGGATAAGGGCACTGAGCCTTTTCTGAAATGTTTAATGAGTTGGAGAACACATCTTAGACCATTCCTACATACAGAATCATTCCAGATCCTTGATATCCTTCGTCTGCACCTCCGGCTCTTCAATTCAAATCACAGATTTTCAAGTCATAAGACTGTGATGGTAATTTCTTTGCGGATTTTGATGTGTGCTTGGGGTTATTGTCTGCTGGAATTTTTTTTGTCTAAAATGTCCTGGTACTGGGTACAGTTAATGATGCCGTTGACCTTAACAAGGCACCCCAGGACCCAGTCATTTTTGCTCATCTTTATCAAGGGTGTCAATCATTTCTGACCACACTGTAGTTTGAGGGGTGAAACGGGGGGGGGGGGGATACGGTAAGGGATAAAATAGGAAGTATTGTTTATGGCCCAAAGACAATGAGTTGTGTTGAGCACATAGCCTAATTGTTTCTTTGTTTTTCAGTTTCAGTCAAATGACAAGGGCTTTGATCCTACTGCTTCCCTTTCCCGTACCTTTGAGTAAGACTTCCTTTCACAATGCTTTTCTCATGAAATAAGTAGTCCCTAACTTAGCACTAATGGATACTACAGCACAATGATAATTAGGCCTATTTCAAGAGAGATAGTGTGGAAAAGGAAATACACAAGTTCTTTGATGTGTAGTGCACTTTCAGGGTGATAGGCCTACCTAAAACAAATCTATATTTATTGCAGCATAGGCCACCTCCCTTTACCGCTCTTATTTAGGGGCACTGTGGGCACTGACGGTAAAAAGTAGTTTGCGTATTATTATAAGTGCTTGTTAATAATGCCTACTGTCATGACAGAATTACCCATGTTAGCGCCAATTACCAGGTATTTACCTAAGTATTTCATGAAAGAAAGAAATCCTTTACAGGGCCTGTTTAGCTGGTTTCTGAAATGGACCAATTTACTTCAAAATAGAAAATTGGTATAGTAGCTCATTTTCTGGCCTAACTCGGGCCACTCTGGTGCTTGTAAGCTAAAACCTTCAGAATGAAAAGAATGACTAGTGGGTTGAATCCCAACGTTGAAGTATGGATATAAACTCATTATATGAACAGTTATCGAAGCATCTTTTAAAAGGGTTAGAAAAACAAAGTAGGCCTGAAGTCTTTTTTAAATATTCAAGCTTAGCCAAAGATTACACAGAAAAATGTTGCCTTGTATTTCAAAACATGACCAACATTCACAGAATAAGTTAAAACTGAGAAACACTTAACCGTGTAAGCCAGCATTTATCTTTGGGAGCCTCTTGAGCGATTGTTTTCTTGGGCCTGAAAAGGACATTTGTTAAAGATAGGCTACTGTGAATGTAACAATAGGAAAACTAAAGTCATCATCTGTAGACTGTTGTCCTGTCCATCTTTAGATATACAAGGTACATTGATAAATATAACAGGGGAGAGCATAGCCCTTGATCATGATTCTCAATTCCTTATCTTTCATATCAGCAAGAAAAAAATAAAACACATACACACACACACACATACAGTAATGTGCAAAAGTTTTAGGCAGGTGTGAAAAATGCTGTAAAGTAAGAATGCTTTCAGAAATAGACATATTAATAGATTATATTTATCAATTAACTAAATGCAAAGTGAGTGAGCAGAACCAAAATCTAAATCAAATCCATATTTGGTGTGACCACCCTTTGCCATCTTCAACAGGATAACAACAATAAGCACACAGCCAGACAACGCAGGAGTGGCTTCGGGACAAGTCTCTGAATATCCTTGAGTGGCCCAGTCAGAGCCTTGACTTGAACTTGATTGAACATCTCTGGAGGCCTGAAAATAGCTGTGCAGCGATGCTCCCCATCCAACCTGACAGAGCTTGAAAGGAACTGCAGAGAAGAATGGGAGAAACTCCCCAAATACAGGGGTGCCAAGCTTGTAGCGTCATACCTAAGAAGACTTGGTGTTTCAACAAAGTACTGAATAAAACGTCTGAATACATATGTACAGTTGAAGTCGGAAGTTTACATACACCTTAGCCAAATACATTTAAACTCAGTTTTTCACAATTCCTGACATTTAATCCTAATAACAATTCCCTGTCTTAGGTAAATTAGGATCACCACTTTATTTTAAGAATGTGAAATGTCAGAATAATAGTAGAGAGAATGATTTATTTCACCTTTTATTTCTTTCATCACATTCCCAGTGAGTCAGAAGTTTACATACACTCAATTAGTATTTGGTAGCATTGCCTTTAAATTGTTTAACTTGGTCAAACGTTTCAGGTAGACTTCCACAAGCTTCCCTCAATAAGTTAGGTGAATTTTTGCCCATTCCTCCTGACAGAGCTAGTGTAAGTGAGTCTGGTTTGTAGGCCTCCTCGCACACACACACTTTTTCAGTTCTGCCCACAAATGTTCTATAGGATTGAGGTCAGGGCTTGTAATGGCCATTCCAACACCTTGAATTTGTTGTCCTTTAGCCATTTTGCCACAACTTTGGAAGTATGCATGGGGTCAATGTCCATTTGGAACACACATTTGCAACCAAGGTTTAACTTCCTGACTGATGTCTTGAGATGTTGCTTCAATATATCCACATAACTTTCCTTCATAATGTAGCCATCTATTTTGTGAAGTGCACCAGTCCCTCCTGCAGCAAAGCACCCCCACAACATGATGCTGCCACCCCTGTGCTTCACGGTTGGGATGGTGTTCTTCGGCTTTGCAAGCCTCCCCCTTTTTCCTCCAAACATAACGATGGTCATTATGGCCAAACAGTTATATTTTTGTTTCATCAGACCAGAGGACATTTCTCCAAAAAGTACCATGTTCAGTTGCAAACTGTAGTCTGGCTTTTTTAAAGCGGTTTTGAAGCAGTGTCTTCTTACTTGCTGAGCGGCATTTTAGGTTATTTCGATATAGGGCTAATTTTACTGTGGATATAGATACTTTTGTTTCCTCCAGTATCTTCACAAGGTCCGTTGCTGTTGTTCTGGGATTGATTTGCCCTTTTCGCACCAAAGTACGTTAATCTCTAGGAGACAGATCGCATCTCTTTCCTGAGCGGTATGACGGCTGCGTGGTCCCATAGCGTTTATACTTGCGTACTATTGTTTGTACAGATGAACGTGGTACCTTTAGGTCTTTGGAAATTGCTCTCAAAGATGAAGCAGACTTGTGGAGGTCTACAATTATTTTTTGGAGGTCTTGGCTGATTTCTTTTGATTTTCCCATGGCTAGTAAGCGGAAGGTTGCAAGTTCAAACCCCCGAGCTGACAAGGTACAAATCTGTCGTTCTGCCCCTGAACAGGCAGTTAACCCACTGTTCCTAGGCCGTCATTGAAAATAAGAATTTGTTCTTAACTGACTTGCCTAGTTAAATAAAGGTAAAATCTGGAGTGGACACAGAGCAAAGAGTGGGAGATGTGTAGAAATGTATTTTGGGTGTTCTGTGCCACTTTGCAGGATGGGGCAGTGCTTCCAGAAATTCAATGACATGTTGTAGGCTAAATGCAAATAAAGTGACAGTGTGAAATAAGATTTTCTCCTACAAATCTTTTGTTGTCTCTGAACAGTTGTGTTTTGTATCTTCTCTATCAAATACTTGTTGCGTTCACTGAATTGTTGTCAAAATAGGCTACTATTTCTACATTTTGTGTCAGGCCTGGTCTGTACTAAATCTTATTGAGAGAGGTTACCAACATTTTGAAAGAGTCTCTGAATAGTTTGAATGTTTACAATTTTACAGAAGTAGGAATTGTTGTCAATCAAATAGCCTACTTTGTGTGGGTTTTTAAATACCATCTGAATATTATCCTCTCGTCACATTTTGGATAATTGTTTTATTTATATGAAAATAACATTTACAAGTATAATATATTATACATTTTAAGTGAGTATTTTTACAACAGTTTCAATACTACTGGGTTTTTTGTATTTACACAATGGAATACAAAATGAGTGTTATTTCTACTGACATGAATGTGGTGTCATACACTACATGACAAAATGTATGTGGACACCTGCTCATCGAACAACTCATTCCAAAATCATGGGCATTAATATGGAGTTGGTCCCCCCTTTGCTGCTATAACAGCCTCCACTCATCTGGGAAGGCTTTCCACTAGATGTTGGAACATTGCTGTGGAGACTTGCTTTCATTCTGCCACAAGATCATTAGTGGTCGGGCACTGATGTTGGACGATTAGGCCTGGCTCGCAGTCGACGTTCCAATTCATTCCAAAAGTGTTCAAATGGGGTTGAGGTCAGGGCTCTTTTCAGGCCAGTCAAGTTCTCCCACACCGATCTCGACAAACCATTTCTGTATGAACCTCGCTTTGTGCATGGGGGAATTGTCATGCTGAAACAGGAAAGGGTCTTCCCCAAACTGTTACCACAAAGTTGGAAGCAGAGAATCATCTAGAATGTCATTGTATCATGTAGCGTTAAGATTTACCTTCAATGGAACTAAGCCCGAACCATGAAAAACATCCCCAAATCATCCTCCACCAAATTGTACAGTTGGCACTATGCATTGGGGCATGTATCGTTCCCATGGCATCCTCCAAACCCAGATTCATCTGTCGGTGGTGAAACGTGATCCATCACTCCAGAGAACGCCTTTTGTGGCTGAGCTGTTGTTGCTCTTAGACGTTTCAAATTCACAATAACAGCACATACAGTTGAGCGGGCAGCTCTAGAAGGGCAGAAATTTGACGAACTGACTTGTTGGAAAGGTGGCATCCTATGACGGTGCCACATTGAGGGTTTTTCTTTATTTTTACTATTTTCTACATTGTAGAATATTAGCGAAGACATCAAAACTATGAAATAACACATATGGAATCATGTAGTAACCAAAAAAAAGAGCAAAACAATTCAAAATATATTTTATATTTGAGATTCTTCAAATAGCCAAACTTTGTATTGATGGCTGCTTTGCACACTCTTGGCATTCTCTCAATCAGCTTCATGAGGTAGTCACCTGGAATACATTTAAATTAACAGGTGTGCCTTCTTAAAAGTTAATTTGTAGAATTTATTTCCTTCTTAATGCGTTTGAGCCGATCAGTTGTGTTGTGACATGGTAGAGGGAGGTATTCCGAAGATAGCCCCAATTGGTAAAAGAACGTGTCCACATTATGGCAAGAACAGCTCAAATAAGCAAAGGGAAATTACATTCCATCATTACTTTAAGACATGAAGGTCAGTCAATAAGGAACATTTCAAGAACTTTGAAAGTTTCTTCAAGTGCAGTCGCAAAAACCATCAAGCGCTGTGATGAAACTGGCTCATGAGGACCGCCAAAGGAATAGAAGACCCAGAGTTACCTCTGCTGCAGAAGATAAGTTCATTAGAGTTACCAGCCTCAGAAATTGCAGGCCAAATAAATGCTTCACAGAGTTCAAGCAACAGAAATCTCAACATCAACTGCTCAGAGGAGACTGCATGAATCAGGCCTTCATGGTCGATTGCTGCAAAGAAACCACAACTAAAGGACACCAATAATAAGAACAGACTTGGGCCAAGAAACACAAGCAATGGACATTAGACCGGTGGAAATGTGTCCTTTGGTCTGGAGTCCAAATTTGAGATTTTTGGTTCCAACCGCCGTGTCTTTGTGAGACGTGGTGTGGGCGAACGGGTGATCTCCGCATGTCTATTTCCCACTGTAAAGCATGGAGGAGTTATGGTGTGGGGGTGCTTTGCTGGTGACACTGTCTGTGATTTATTTAGAATTCTAGGCACACTTAACCAGCATGGCTACCACAGCATTCTGCAGCGATACGCCATCCCATCTGGTTTGAGCTTAGTGGGACTAGAATTTGTTTTTCAACAGAACAATGACCCAACACACCTCCAGGCTGTGTAAGGGCTATTTTATCATGAAGGCGAGTGATGGAGTGCCGCATCAAATGACCTGGCCTCCACAATCCCCCGACCTCAAACCAATTGAGATGGTTTGGGATGAGTCGGACCGCAGAGTGAAAGAAAAGCAGCCAAAAAGTGCTCAGCATGTGGGAACTCCTTCAAGACTGTTGGAAAAGCATTCCAGGTGAAGTTGGTTGAGAGAATGCCAAGAGTGTGGAAAGCTGTCATCAAGGCTATTTGAAGGGTGGCTATTTGAAGAATCTCAAATATATTTTGATTTGTTTAACACTTTTGGTTACTACATGATTCCATGTGTTATTTCATAGTTTTGATGTCTTCACTATTATTCTACAATGTAGAAAATATTAGAAATAAAGAAAAACCCTTGAATGAGTTGGTGTTCTAAAACTTTTGACCGGTAGTGTGTGTGTGTGTGTGTGTGTGTGTGTGTGTGTGTGTGTGTGTGTGTGTGTGTGTGTGCGCGCGTATAGATAGATAGATATCTATATCTATATATACACCTTTCAAAAGTGAAGGGTAATTTAGAAATGTCCTTGTTTTTGAAAGAAAAGCACATTTTTTGTCCATTACAATAACATCAGATTGATCAGATATACAGTGTAGACATCGTTAATGTTGTAAATTACTATTGTAGTTTTAAAGTGCAGATTTTTTTTAATGGATTATCTACATAGGCATACAGAGGCCTATTATCAGCAACCATCACTCCTGTGTTCCAATGGCACGTTGTGTTAGCTAATCAAGGTTTATCATTTTAACAAGCTAATTGATCATCAGAAAACCACTTTGCAATTATGTTAGCACAGCTGAAAACTGTTGTTCTGATTAAAGAAGCAATTAAACTGGCCTTTTTTAGACTAGTTGAGTCTCCCACTCTTTCTATTCTGTTAATAGACAGTTTGTGCTGTTCTGTGAAGGGAGTAGTACACCGAGCTGTACGTGATCTTCAGTTTCTTGGCAATTTCTCGCATGGAATAGCCTTCATTTCTCAGAACAAGAATAGACTGGCAAGTTTTAGAAGAAAGTTCTTTGTTTCTAGCCATTTTGGGCCTGTAATCGAACCCACAAATGCTGATGCTCCAGACACTCAACTAGTCTAAAAAAGGCCAATATTATTGCTTGTTTAATCGGAACAACAGTTTTCAGCTGTGCTAACATAATTGCAAAAGGGTTTTCTAATGATCAATTAGCCTTTTAAAATGATAAACTTGGATAGCTAACACAACGTGCCACAGGAGTGGTGGTTGCTGATAATGGGCCTCTGTATGCCTATGTAGATATTCCATAAGAAATCTGCCATTTCCAGCAACAATAGTCATTAACAATGTCTACACTGTATTTCTGATATTTTATGATATTTTAATGGACAAAAAAATTGCTTTTCTTTCAAAAACAAGTACATTTCTAAGTGTCCCCAAACTTTTGAACGGTAGTATTTATATTATATATATATATATATATACATATATATATACATATATATATACATATATATATATATATATATATATATATATATATATATATATATATATATATGTATATATATATATGTATATATAGATATATATATATATATATGTGTATATGTATATATATATGTGTATATGTATATATATGTGTATATGTATATATATATATGTATATGTATATATATATATGTATATGTATATATATATATATATATATATATATGTATATATGTATATGTATATATGTATATATATATAGTATTAAAGAGGAGGTTGTGCTCTTTAAAACTAAGTTAACTCGTAATTGTCATTTGTTCTTTATTTTTGAGCTATGACTGTTTGTGTGAAATGTGTTAAAAGAAATGTGCTTTATCTTGAAAATTCTCAGAAATCTACAGCAGCATTCTAGAATTATATTGGGGTCTTAAGGTTTAAACAGAACATGTGGGAGGAGGCAGAGAAGGGAAAGATGGCGGAAGTGGTTGCTGAGGTCAAATCAAGCATCGCGATGGGCAAAGTTGGTGAAGACGAATGTTCTGAATGGACAACAGTAGTATCAAAAACTGGAATAAAAAGGAAATTCTCTAAAATTGGAGTGGAGGATACATATATGAATGATAATGAATCGCTTGTTGTTGAGATGCGTTTGTTGAGTAAGGATGCCTATGCAGGAGACCCATTTGAGGTGTCGAAAATGGTGAAGTACGCACTGTGAAAAGTGGAGTTTGTCAGAGTGAACAGGAGTGGTCTTATTTAGATTTAATTGTATTTCTGAAGAAGAGAGGAAGATTGCAGTGAGCCTCAAAAGAATCCGGACAACAGAAGTTTTGAACTTTGGAGTAGATCACCTGTCAAAGGAATCATCTCAGGGGTGACGACGGATGTTCAGGTTGAATACCCGAAGAGAAAACCTGGTGTGATTGGTGCCCGGTGTCTGACCCGTTGGGTGAATGGAGAAAAATAAGAAAGTATGTCGTTCTTGTTGTTTTTTGATACAGAGCAAATACCTATGCATGTGAAGTTTGGTTATGTAAGATACACTGTAAGAGCTTTCTTCCCCAAACCATTGCAGTATAAGAATTGTAAAGGATTTAGCCATGTTTCAAGTGAGGTGCAGTTGGACAGAATATACTGAAGAATGGTATGTAGAAAAACGTCGGTGTTCAATTGTGGGGGGGGGGGGGGGGGGGGGGGTCATGATCCCAAGTTCCTAGAGTGCCCTGTAAGGGTGAAGGAGATTGAGGTAGCAAAAGTGAGAGCGGTCAATCAAATCGCCTATGCGGAAGAGATTTTAAAAAAGGTTTGAGAAAACAAGTGATGCTAGTGAAGAGATGGTAGTGGACCGACCACAGCCTGTAATAAATGTTTGCTGCCAGTCAAAAGATACCCTGTGTGTTAAAAAAGGGTGGATTTTATGGCGTTCATTGCCACAGTTATAAACTCTAAGCACAAGTCTCAAAGAAGTCTAAGAAACTGGACATGATTGTGGCTGCGGCAGAAAAGTTATTGGGACTTGCAAGGGGTACTGACTACGGAAGACCCGTCCTCCCACTTTCCCCTTGAGCCTGTGTAGCGATCAGATCTGTTTTATTTTTTTATCAGAAAGGTTTTTGATTTAGTTTAGTTTATTTATTTTTGTGGGGGAATCCTGTTTCCATCCCGTACAGTAGGTGGCGGGATGCACATTATATTGTGCGATCGCCAATATACCATAGAAGAAGTAACAGAACATGTAAGGTCCTATGACTATAAGGAATATTGTTAGGCTACTTTAGTCCACTATTGTGCTAAGGATAGCGATGACAACACTGTGAAAGCAAATTGAAACATTATAACAATATCGTTCGTGGAATTTGACCGGGATACGTATACATGTTTTACACTAATAGGTAGAATTCCTTACGGATGTAGTAGGCTTTGTGAATTGGAACACATCTGTAGAGAGTTGGTAAACATGCTAACAGCTTGGATATACAGTAGTTACTATCTCAACAACCACTGTTATTTCCCGACTGACTAAACTCCTGAAGGCTACTCCAAGTTCCTACATTGTAGTCAGGTTACTAATAACAATGTCTTTATTGGTAGCCTATCAATGGTTTATCAAAAATGAGGACAATGTATAGCTAAAATCCCTTTTACCTTGTATACATCTCCGTAGGTCCCGCTCCCAATTCTCTGTATTAGCTCGAAATCCTCTTGCGGATTTCGCCTTGAAAGGTCGAAAGTGGAAGCCATTTTTAGGTCCCCGGTTTAGTTATCCAGTCGCTATATTTGTTGTAACACTGACACCACATATAACGAAAAAAATACAATATAAACACACGTCGTCAGAAAATATCACAGCCTGACTTCACTGTAACTTTAACATGGCCTCCTCTGAGCACTGCGCGTGCGCCGCAGCCAGCTTGTCCAAGAGGGGAATGCAAGGAATGGGTGACAAGAGGGTGGGTCGCTGGCTGGCTGGGGTCTCTGGTAGAATTCTACCCCTGGACACAGATCTAGGATCAGTTTAGCGTCCACAAATTCTCACTCGTTGGGGGTGAAACGCTAAACTGATCTGAAACCAGAGTTTAGGAACGACTAGTTTGGTTTTGTGTATCCTACAGAAATGTCTTTGACACGAGGATCAGGAATACCCTAGTAATTCTCTACTTGTTTACAGCTAGATCCTTTCTTCTCATTCTCACAAATATCCAGAGTGCAATAGAGTAGAATAGTATAGAATTTGAGAATTAGGAAAATAAGATCATAAACTTGTAAAAACGATCTTATGAGTTTGATTATATCAATCAATAATTATGGTATAATAGATAATATGCTGCATTAGGCTACTATATTGATACATTGTATTGCTTTTCAGTAAAACTGGAAAGCACACAAAATAATAACCATACAGTCAATCATAATGTGTGAATTTATTATAATCTATTGTCTTGTGAGCCAGATTTACTAGGCATTTGTGCATGTGGAAAGTTTGCAATACATGCATTATTTATAACATACTATTTGATTGAATGTATTATTATACAGTACTATTAAAAAGTCCATATTACTGAATGATCGAAAAATGACTAATACAAAGCCAATGCGTTATTACATTTGACCATATCACACATCACTCTTATTCTTAATTGTGATAGCTACCTACACAAATAGCTAGCTAGAACAAAGTGTTAATAAGATACATTTATTAAAAAGATTAAAAGCAATACAAATAAGTTATCCAGTAGGCATCTACTGAGGGAGCTAAGAGCTGTGTTGTCAGCCATTTCCCAGCAACTTCAGTAAAAAGGCAGATCCCCAGGAGGACTTAGCATAGACAAACATTTGATCATATTACTCCAGTGCTAGCCTCCCTACACTGGCTTCCTGTCAAAGCAAGGGCTGATTTCAAGGTTTTACTGCTAACCTACAAAGCATTACATGGGCTTGCTCCTACCTATCTCTCTGATTTGGTCCTGCCGTACATACCTACACGTACGCTACGGTCACTAGACGCAGGCCTCCTAATTCTCCCTAGAATTTCTAAGCAAACAGCTGGAGGCAGGGCTTTCTCCTATAGAGCTCAATTTTTATGGAACGGTCTGCCTACCCATGTCAGATACGCAAACTCGGTCTCAACCTTTAAGTCCTTACTGAAGACTCATCCCTTCAGTGGGTCATATGATTGAGTGTAGTCTGGCCCAGGAGTCGGAAAGTGAACGGAAAGGCTCTGGAGCAACGAACCGCCCTTGCTGTCTCTGCCTGGCCGGTTCCCCTCTTTCCACTGGGATTCTCTGCCTCTAACCCTATTACAGGGGCTGAGTCACTGGCTTACTGGGGTTCTCTCATACCGTCCCTGGAGGGGGTGCGTCACCTGAGTGGGTTGATTCACTGATGTGGTCATCCTGTCTGGGTTGGCGCAAGACAATCCCCCACACAATCCCCCACACAATGTAACCTTTTCCAACACTGAAGCATGCATGAGAGCACCAGCTGATCCGGACGACTGTTTGATCATGCCCCCCGTAACCAAGGTGAGTAAGACCTTTAAACAAGTCAACATTCACAAGGCACCAGACCAAACAGAATACAAGGACATTAGCTTGACCGAGTCAGTAATACCAACATATTTCAAGCAGACCCTGTGCCTAAGAACACCAAGGTAACCTGCCTAAATGACTACCAACCCGGATAAAAAGAACATCAATGTGAGAATGCTATTCACTCTGCAACTGGATCCTGGACTTCCTGACAGGCCACCCCCAGGTGGTAAGGGTAGGTAACAACACATCTGCCACACTGATCATCAACACGGGGGCCCCTCAGGGGTGCGTGCTCAGCCCCCTCCCAACTCCCTGTTCACCCAGAACTGCATGGCCAAGCACGACTCCAACACCATCATTAAGTTTGCCAATGACACAACAGTGGTAGGCCTGATCACTGGCAACGATGAGACAGCCTATAGGGAGGAGGTCAGAGACCTGGCAGTGTGGTGCCAGGATAACAACCTCTCCTTCCCTCATTTGGCATGGGTCCTCAAGATCCTCAAAAAGTTCTACAGCTACACCATCGAGAGAATCGTGACTGGTCGCATCATCGCCTTGTATGGCTACTGCTCGGCCTCTGACCGCAAGGCACGACAGTGGGTAGTGCGTTCGACCCAGTACATCACTGGGGCCAAACTTTCAGCCATCCAGGACCTCTATAGCAGGCGGTGTCAGAGGAAGGCCCTAAAAATTGCCAAAGACTCCAGCCACCCTAGTCATAGACTGTTCTCTCTGCTACCGCACGACAAGTGGTACTGGAGTGCCAAGTCTATGTCCAAAAGGCTTCTTAAAAGCTTCTACCTCCAAGCCATGAGACTCCTGAACAGCTCATCAAATGGCTACCTGGACTAGTTGCATTGACCCCTCCCTCCCTCCCCCTCATTTTACTTCTACCTACATGTACATATTACCTCAAATACCTCAACTAACCTGTGCCCCCGCACATTGACGCTGTATCGGTACCCCCTGTATATAGCCTCTTTACTGTTATTTTATTGTTGCTCATTAATTATTTGTAAAACTGCATTGTTGGTTAAGGGTTGTAAGTAGCATTTCACTCTAAGGTCTGTTGTATTCGGCGCATGTGACAAATAATGTTTGATTTGATTTGTTATTTGTACCAATTTGGTCAACCTAGCAAATGTGCCAATTTAATTGCTTAATGTTTTTTCCCATGTTCACTCCACCAGTACAGATTGCAATCATTGTTATCACCATTTACATGTTTATTTATGCAATTCTTGTCATGCCAGGCACACATCCAGGCTCCATTTTAATGGGCCATTATTAGAGCTGGCAAAGGCGCAGATCAAACAAGCCAAATAAACACCCACAAATCCATTTCAGCAATGCTCGCTTTGTGGCAATTATTTCATCACTTTGAGCTCAATTCAGACTTTGATACTGTGACAGAATAGAATTGCAATAGCATGATGCTGAAATGGCTATTTATCATTTGTTTGGGGATTGTTGAAAATCCTTTTGGATCCTTTTGGATATGTCCCCTGAAAGCTTTATGTACAGTTAATGAACTCTGTTCATAGTTCACTTTGATATGGCCATTGTGTGGGTGTGTTTGGTTTCACTATCCTTCTGGAGACCAGAACTCCTCACAAGGATAGTAAAACAAGGAAAATTTGGGACTTCTTGCCATCCTTCCCCAAAAGGAAAAAGGCTATTTAAGGCTTAGGAGTTAGGTTTAGGGTTACAATTAGGGTTAGGGTTAGAATTAGGGTTAGGGGGTAAGTTTAGCATTAGGAGTTTGGGTCTGGTTTAGGATTAGGGGTTAGGGTTAACAGTTAGGTTTAGGGGTTAGTGAAAATAGGATTTTGAGTGGGAGTCCATTGTTTGGTAGTGTGTATGTGTGTAAGAGAGAGAGAGAGAGAGTACTGCAGTAATGGCTCATATAATGACCAAAATGTAATAGAATTCCAACATTGTAGCTGGTCCGCACTCAAAAAGGAGATTCAAGGTTTCTTTTTAGTATTCATTTAATTTAGGGGTAGGTAGATGGACAAACGTTTTGGCCTGTTTCATATGTTTGATGTGCGTGTGTATGTGTCTGCATCTGAGAGAGAGAGAGAGAGAGAGAGAGAGAGAGAGAGAGCGAGATAGAGAGAGAGAGAGAGAGAGAGAGAGAGAGAGAGAGAGAGAGAGATAGAGAGAGTAATTTAAGTTTTACACATTCAAATTGTCAAATTGTTACTTGGTGTATTGGGGGAATGGATATTTTATCAAACTGAGGATGCAAGGGTTAAGTTACAGGGAACCATTATTTTCTCTTATAGACACACCCATCTTTATTACTGACTGTGAAAGAGTAGGACAACCTTGACATTCCCCCACACACGCTGTATGTCGCCTCCGGGAGATGGTCATTTTCCTCTCCATGCGAATAGGAGGAGCCCTCAGTTTTACCCGACTGTGTCACTAACGAAGAGGACAAGCCCAGGTGCTGAGGAGAGGGAAAGAGCGATAGGGGTGGTGTGGTTTCTGCAGGTAAACACTAGTGATCCCGAGCACAGAGAGGCAAGTGCGGAGTTTAGCCCACACCCAGCACGCTTGCGGACACCGTACGGATCCACCTGTGTTGTTGTATCTTCCATTTTCAGCAACCCGCGGGTGGGAAGCAGCCAATGCCAATGCGCTCTCGACTGTGGACCATGTTCGCAGGTCAGAGGATGCGTAAAAATGCGTAGTAACTGGAATAGCAGGTGCTGGAAGAAGGGCGTCCGACTGTCAACACGTCTAAACTGTGCGCATAGCGCCGAGCGCTGATGTTCAAACCATGGAGAAACAAGCTCTTGCAACGGCTCTTAGCTTGTCCATGAGCGTTATCTCTTTACTCTTGTTGGTCACCGCTATCTTCACCGACCATTGGTACGAGACAGACACCAGAAGGCATAAGGAGAACTGCGACAAGTATGGGTCGGATTCTAACGACCAGAAAAACAGGGAGATGCCTATATACCACTTGCCTCTTGTGGACAACGGCAACTCCAAACGGAACGTGGCGCTTATGAAGCCGATTCACGTCGGGAGTAGAGAGGAGGAATTACTTGAGAACTGGAGGGCGATACTGGGGATGGGGATTCTTGAGACGGAATGTGGGCGTCCGTTGTTCTCCACATATTCTGGACTCTGGAGAAAATGCTACTTTCAAGGCATGGACCGGGATATCGATAAACTCATATCAAAGGGTAAGTTTTAATGTACACACTAAAAAGTGGGAGAAAAGAAAAACAGTTGTCAAATTTGCTGTCTGTAATCCGTGACTATAGGCAATGACTGTTTTGCATCCCTTTAATCGAGGTAGCTCCATCTGTGGTGATGATTCTGCATACGTGCATTGCGTCAAAACAAGGTTTATGACGGCTCATACACAAGGGCTCATGATTATACACGCCCAAACTAATTTCCAGGAACATTAATTGCTATTTCAAACTCATTACCAATGCTTGCTTTAGTAGGCTATTATGATTTCTATAATTGTCGCATCATTATGAGGGTGCTGGGAAATTATAGCCTAATGATTTAGGTTATTAATAGGCAAATTTATGAGTTACATTTTTACATTTTTTTCCCTCTAATTTTCCCACAGTGGTAATCGTTGTAGACAGGCTTTGGAAATGTTTGTTTATGTTGTTATCCCAGTCAAATTGTCAATAGAGCCATCTATAGGGCTACAAAAGCCAAAGTGTTGATTGACTACACTTAGAAAAAAATATTCAAAATGGTTATTTGTCTGTAGCCATAGGAGAACACTTTTTGATTCCAGTTAAACCCTTTTTGGTTCCAGGAAGAACCATTTTGGGTTCCATGTTAAACCCTCTGTGGAAAGGGTTTTACATGGAACCAAAAATGGTTATACTTGGAAGCAAAAGGGTTATACCTGGAAGGGACAGCCTAAGAACCCTTTTAGGTGTTAGATATCACCTTTTTTTTACCCACAAAGAACCCCCTTTGAAGCCATTTTTTATTCTACAGGGAAAAGTGAATCCTACAGGGTTCTTAAGAATCTTCTCTATGGAAAAAAGGGATCTAAAATGTTTATTTGATTGAAAGTGTTCTACCTACAACCATAAAGGGATCTCCTTCAGGGAAACGCCAGAATAAAACATTTTCTATAACTGAATTTATGCCCAATGTGCTGAAGTTCAAGGTCCTACAAAGTCTTTTTAAGGTTGAAACTCAAAAAGTCGATCGGGATGAAATGATAACTTTTCCGCGCGGTGTCCAGTCCATCAAGATTAATGTCGCCCTGATTAAGCCAGCGGTTAAATGCCACCGGAACTCACTTGCCACCTTGCATTTAAAACAGCTGAGGTGTCATGTGAAGGACCTCGAGCTTCAACACCTACCGTTTGATTTCTGTCAATATGGATTTTATTTGATACCTGCTTCAACCTGTGAAGAATTGTGCCCATACACTCTTAGAAAATAGCGTTCCAAAAGTGTTCTTTGCGGAAGGTTAGGGTTCTACCAAGAACCGTTTTGATCAGAAGAACCCTTTTTGGAAGACATGATTCTTTGTAAGGCGACGGTTTCTAACCTATAACTTTTAATATCCTAAGAACCGTTTTTGGAAGAAACGGTTATTTGATGATTGGAAGGCAAGAAGGATTCTTTGGAAGGCATGAAGAGTTCTACATAGAACCATATATACAGTGCATTAGGAAAGTATTCAGATCCCTTCACCTTTAACACATTTTTTTGTTACAGCCTTATTTTAAAATGAAATAGTTTTTTCCCCTCATCAATCTACACACAATACCCCATTACGACAAAGCAAAAACAGGTTTTTAGACATTTTTGCAAAATACCATTTACTTTTACTTTTTAGTAATTTGGTGAAGAACCTTTGTCAGAGATTACAGCCTCGAGGCTTCTTAGAAATGACGCTACAAGCTTGGCACACCTGTATTTGGGGAGTTTCTCCCATT
Source organism: Oncorhynchus mykiss (assembly GCF_057628025.1). Taxonomy (NCBI): domain Eukaryota; kingdom Metazoa; phylum Chordata; class Actinopteri; order Salmoniformes; family Salmonidae; genus Oncorhynchus; species Oncorhynchus mykiss. Next base: position 16,073,684 of record NC_143038.1, on the reverse strand, counting down.
CTTCTCTGAAGATCCTCTCAAGCTCTGTCTGGTTGGATTGGGAGCATCGCTGCACAGCTATTTCCAGGTGTCTCCAGAGATGTTCAATCGGGTTCAAGTCCGGGCTCTGGCTGGGCCACTCAAGGACATTCAGAGACATGTCCCGAAGTCACTCCTGCGTTGTCTTGGCTGTGTGCTTAGGGTCGTTGTCCTGTTGGAATATAAATTTGTTTGTCCATTAAAATAACATCAAATTGATCGGAAATACAGTGTAGACATTGTTAATGCTTTAAATTACTATTGTAGCTGGAAACAGAATATTTTTTATGTAATATCTATGTAGGCATACAGAGGCCCATTATCAGCAACCATCATTCCTGTGCATTTGTGGGTTCAATTACTGTCTCAAAATGGCCAGAAACAAGTAACTTTCTTCTGAAACTCATCAGTCTGTTCTTGTTCTGAGAAATGAAGGCTATTCCATGTGAGATTTTGCCAAGAAAATTAAGATCTCGTACAACGCAGTGTACTACTCACCTCACTGAACAGCGCAAACTGGCACTAACCAGAATAGAAAGAGGAGTGGGAGGCTCCAGTGCACAGCTGAGCAAGAGGACAAGTACATTAGAGTGTCTAGTTTGAGAAACAGACACCTCACAAGTCCTCAACTGGCAGCTTCATTAAATAGTACCCGCAAAAAAAACAGTCTCAATGTCAACAGTGAAGAGGCAACTCCGGGATGCTGGCCGCCTAGGCAGTTTCTCTGTCCAGTGTCTGTGTTCTTTTGCCCATCTTAATATTTTATTTTTACTGGCCAGTCTGAGATCTGGATTTTTCTCCGGAGGTGCGATCTAGAACCTAAAAGGGTTTTTCGGCTGTCCCCATAGGAGAAACCTTTGAAGAACCCTTTTTGGTTCCAGGTAGGACCTTTTTGGGTTCCCTTTTTGGTTCTACCTGGAACCAAAAGCCCTTTTCTGGAAATCTATTGGATATAAGAGCAACGTCAACTTACCAACATTACAACCAGGAATACGACTTTCTCGAAGCGGTTCCTCAGTTTGGACCACCACCCAGGACAATGGATCGGATCCCAGTAAGCAAACCAAAACAACGGCGCCGCAGACGGAGCGTTCTTCTGGTCAGGCTCCGTAGACGGGCACATCGTTTACCGCTCCCGAGTATACTGCTCGCCAATGTCCAGTCTCTTGACAACAAGGTAGACGAAATTCGAGCAAGGGTTGCCTTCCAGAGAGACATCAGAGATTGTAACATTCTCTGTTTCACGGAAACATGGCTCACTCGGGATATGTTATCAGAGTCGATACAGCCACCCGGTTTCTTCACGCATCGCGCCGACAGAAACAAGCATCTCTCTGGTAAGAAGAAGGGCGGGGGTGTATGCCTTATGATTAACGAGTCGTGGTGTGATCACAACAACATACAAGAACTCAAGTCCTTTTGTTCACCTGACCTAGAATTCCTTACAATCAAATGCCGACCGCATTATCTACCAAGAGAATTCTCTTCGATTATAATCACAGCCGTGTATATCCCCCCCCTCCCCCCAAGCAGACACCTGGACGGCCCTGAAATAACTTCATTGGATTCTATGTAAACTGGAAACCATATATCCTGAGGCTGTATTTATTGTAGCTGGGGATTTTATCAAAGCTAATCTGAAAACAAGGCTCCCTAAATTTTATCAGCATATCGAATGCGTGACCCGGACTGGCAGCATTCTGGATCATTGCTACTCTAACTTCTGTGATGCATACAAAGCCCTCCCTTGCCCTCCTTTCGGGAAATCTGACCACGACTCCATTTTGTTGCTCCCAGCCTATAGACAGAAACTAAAACAGGAAATGCCCGTGCTCAGGTCTGTTCATCGCTGGTTCGAAGTTTGCCTCGATCACAGGGACTGGGATATGTTCCGGATAGCCTCAGACAACAACATTGATGTATACGCTGATTCAGTGAGCAAGTTTATTAGCAAGTGCATCGGTGATGTTGTACCCACGGTGACTATTAAAACCTTCCCCAACCAGAAACCGTGGATTGATGGCAGCATTCGCACAAAACTGAAAGCATGAACCATTGCTTTTAATCACGGCAAGGCAACCAGGAACATGACCGAATACAAACAGTGTAGCTACTCCCTCCGCAAGGCAATCAAACAAGCAAAGAGTCAGCATAGAGACAAAGTAGAGTCGCAATTCAACGGCTCAGACACGAGACGTATGTGGCAGGGTCTACAGTCCAATCAACGGATTACAAAAAGAAAACTAGCCGCGTCGCTGACACCGACGTCTTCCTCCCAGACAAATTAAATAACTTCTTTGCTCGCTTTGAAAACAATTCAGTGCCACTGACATGGCCCGCTACCAAAACCTGCGGGCTCTCCTTCACTGCGGCCAACGTGAGTAAAACATTTAAACGTGTTAACCCTTGCAAGGCTGCCGGCCCAGACGGCATCCCTAGCCGCGTCCTCAGAGCATGTGCAGACCAGCTGGCTGATGTGTTTACGGACATATTCAATCAATCAGACAAATCTGTCGTTCTGCCCCTGAACAGGCAGTTAACCCACTGTTCCTAGGCCGTCATTGAAAATAAGAATTTGTTCTTAACTGACTTGCCTAGTTAAATAAAGGTTAAAAAAAAATAATAATAATTAAAATCCCTATCCCAGTCTGCTTTTCCCACATGCTTCAAGAGGGCCACCATTTTTCCTGTTCCCAAGAAAGCTAAGGTAACTGAGCTACACGACTATCGCCCCGTAGCATTCACTTCCGTCATCATGAAGTGCTTTGAGAGACTAGTCAAGGATCATATCACCTCCACCCTACCTGACACCCTAGACCCACTCCAATTTGCTTACCGCCCCAATATGTCCACAGATGACGCAATTGCAATCACACTGCACACTGCCCTAACCCATCTGGACAAGAGGAATACCTATGTAAGAATGCTGTTCATCGATTAGAGCTCAGCATTTAACACCATAGTTCCCTCCAAACTCGTCATTAACTTCTTGGTGACAGGGGGCAGTATTTTCAGGTCCGTATGAAATGCATGCACAAATTCAACTGCCTGCTACTCATCCCCAGAAGATAAGATATGCATATTATTAGTATATTTGGATAGAAAACACTCTGAAGTTTCTAAAACTGTTTGAATCATGTCTGTGAGTATAACATAACTTATTCAGCAGGCGAAACCCCAAGGACAAACCATTCTGATTTTTTTTTAGGTCACTCTTTTCAATGGGTTTTCATTGGGAATTCAGATTTCTAAGTACCTTCTTGCAGTTCCTATCGCTTCCACTGGATGTCAACAGTCTTTAGAAATTGGTTGAGGTTATTCCTTTGAATAATGAACAAGTATGGCCGTCTTGAACGAGGGTCACTTGAAGTGTACTGTTAGATAGAGGCGTGTGACCAGAAAGCATGCTTCAGTTTGTTTTCTTCCTGTATTGAACACAGATCATCCCGTCTTCAATTGTATCGATTATTTACGTAAAAAAATACCTAAGTTGTATTACAAATGTAGTTTGAAATGTTTTGGCAAAGTTTACAGGTAACTTTTGAGATATTTTGTAGTCACGTTGAGCAAGTTGGAACCGGTGTTTTTCTGGATCAAACGCACCAAATAAATGGACATTTTGGATATATATTGACGGAATTAATCAAACAAAAGGACAATTTTTGATGTGTATGGGACATATTGGAGTACCAACAAAATAAGCTTGTCAAAGGTAAGGCATGAATTATATTTTTATTTCTACGTTTTGTGTCGCGCCTGCAGGGTTGAAATATGGTTTCTCTCTTTGTTTACAGAGGTGCACCCTCAGATAATAGCATTGTTTGCTTTTGCCGAAAAGCCTTTTTGAAATCTGACATGTTGGCTGGATTCACATGAAGTGTAGCTTTAATTTGCTATCTTGCATGTGTGATTTAATGAAAGTTTGATTTTTATAGTAATTTATTTGAATTTGGCGCTCTGCATTTTCCCTGGCTTTTGGCCAGGTAGGCGTCCCACATATCCCAGAGAAGTTAAGCTCGAAACCCTGGGTCTCGACCCCGCCCTGTGCAACTGGGTCCTGGACTTTCTGATGGACCGCCCCCAGGTGGTGAGGGTAGGAAACAACATCTCCACCCCGCTGATCCTCAACATTGGGGCCCCACAAGGGTGCGTTCTCAGCCTTCTCCAGTACTCCCTGTTCACCCATGACTGCATGGCCATGCACGCCTCTACAGTGGTAGGCTTGATTACCAACAATGATGAGATGGCCTACAGGGAGGAGTTGAGGGCCCTCGGAGTGTGGTGTCAGGAAAATAACCTCACACTCAACATCAACAAAACAAAGGAGATTATCATGGACTTCAGGACACAGCAGAGGAGCACCCCCCTATCCACATCGACGGGACAGTAGTGGAGAAGGTGGAAAGTTTTAAGTTCCTCGGCGTACACAGACAGACAAACTGAAATGGTCCACCCACACAGACAGCGTGGTGAAGAAGGCGCAACAGCGCCTCTCCAACCTCAGGAGGCTGAATAAATTTGGCTTGTCACCGAAACCACTCACAAACCTTTACAGATGCACAATCGAGAGCATCCTGTCGGGCTGTATCACCGCCTGGTACGGCAACTGCTCTGCCCACAACCATATGGCTCTCTAGAGGGTAGTGAGGTCTGCACAACGCATCACCCGGGGCAAACTACCTGCCCTCCAGGACACCTACAGCACCCGATGTCACAGGATGGCCAAAAAGATCATCAAGGACAACAACCATCCGAGCCATTACCTGTTCACCCTCGCTATCATCCAGAAGGCGAGGTTTGTACAGGTGCATCAAAGCTGGGACCAAGAGACTGAAAAACAGCTTCTATCTTAAGGCCATCAGACTATTAAACAACCATCACTGACATTGAGTAGCTGCTGCCAACATACTGACTCAAATCTCTAGCCACTTTTATAATGAAACAATTAGATGTAATAAGTGTATCACTAGTCACTTTAAACAATGCCACTTTATATAATATTTACATATCCTACATTACTCATCTCATATGTATATACTGTATTTTATACCATCTACCGCATGGCCATCACTCATCCAAATATTTATATGTACATATTCTTATTCATCCTTTACACTTGTGTGTATCAGGTAGTTGTTGTGAAATTGATAGATTACTCATTACTGCACGGTCGGAACTAGAAGCACAAGCATTTCGCTACACTCGCATTAACATCTGCTAACCATGTGTATGTGAGCAATACAATTTGATTTCATTTGACAAACCGAGATATTTAATTAAATATGGATCCATTATGAACTCTACATTTGTTGTCACACAGGACCACGTGCTGACACAGACCAATCACGGCCGGAAGGCTACGAGGAGGCTCCCAGTTGACTCGCTCAGGCAGGATGAAAACGACTACATCGACCATGATCCTTTGCTAGTTACGGCCACTTTCACCATGATCCTCAGCAATTTCTTGGGGGGGGGCATTCAGCACCATTCAGCAATATGGCGTGCTTAAAATAAAAATACTTCCGAATTCATGTGCCAATCGGGAGTCTTCCATAGGAATACGTGGATGACGTCAGCGCTATCACTATCTACTGATTTTAATGTCTATGGTTCTTACCTGGAACCAAAAAGGGTGCTCCTATGGGGACCATCGAAGAACAATTTTGGAACCCTTTTTTTCTAAGAGTGTATAGGGAATAGGGTGCCATTTGGGACACAACCAGGGACTGCGAACAGAGCTACTCATATCTATGCAAAGGCACGGAGTGTTGGCTAGTGTAAATAAACACACAACCTCCCAACTCTCTGAGCGTGAGATGCAGATATTCAGTTCGCAGCCTCACACGCCTCACACTCACAGTGAGAGATCAAACACAGGTGTGAGCGCTCACTTCAAAGTGCCCGCTCAACATGCACATGATGATTTTTCTTAATTTCTACCAAGTATGAAATGGTTGCGGTTCCCATGCATTATGTAGATGTGGACCACAAGACGGATCTACAATGATTCCTATGATACGTCTTTTGAATGTGTGTAAAGATTTTGAATAAAAAGTGTTTTAACGATCACTGACATAAAGCTGTTATGACATTAAAAGTGAAAATGAAACTTTTATACAGTACATGATTATAGACCATTATAATATGGCATTATGCCATATACATCTTATGGTAACTTCAAGTAAAGACCTGTAAGTAGGGCAACGATTTTACGTAACAAAAGTCATACGTGCTAATGTTAAAACGTAGAGCTCTTTAGTAATCCATTCTCTCTACAGGTATTGCGGACCGATGCACAACTGTCAAGTACCATTTCTCTCAGCCTATTCGGCTTCGAAACATCCCGCTCAACCTGACGAGAACCATTCAGCAAGATGAATGGCATCTCTTACGTATGTATTGCAGTCCCAGAACCATCAGCAATAAAACCGCTAGCATGGCTAGCTGTTTTTTATAGAGAGAAATAGTAATGGTGTCTTTTTTTAGGAACCAAAGGAGGCTAACTGCAACATGGCTCGTTGGCCAAAGCCTATGGGGAACCTATGGGGAACTGTAAGAGATCTTATACGTTTCGTTCTATGAGAATCTTCCTCAGCTAACGTCACTTTGTGAATTTTGAAGCATTTATGTAATCAAAACAAGCACATATAGCACATAAATACTTTAGAATTCATAAAGGTCATGTAAACTGACTGATATTATCTCATAGAACAAAACATATAAGATCTCCTAAGCATGTGTTTACTTCAGATCTTATTTTCAGAGTTTATCCTATAATCCCATTCTTTCCCCATTCATTTCCTCCATTGCAATGCCCAACGAACCAGAGGTAGAAAATGCTAGCTCATTTCCGGTTTGGTCTGAGCCAAAAGTCTCTTGAACAATGGTTAGATGGTCTTGGTGTGGTGTGAGAAGTTTGATTCCAGGTGCCCTACAACTGATCTATGTCGGTGTCTGCGGTGGGATAGTCTGACGTCTGTCATGCGTAGTGTTAGGGTCCTTTAAGATGAGCTTTTCCAGGGAGTGGTTGGTGCAAAAAAACATAGCGACCCTCACTTTCATCTTACGGATTTGGGGCAAATTTCTACCACCATCTTTGCTCAAACAATACCATTGTATCCCTACCCATATTATTTCCATTATTTATTGGGGAAATGTTTTACTGTTACTTGCTCTTCCCATCCCTTGTATTATGTGGGTTTTTTTTATAAATAGTTACATGTTTTGTATGTGTGTTTTTTAAGTCTGTTTTTCAGTGCTTCGTACAGTACTGTAGACTAAAGGTTCTGAACATGTCTGCTGTGTCTAGGTTTGATAATGAAATAACAGTGGATGTCCAATTCCCAGTGCTCCATATTCATTTGGCTTCATGCTGTGGAACCTTTAGAACCTTCAGACAACCATAGTGATCTCTTCAGAGAACCATGATCTGTAATAAAGCTAATACTGTACCCACATGCTGAATATGTTAAGCTAACCTTTCGAAGCTAGCATTCCTACTCCAGTGTCCGACCCCTGATGATCGGATTACTACATGGTTATAGAAAATGTTCACGGGGAGGAAGTAAATGTCAGCTTGTAAAAGAAAAACATATGAACTCCACACAGTCTTATTATTAATCCACAACTAGTCTGAGGAAGAACATTCATCAAAGTCAAAATGTGATTGGTTTTCTTTGTCTGCCTGCCACCTTTAGACAGTGTTTGCATCCGAAATGGCACCCTATTCCCTATTAAGTGCACTACTTTTGCGTGCACAGTTGCTCCCTATTAAGTGCATAGGGTGTTATTTGGGACGTTGCCCGTGTTTTTCCTGTTCGAGTTTGATCCTGTGTTAGGATACTGCAACTCGATCTGACAAATGTCTGAGATGCAGAGTAGGCCTACATTTGGGGGGGGGGGGGGGGGGGGGGGGGTAGTATACTATCGGATATGTGATTTATGATCAATGTGTCATAATGTTGCTACAGTATAGTTGCAGGAATTGAATATTGCCATTAACATATCCCGCTATAACACTGTTGTGTGTTGAGTGACATAATGCTTGCCATAACGTGTACTGAAAAACAAGGCACAATGCTGTCACGATGCATTAAGGAAATCATTCAAATTCACCTATTTTTAACAGTCGTTGCTGGCCATTTTACGTTATGACAGGCGTCATGTCATTCTTATGACAGGGTTGTAACAAATGTAGGACAGGGGAGACGAAATGCAAAGTATTACCTAATAAAAACAAATGTTTCCCATGGTTGTTTGGAGACTGTTGAGGGGTAGCATGAGCGGGACTACTAGGGGGTGGTTGTCATGGAAATGTTGGTGTGTGCGTGTGTGCTAATGTTTTCACTTGTGTGTGTGTGTACGCTTTGTGTTTGTCTGTGTGTGTGTGTGTGTGCTTATGTGTTCGCTTTTGTGTATGCTGGTGTCTGTATCTTTGTGTACTTGCTTGTGTGTGTGTGCTATGTTTATATGTGTGTGTGTGTGTGTCTCAGATCTGCGGCGAATCACGGCGGGGTTCCTTGGGATGGCGGCCGCCGTTTTGCTGTGTGGCAGCATTGTGGCCACAGTGGGCTTCTTTTGGGAGGAGAGCCTCACCCAGCACGTCTCCGGCCTGCTCTTCCTCATGGCAGGTACAAAGCCTGCCAACTACCAACACCCTACCTCTCCTATGTGTGTGTGTGTTAGAGAGAGATATAGAGAGAGAGACAGCGATATAGAGAGAGTGTGTGCTTCTCTTTCCCTTTCATTGTTGGTTTCAACTTTTGTCTCTCTGTGCCTCTTTTACAACAGCTCTATATCTCTATCTTTAGTTTTCTCCCCCTTTGTCTCTCTCTCTCTCGCTCGCTCGCTCTCTCCCTCTCCCTCTCTCCCCTCTCTTTGTCTCGTCCAAATATTCCTTACAACTGTTCATCAAACACATACAGTAGCAGAATTTGTAAATGCCGAATGGATACAGATGCATTCGTAAAACCTTACAGACAGGTGTTAATATGCATAATAAAACATGCCATAGCCATTCATAATAGCTCATCGCTACAAACAGGAGACTACTTCAATGGTTGTATGCAAACATTCCTTTAACATATGTATAACATTACACAATAGGGCGGCTCATTTTTCATTTCAGTTGAGTTTTAGATTTCCTTTCAACTTGTGTTTTTTTGTTTGTTTATTGATGTTATACTCATGAATTGTCATTCCATGCAGATAGTTATTAAAGTGGCAATTCGGGATTGGTCCATCCATTTTTAGACTTTTTAATGAATAATATATAGCCATTGATTCTTGAAGAATATAACTTATAAATGTCTCCTAATTTTACTTCAACTGTCTAGCCTGTCCTTTGTTGTTATTTGAATCCTGTATGACCCCTTTGATAAAAATCTTGGAGCAAAAAAATTGTCCCCTCCAGGGATCTTCTGCACCATCTCCTTGTGCACCTACGCCGCCAGCGTCTCCTACGACCTCTCCCGGAACCCACCCTTCATCTATGGACTGCCCGGCGACGTGGACCATGGTTACGGCTGGTCCATCTTCTGCGCCTGGGTCAGCCTGGGACTTACCGTGGCATCGGGCTGCCTCTGCACCACCTACCCCTTCTTCAGCCAAACCAAGGCCCTGCACTCCAAAACCGCCCGGGAGTCCTCGGTATGAGCGTTATGAGCAGTGTGAGAGAATTGTGCGCCCCCTGTATATTTGGAGGATGAATTGTTGGTGTGGACATTTTGTTGCTGACTGAAGACCAATATAAAAGGAGGTGTTTTATTTGTACGAAACCAGAGATGAAACATAGTTTCCACAGTGAGATATGGGAATCTTGTTGGTCTTTTTTGTGGACTCTCGCCATCCTTTATCGAGGTGTTATGGAATGTGCAGCTGTTATGATGTGTTATGTGTGTGTTTGTATGTGCACCCAGGCAAACTGACACATACATATGGACCTACACATGTGTACACAAGCACACACACAGTCTCTCTCTCTCTCTCTCCAAGATATGGAGAACAATATGAGAGTGAATAACATGAAACGATGCAAATACCCACACAGGCATACCACACACATAAAACATGTGTGTATATATTAGCATATATACGAAAAAGGCAGAATTCTTATGGGTGGTTTGGTAAGATTGAATCAAATGGACATTGTATAAAACTACTAGTATCACTTTAAAAGCAAGAACCCTGCTTTTTTTCAGATGTAAGTGATATATTTTCTAAACTCTTAAGTACAAAACTCTAAACTGATAGCATGTGTAATGCCCCCTATCTTATGCTCAGAACCTTTGATTGTGCATTCATTGGGGTTTCACATCTTTGTTCTCCATTAAATACCATGAGCACATTTTGGTTAGTCACCAATACATCAGATTGGCTCACCATGTAGTCATTTTAACTACTATTTTCAGTTGTTGTTCTTTTCAATCACTTCCGTGCAATTTTCACTAGTATGTGGTACATTTTCACGACAAGCACAAAAATCAAAACAGATCATCACAATCGTCCCTGTTTCAAAACTCACATTTGCAATTGACTGAGAAAAACAAACAAACAAAGTCACATGTTCACTGCACCAAATCACTTTTTTGGGGGGGTTACATATTCAATCTAAGTGTCTGCTTTTCAAAATGCAATATTCACTTTACTTTTGATTTGAGTTTCTTGTCATTTGTTAACAATACAATTATCTATCACTTAATCAAACTGCTCAAAACTGCTAACTACTGAGCCACAAGTATGTACTGCTTAGTTAACGTATATAGTTTGATAACTGTTGAACACTGTAAATGTCTATATTTTTTACCTAAATGTAGCAATTTGACATCAATTTATGTTGGAAGTTAAAAGCATATGGATGTGACTGTAAATACTACATCATCATTCTCCATCAGCCAGTGTGCTCCAATAGGACAAAAGGGAAAGAATCCCTATGTGCTACAATTTGGGATTATAGTGTTGTGCACAACGCACTGCTGAAACAACTTGGTTGTGCACTGCTGATACACATTTCAAAACTGTTCTTTTTGAAGTGCTGAATAGAAAGAATACTAGATGGTAAATATATATTTTCCATACAGTATTTGACTCTAACTTGACATACCATTTTTTTTAAAACAATTTGTATCCAATGGCAGGTTGTGAGCACGTTGAGAAATATGTCAGTTTAACGGTTTCATCATCCGTATACAGCACACGTGTAGGACAAATCATCAGAAATAGGGGTATTGTAAAGCAGTTGGCTACTGTAAAAACGTAGTACGGGTGTTGTGTGCTATTTCTGCCGCATGCAACATTGTGAAAGATCACCCTTTTCTACAGGACTTGTCAACTAATACAGTATCGCCTGTCGCTCTGCTTGAAATTCGTCGGCTTACAATGTACAAATGAAATTCAGATGATGAGTGAAATATATTATTATACACAATACAGGTATTTCAACACTACACTATCAAATCAAATTTATTTATATAGCCCTTCGTACATCAGCTGATATCTCAAAGTGCTGTACAGAAACCCAGCCTAAAACCCCAAACAGCAAGCAATGCAGGTGTAGAAGCACGGTGGCTAGGAAAAACTCCCATGAAAGGCCAAAACCTAGGAAGAAACCTAGAGAGGAACCAGGCTATGTGGGGTGGCCAGTCCTCTTCTGGCTGTGCCGGGTGGAGATTATAACAGAACATGGCCAAGATGTTCAAATGTTCATAAATGACCAGCATGGTTGAATAATAATAAGGCAGAACAGTTGAAACTGGAGCAGCAGCACGGTCAGGTGGACTGGGGACAGCAAGGAGTCATCATGTCAGGTAGTCCTGGGGCATGGTCTTAGGGCTCAGGTCCTCCGAGAGAGAGAAAGAAAGAGAGAAGGAGAGTATTAGAGAACGCACACTTAGATTCACACAGGACACCGATTAGGACAGGAGAAGTACTCCAGATATAACAAACTGACCCTAGCCCCCCGACACATAAACTACTGCAGCATAAATACTGGAGGCTGAGACAGGAGGGGTCAGGAGACACTGTGGCCCCATCCGAGGACACCCCCGGACAGGGCCAAACAGGAAGGATATATCATCAGGAAGGACTATCATTCCAAATGGTAGCACACAGAGTGACTCTTTCCATTTGGTCCTATTGGAGCACACTGGCTGATGGAGAATGGTGTAGTATTTACAGTCACATTACAGTCATATAAAAAAATAAAGGGAATATTGCATTTTGAAAAGCAGGTACTTAGATTGACTATATATCCAAATTGAAAGAGTGATTTGATGCAGTAACTTTGTGAATTTGTTTGTTGTATCCAGTCAATTGAAAATGTGCTTAGAGTTTTGAAACATGAGCCATTTTGATGATCTGTTTAGATTTTTGTGCTTGTTGTGAAAATGTACCACATACTTGTGAAAATTGCACCCAAAGAGATTGAAAAAAATGTAATCCACAGCCTATGACATTCCGACGGATTCTATTGGTAATTTTAGTTGTGGCAATCAAATTGTATTTTTTTTTTTAGTGAACCCATTAACCAGTCCCTTCCCAAACAGATAAGGCATAATCACTAATAATTTCAACATGTGTGCCAGACTGTGAGAAGAATACTGACAATGATAGACGAAGGACTACAGGGATTGTTGCTTACAAAGTTGAGGAAAGTCATTTTTACGCTCGTGGACACAAATGGTGCACGATTCAACATTGGAATGTGAAAACAGTAGAAACTGGATGAGATAATGTTGACACACCGCTTGAATGGATGTAAGACTTTTGTGTTGGAACTTCATCACACATGTTCTGAGCAGCCAACAGTGAGGGGTGGGCCCTGAAAGTTACATGCTGCCCCATGGAATGGCCAGCTTTCGCAACGACTCAATCTGACCTGGAAGACTTGTAGGGACCTTGATTGGCTTGTGGGGACATTAAATGGCTTGTGTGGACCTTGCAGGTTATGTATGTACAACTCAGCATGCTGTGTCAGAAGCAGAGCAGCAATTCTGAGATGGTACATAGAGCTTCAAGTCTTCTATATTGACATTTAAATCGAGCTGTAAATAAAACATGATCAACAAGAACGTGTCTAAAGAGTTTATGACATGCCTTATGTTGAGCTTTGTCTCTGTGTGTTACCTGTGTTACAAAGGCCTGCATGATGCCATTATAATGCACTTTCAAGACCCCCTTATAATGTTATATAATAATGATCCTTCATGCACTCATGACAAAGTCTTGTCAGCATACCATTGAAGCACATCAGAGCATGGTTAAACTACTAGAACCAAGAGGTCTTGAGCAGTATTGCCATAATCGTCTATGTTGGGAGCTGGGAACGGCACTGTGTGCAACGCTGTTCAGTGTCCAAGGAGCTGAAATCAGCAATCAGCTGTCTTCTATTTTTACCTCAAATTGCAGTACTGTCCATGGTTCTGAAACATTATTTACGTGTGCACTGTTATAATTGCACGATTTAGGATTAGCACAGGTTAGATATAAGCGCTTTAATTTTACCTGCTGCTTTCTCAATAGTCACCACATCAGGCTCAAGATCACTCAAGATCACTTTGAAATGTCCGAAGGATGATGACAAATGCCTTCAAAACCGCCCACTGGGGGCGGTGGGCTTGGGTTTTGCTAGGGCGTTGTGGACGGGGGTGGCAGATGGGCGTAATCTCATGACTCTGGATCTGAAGGTTGCATGTTTAATCCCAGTGGAACACACTCATTTCTTTATCGTTTTCCGTATTCCAAACACTTAATTTAACAATTCGTAATGAGTGCCTAAACTTTATGTTTTGACCTTATCAAAAACTTTAACCCTTAACTTCTGACGTTTGGAGCAACTTCAAAATTTGAGGTTTGGAGAAACAGAATGATGCTGAGAAGGAGGAGATGGCTTTATTGGTCCGCTAATACAGAACTATTAAAAGCACAGTGCACTACTTTTGTTGGGAATCCCCCCCCCCCAAAAAAAATAATAATATTACAACATTTCTTCAGACTTTTCAGGGGGTGCTGATGGTGCACCTCTACTTCCCGCGGCTATGCATTCAGACCAGCATTTCTGATTTAACTTTCATAAACTACATTAGTAGAAAGTGGACTGGTTTGACCTGAAGGCCTATGACAAACACTCTAAATAGTCAAATTAATTATCTTCCCATAGCCTTTCAAATCAAGACGTCCATTTGTTAAAGACACTCTCCAGCTATTTTTTTTTAACTTCCCCCATTGAAAAACGATATTCCGAGTGTATATATACAGTAAAGTAAGGGTGAAGTAAACATACTTGAGCAAAATAGTGTTTTTAGAAGAAAAATAATGTATTCAAGGAGTTGGTCTCTCTGATTGGTGCACTCAGATGTCATCAGCATTCCCCTTTGATTGCTGGAACAATAGAGGAGCAATAGAGGACAAAATGCCCACCCATCCACTTGTGCCATGTCATGAGGAGATCTGCACCAGCTACTGAAATGCACCTTTCGTTAAGTAAATCAGGTGATAACTGAGGTGCTAGGGAGGCTGGAGTGGGTCTTTAAGAAATAGTGTAAATTAAACTAGCTTATAAAATCGAAATAATAGTCTCTATTCTCAGGTGAGAACAACCCGACTACAGCTCCATCTCTTGACTCCAAAGTCATAGTCACTTACCGTGCTGGAACTGCTGACCAGCGCAAGGCTACAGTCCTCTGGGAGTCAATCCAGAAACCCCTCTGTGATCAAGATGATCCTGAGGAAGTTTGGTTGTCTAGGCTTAACTCAGAAGGTTGTGTCGTGTCCTGAGCTGACCCAGCAGGCCCTGCAGCATCCAGATCTGTCACAGAGTGCTGTGAAGCATGTGGAGGCCTGGGCCAATGCCAGTCAGGTGTCCGGGTACCTTTCCTGGAAGCAGGTATAGTCTCGTTCAGGAACTGAGCCAGTCCAAGAGACCTAAACTGAAGCAGCAGCGACAGAGGAAGAAGCCAGTCAGCACTTCAGATAAGAAGTCTGGCAACATTTGGAGCAAGAGAGCAGCCAGCTGGTGTAAAGCAGAAGACATCAGCTTGAACAAATGGCAGGTAGAGAAGGGAGCATTGACACTGATATTCCGCTCACATCAGGGTTGGGGACAAAAACATTTAAATTCTGTCAATTGAGGAAGTAAACAGAAATTCCAGTTTGAATTCAATTTGTTTTCCTCATAGAGCGGCAATGAGGGAATTTTGAAGTGGAACACACAAGTTTAGTTTTATTCGTCGTATGTACAGGATACACATCATATACTCTGTCCAACGAAATGCTTACTTGCAGGTTCCTTCACAACAATGCAACAGTAAGAAATAATGAAATATAAGAATATGAACATAAAGTAAATGGCTCTGCAGACACAAACTTAAACACATTACATCATCATATACTTCTTTTTTTTTTTTTTGGGGGGGGGGGGGGGGGTTAATTAGTATAACATCTGTCAGTTATGTACTTTGATTCCACAATTTATATGTGAGTTACATTTAAGCATTTGTCATGAGAGAAAGGAGAACTTCACATCAAACTGGCCAGGCCTGTAAAGGAATAAAATAGGGTGGTGGTACAATATTACCACTGAGTTTAGTGACTGTGTAACAATACAAATGGCTTTCAAAAACAAACTAAATATAACAGAAAAGAGATGATGAAATGTTCCTCATCAATTCAAATGGTCATTATTGACCTCTTTGACCATTGCATTTACGGCGCACGTCAGAAGATGGCAGTCTACTGATATGAAAAATAAGTGTAAAATTAAGGCAACTGGTTTGTTTCCTGGTGACAAATTAGTAACACTGTAATAGCATTTAAATAAATTAGAAATATTAATTTCTTCTTCATCTACTTTCTGGAACTTAACCTTCCATGAACAGAAGCAAATAAATACAAAAACTCAACCATAGCATGTTGATAGAGAAAGACAAACAATAGTCTATGTTACAGATGGAAATGATGGTGGATGTTGAGCCATAGCATAGCAAGCCAAAACAAACTCAAGTGATCTTTCACCAGGATTTAGGAACAACCAGAACCATATATTAGTATTCATCTAAATATATTTGGGAACAACCATCTATTGTCTTCTTAAAGATGATTGGATGAGGGCTCTTCATAACGCCCATTCTAACCACAGTGTTGTGAGTCACCCTGTGGTGGTATGGCATCGGGTGCGCGGTGAAAGTTATATAAGATAGGCCTACTCTTCAAAGAAGTCGGGTTTGAAATGTTTTCGGAAGGTTATGCAGGGACTCCGCTGTTCTCAGTAGAGGTGCATGTTTAAAAACAGGTGTGTTGTGGAGGAATGAGAATTGACAGCTGTTGTTCTTTGAACATGTTTTCTCATTTATACAATTTTACATACTGGTAATTTTTTTTGTAATGACAGACATGACGCTCAGATAGCAAGTGTTATTGATTAGTGAAACCAACTTTACATGAAAGGCACATTTGAGGGTAAAATTACGTTTTAAACAAGTCTTTATTGATTTATTTGAACACCCCTATTATGAGTTTTTATACAACCTCCATTGATGTTATTTAGACTGCATAGGCCTAGTGAATTAACTGTCGTGAAGACAGTGCATTCTATGTGCCCCAGGTTTATGACAATATGTTTTTGGTATAGCTAAGCAGACACTCCCATCTTAACCATATGTTGCATCGAAAGGAAGGTATGACTCCAGACATCAAATGACTACATCATCCACCTCTGGGTCAAACATGTTAGCAATGAGATGGTGATGTTGTAGGAGCCGCCAGAGATCTCCAGCCCAGTAGAGACACACAGCTCTCCTGGAGGCACCAGAGCAGAGTGTATATGGGTTCATTTCCTCACATCTCCTTCCAGGTAAGTTCACCATGCGAGCAATGGCTTCATGTCTGATTCATGGTACTTGATGTGGAGAGGGTAAGACCCTGGGACTGAGGGCCTGCTCTGCAGAGTGGCCCACAGGACTTTCTATATGAATATTAAGCAGTTTGCTGTCCTATGAGGTTTAATGGATCATGATGAACGGATATCAAAACTGTTGGGCAAGTTTACGTTCGAAGATGTCATTAGCCATTCCATCCAGAGATAATTCACGTGCATCACCCTTAATGTCAGAGGCAAATGCAATGCTTGCAGCTCTACCGCCACTTGCTGCTAGTAGAATGAGCACTTTGTTCAACAATGTCTGCTAAAGTGGGTTATATGGCTAACATGAAAAAGAGATCATGAAATGTTCCTTATCAATTCAAATGGGCAGTTAAGGACTATTTGATATCATACTTCAATCAGCAGGTGGCATTCTCTTCAAATGAAAAGGAGAGATAAAGAGTAAGGCAACTTAGCCAAGCAATATTGTCATTTATTTGCTTGAGGTGAACAGTTTATTTGGTTCGGAAGTGACAAACAATGCAGCCAACTTTTGAGAGACATGAAAGGCAAAATTGAGGGGGCAAAAGTTTTCTTTGAACAGCCGTCATATGAGTTTTTTTTACAACTTCCATTGACGTCATATATACTGTCTAATGATATAGCAGACACTCTTATCCAGAACCACTTCCATTTAGTTTAATAGTTAAACCTGTCATGAAGTAAACTGAAAATCCCATTCCAGTTTTCCTTGTTGCTTCGATTGCCTCGTTAGAAAGGCAACAACGCGGCTTCCCTTGACAGTTTCACTGCCTTCAGAAAGTACTCACACCCTTTGACATTTTCCACATTTTGTTGTGTTACAGCCCAAATTTGAAATAGATTAAATTGAGATTTTCAGTCACTAGCCCACACACAATACTCCATAATTTCAAAGTGGAATTATATTTTTGACATTTTTACTAACTATACTGAACATAAATATAAACACAACATGCATCAATTTTGTTACGTTACAGCAATCTACACACGTTTCACTCAGCAATCTACACACAATACCCCATAATGACAAAGCAAAAAAACAGAAATACCTTATTTACATAAGTACTCAGACTCTTTGCTATGAGACTCAAAATTGAGCTCAGGTGCATCCTGTTTCCATTGATAATCCTTGAGCTATTTCTACAACTTGATTGGAGTCCAACTGTGGTAAATTCAATTGATTGGACATGATTTGGAAAAGCACACACATGTCTATATAAGGTCCCACAGTTGACAGGGCAAAAACCAAGCCATGAGGTCAAAATAATTGGTAGTAGAGCTCCGAGACAGGATCGTGTAGAGGCACAGATCTGGGGAAGGTACCCAAACATTTCTGCAGCATTGAAGATCCCAAAGAACACAGTGGGCGCCATCATTCTTAAATGGAAGAAGTTTGGAACGACCAAGACTCTTCCTAGAGCTGGCCACCTTGCCAAACTGAGCAATCAGTTCCTCTGTGGAGATAGGAGAACCTTCCAGAAGGACAACCATCTCTGCAGCACTCCATCAATCAAGCATTTATGATTGAGTGGCCAGATGGAAGCAATTCCTCAGTAAAAGGCAAATGACAGCCCGCTTGAAGTTTGCCAAAACGCACCTAAAGTCTCTCAGACCATGAGAAACAAGATTCTCTGGTCTGATGAAACTAAGATTGAACTCTTTGGCCTGAATGCCAAGCGTCACATCTGGAGGAAACCTGGCACCATCCCTACCTGTGAAGCATGGTGGTAAGCACACATTCAAGACAACGCAGGGGTGGCTTCGGGACAAGTCTCTGAATGTCCTTGAGTGGCCCAGCCAGAGCCCAGACTTGAACCCGATCGAACATCTCGGGAGAGACCTGAAAATAGCTGTGCAACAACGCTCCCCATCCAACCTGACAGAGTTTGAGAGGATCTGCAGAGAACACTGGGATAATCTGCCCAAATACAGGTGTGCCAAGCTTGTAGCGTCATACCCAAGAAGACTCAAGGCTGTAATTGCTGCCAAAGGTGCTTCAACAAAGTACTGAGGAAAGGGTTTGAATACTTATGTAAATGTGATATTTACGTTTTTATTTTTTATAAATGTGCTAACATTTATAAAATCCTGTTTTTGCTTTGTCATTATGGGGTATTGTGTGTAGATTGATAAGGAAAAGAACATGTGAATCAATTTTAGAACAAGGCTGTAACAAAATGTGGGAAAAGTCAAGGGGTCTGAATAAATCCAATTTATTCGGAATACTTTCCGAAAGCACTGTATTTTTAGCCATATCAATGCAGTTAAACAAGTTCATAAAATAATGAATTATGTTGGCTTGCACTTCCAAGACTGTTTCATATTATATATTTAGGCTATTGTAACAAGGTGTTAGGGTCTGACAAACAGAGTGAAAAACTAGTCAAAGCTCAAACCAAGTTTATTTACCCACTGGGTCAAACAGCTGAAAAGACAAACACATGTTCCCACCAGCACCATTATTTATACCCTCCTTTAGTCAGAGTCTCCTCGTTGCACCTCTAAACACAACATCTTTGCTGCTCGGCAGATGAAGTGTGTAATGAAACAGTTCCTTCTCCCTTCATCTGACCTGACCTCTGCCCACATTCCTCACTAATCCACAGCTATCCAAGCTTTTCAGTGACCGCAACCAAGTGATTGCCTTTTCTAGTGAACAATCGACAAGCAACAATGGGCATGACGTATAGAAGTAGTCAGTACAGGTGTTATCAAGCCTTTACATCAAAGTTGGCTGAAGTTGAATGGAACGTGGTATACCCTGACCAGTTATTCAGAAGAAAATCCTCTGACTGTCTAATTTCACACCGGAAATTGCTGCTGACATTGAACAGGGTTAGGGTATTTCATTATTTTCAGACTCTCCTGTGCCAAAATTCCCAACATATTTGAACACCCCAATTATGATTTTTTTTTTTACAACCTATATTGACATTATATAGACTGTGTAAATATAGAACTGTTGTTTAGAGAGTGTATTCTAAATGCAACATGAAAATGCACATTTTTGGTATAACTTAGCAGGTGCTCTTATCCATAGCCTCTTCCAATCAGTGCGTTCAATTCCATAGGTAAAACAACCACACTTAAAAATTATACCAAAACACAAATAAAATAAAAAAGTACATTACGGTATGTGCAAACCTTTCTCATTTCGTAGCTTTTTCCAGATACTTCCAGATGAACCATATGTTGCTTTGAAACGAAGGTAGGACTCCAGACATCTAACTGCTACATCATCCACCTCTGGGTCAAACTTGTTAGCGATGAGGTGGTGGTGTTGTAGGAGCCACCGTAGATCTCCAGCCCCGTAGACACACACAGCTCTCCTGGAGGCACCGGAGCAGGGTGGATATGGGGCTCCTTTCCTCACATCTCCTTCCAGGTAACTCCACTTTACCATGCGAGCGATGGCGTTCATGTCTGATTCATGGTACTTGACATGAGGAGGGTTAGACCCTGGCACTGAGGGCATGCGCTGCAGAGTGGCCCACAGGTGCTCATCAGGACTGTAGGTGTCCCTCTCCCACTCCAGCAGGGCCCGAACCTCCTGGCTGTCAAACACGTGATGGACAAAGTCCCTGGAGACCACGAAATAGGCATTTCCGGAAAACATGGGGGTGCTGATTGGAGGAGGGCTCTTCGTAACGTCTGTTCTGACTACTATGTTATTGGTTATATTGTGCTGATACTGCCACCGGTGTTTCTTATAGTCAACAGTGGTCTCAGACTCCATGCTGTTCCTCCCGTTGAGCAGTTTGAGTGACTGAACCATTTCTGCGTTGGTTTTAATGGGGAAATCTGTTCCACAGGTATTGAGCAGGTACTTCCACTGGACAGGTGACTTCAACAGGTCCTTCATACAGTTTAGATCTGCCTGCACTCGAGACCACGATGCGTAAACCACACTCTCTGTCTTACTTGCCACAAACACATTGGTAAAACAAGTCACAATAGCCTTTACTGCAGTCCTGAATTCTTCTGAGGATTTCTGGTCCACATGCACGCAATATACATTCTGAGGTGTGTACACGGCACGCAGGAGTCGCTCAAACATCTCAATCTTCTCATGGACCACCATGGAGTAGGCGATGGGGAAGTCTCTCTCCTCCACACTCAGGGGCATCATGATGAACCCTCTGCCTGTAACGTACGTTTTACAGTTTCGGGTCACGTCGTGGTAGAACGCCTCAGACAGAAGCTTGGGCTTATTCTTTGTTTTCAGAAGTCTTCTGAGCTGCTCCTTGTCGATGCCCTTCAGGTCTCCTCTGATGATGGCTGAGCAGGCAGGCAGGTCGTCTGCGTAGTCTTGTGGCAGGAGGTCAGGTGCTGGGAGTGGGCTTCTCTCAGAACAGGTTGGGCGTCTCAGAGTGTTCCAGAGGAGAAGTGAGATTAAAGCAGACATTAGGATGAGAAAGAGGTTTCTGAAGAAGCATATATGTGATAATGATGGCCTAAGAGGACCCATAACAAAATTATTTATCTAAAGAATGTATTATTAGTATTTGTGCAGACCATAGTCTGGGAGCACTTCTGTTAAATAATGAATGACACACACACTCAACTCAGTATAAAGTGAGTAGGTAATCATTAACTTTAGTAGGCATGGCTTTATACTACCTACAAAAGCTTGAAATTAAAAGGAACTAAACTTGGAACAAATGTGGTTGAAAATGAATTACTAACCTACAATATCACACTTTTCAGCATTTCCAAGTTTTGGCATGAATTACACAATTCTAACCCACTTACCCCACACAATCAATATTGTTGGATACATACAACACTTTTGACTGGTACTGTATGTATTATTAGTATTTGTGCAGACCATAGCCTGGGAGAACTGCTGTTAAATGATTAATGTCACACACACACACACACACACACACACACACACACACACACACACACACACACACACACACACACACACACACACACACACACACACACACACACACACACACACACACACACACACACACACACACACACACTTCACATTAAAATTAGTAGGTAATCATTCACTTTAGTAGGCATGGCTTTATACTTTAAATTAAAAGGTACCAACATTTTCAGCAGTTCCAATGAATGGCATGATGCTCCAAAGTACACAATTCTAACCAATTTACCCCACGCAACCAATATTGTTGGATATTACAATATATTTTTTTCATATAGAGTCATGAACATCTAAAACAGTTGGCCCTATGCAAGGTCATGGTTGGATGTCATCTTGGCTACCAGGACCAAATCTCCAGCTACTAATTGTAATAGTTAAACCTGTCATGAGAGTCCGGGGTTGGTTGTGGTCAATTCACTCAATTCAGGAAGTAAACTGAAAACAATGTTGGAGCGGTAGGGAAGGGTGGTAGGGAAATGGTTGGGGTCAATTACAGTAGATCAATTCAGGAAGTAAACTGAAATTCCCATCACAGCTTCCCTTATTGCTTCAATTGTGTCGTTAGAGAGGCAATAACAAGGCTTTGCTTGACGGTTGTATTGATAAATGATACAGTCAAACAACAATGTTATTTCTGCTGAAAGATTTCCTTCTGAGAAGGTGGTGGTAAAGTCCAAACCATCTGGTGGTGCACTGTAAAAAAAAATAATTCAGTGGCTTAGTAAATGTAATGATTTTCATGCATGTTCCTGGTTTTATTTAATTTTTGTGTTAAAAAAGCTTGACTTTTGAAAATGTAAATTCAATTTAATATATTGCAAAACTGAATGATTATTTGCATGTAAAAACAACTTGCATAATATTTTCTCTCAACTTAAGAATGTTATGTTCTTGCAACAACTTAACATGTGGCTCCTTATTAGAGGATTGTGGGTATTTTTGTTCAATGTTTCATGCATTTTTGAAGAAAGAAAAGTAATATATTTATTATTGGTATTGGTATTATATTGGAATTATATTGGTATTAAGCCCATTTGTTGTGCTATTAGGTGTAATGGATGAGGATGAATGAATATCAACACTTTTGGTGTTGCACTTCACAGTGCACTGTGAACCCCAAAAATGTCTTCATATATTTCAGGGGGTGCTGATGGTGCACCCCTACTTCCCGCGACTATGCATTCAGACCAGCCTTCCTGATTTAACTTTCATGAACTACATTAGTAGAAAGTGGACTGGTTTGACCTGTAGGCCTATGACAAACACTCTAAATAGTCAAATTAATTATCTTCCCATAGCCTTTCAAATCAAGACGTCCATTTGTTAAAGACACTCTCCAGCTATTTTTTTTCTTCCTCCATTGAAAAACGATATTCCGAGTATATATACAGTAAAGTACCGGCACGTAAGGGTGAAGTAAACATACTTGAGCAAAATAGTGTTTTTCAGGAGAAGAAAAAAATGTATTCAAGGAGTTGGTCTCTCTGATTGGTGCACTCAGATGTCATCAGCATCCCCTTTGATTGCTGGAACAATAGAGGAGCAATAGAGGACAAAATGCCCACCCATCCACTTGTGCCATGTCATGAGGAGATCTGCACCAGCTACTGAAATGCACCTTTCGTTAAATAAATCAGATGATAACTGAGGTGCTAGGGAGGCTGGAGTGGGTCTTTAAGAAATAGTGTAAATTCAACTTGTAAAATAGCTTGGAAAATCGAAATACTATCCCCATTCTTCAGGTGTCCATAGGATTAATCTCTTCTAATTCTCTCTTCTGAGAGAAAACACATTTTCTTGGATCTGTGTGCTGAGGTTACCGTAGGACACACCTTAGAGAACCTCAGTCTCCATATTAAAAGTGGCCTACCAGCCAAGTCTCTGTTCTCTTGTGAGAACAACCCGACCACAGCTCCATCTTTTTTCTTTCTTTTTTTTTCACCTTTATTTAACCAGGTAGGCTAGTTGAGAACAAGTTCTCATTTACAACTGCGACCTGGCCAAGATAAAGCATAGCAGTGTGAACAGACAACACATGGAGTAAACAATAAACAAGTCAATAACACAGTAGAAAAAAAAGAAAAAAAAGAGAGTCTATATACATTGTGTGCAAAAGGCATGAGGAGGTAGGCGAATAATTACACTTTTGCAGATTAACACTGGAGTGATAAATGATCAGATGGTCATGTACAGGTAGAGATACTGGTGTGCAAAAGAGCAGAAAAGTAAATAAATATAAACAGTATGGGGATGAGGTAGGTAAATTGGGTGGGCTATTTACCGATAGACTATGTACAGCTGCAGTTAGCTCGGTTAGCTCGGTTAGCTGCTCAGATAGCAGATGTTTGAAGTTGGTGCGGGAGATAAAAGTCTCCAACTTCAGCGATCTCTTGACTCCAAAGTCCAAAACCACTTACCGTGCTGGAACTGCTGACCAGCGCAAGACCACAGTCCTCTGGGAGTCAATCCTGTGTGCTGACCCCAGTAACCCCTCTGAGATCCTGAGGAAGTTTGGTTGTCTAGGCTTAACTCAGAAGGTTGTGTCGTGTCCTGAGCTGACCCAGCAGACCCTGCAGCATCCAGATCTGTCACAGAGTGCTGTGAAGCATGTGGAGGCCTGGGCCAATGCCAGTCAGGTGTCCGGGTACCTTTCCTGGAAGCAGGTATAGTCTCGATCAGGAACTGAGCCAGTTCAAGAGACCTAAACTGAAGCAGCAGCGACAGAGGAAGAAGCCAGTCATAAGAAGTCTGGCAACATTTGGAGCAAGAGAGCAGCCAGCTGGTGTAAAGCAGAAGACATCAGCTCTCACAAATGCCAGGTAGAGAAGGGAGCATTGACACTGATATTGCGCTCTCATCAGAGTTTGGGGTCAATTCCATTTCAATTCTGTCAATTGAGGAAGTAAACAGAGTTTTATTAGTTTTATTAGTCATATGTATATGATATACATCATATATACTGTCCAACAAAATGCTTACTTGCAGGTTCCTTCACAACAATGCAACAGTAAGAAATAATGAAATATAAGAATATGAACATAAAGTAAAGTAAAGCAAAAACTTAAACGCATAAGGATTACATCATCATATACTTATTTTTATTTATTTTTTTGGGGGGGGGGTTAATTAGTATAACATCTATCCGTTTTGTACTTTGATTCCACAATTTATATGTGAGTTACATTTAAGCATTTGTCATGAGAGAAAGGAGAACTGCACATCAAACTGGCCAGGCCTGTATAGGAATAAAATAGGGTGGTGGTACAATATTACCACTACAGCTCCAATTCAATTTAATATATTGCAAAACTGAATGATTGTTTGCATGTAAAAACAACTTGCATAATATTTTCTCTCAACTTAAGAATGTTATGTTCTTGCAACAACTTAACATGTGGCTCCTTATTAGAGGATTGTGGGTATTTTTGTTCAATGTTTCATGCATTTTTGAAGAAAGAAAAGTAATATATTTATTATTGGTATTGGTATTATATTGGAATTATATTGGTATTAAGCCCATTTGTTGTGCTATTAGGTGTAATGGATGAGGATGAATGAATATCAACACTTTTGGTGTTGCACTTCACAGTGCACTGTGAACCCCAAAAATGTCTTCATATATTTCAGGGGGTGCTGATGGTGCACCCCTACTTCCCGCGACTATGCATTCAGACCAGCCTTCCTGATTTAACTTTCATGAACTACATTAGTAGAAAGTGGACTGGTTTGACCTGTAGGCCTATGACAAACACTCTAAATAGTCAAATTAATTATCTTCCCATAGCCTTTCAAATCAAGACGTCCATTTGTTAAAGACACTCTCCAGCTATTTTTTTTCTTCCTCCATTGAAAAACGATATTCCGAGTATATATACAGTAAAGTACCGGCACGTAAGGGTGAAGTAAACATACTTGAGCAAAATAGTGTTTTTCAGGAGAAGAAAAAAATGTATTCAAGGAGTTGGTCTCTCTGATTGGTGCACTCAGATGTCATCAGCATCCCCTTTGATTGCTGGAACAATAGAGGAGCAATAGAGGACAAAATGCCCACCCATCCACTTGTGCCATGTCATGAGGAGATCTGCACCAGCTACTGAAATGCACCTTTCGTTAAATAAATCAGATGATAACTGAGGTGCTAGGGAGGCTGGAGTGGGTCTTTAAGAAATAGTGTAAATTCAACTTGTAAAATAGCTTGGAAAATCGAAATACTATCCCCATTCTTCAGGTGTCCATAGGATTAATCTCTTCTAATTCTCTCTTCTGAGAGAAAACACATTTTCTTGGATCTGTGTGCTGAGGTTACCGTAGGACACACCTTAGAGAACCTCAGTCTCCATATTAAAAGTGGCCTACCAGCCAAGTCTCTGTTCTCTTGTGAGAACAACCCGACCACAGCTCCATCTTTTTTCTTTCTTTTTTTTTCACCTTTATTTAACCAGGTAGGCTAGTTGAGAACAAGTTCTCATTTACAACTGCGACCTGGCCAAGATAAAGCATAGCAGTGTGAACAGACAACACATGGAGTAAACAATTAACAAGTCAATAACACAGTAGAAAAAAAAGAAAAAAAAGAGAGTCTATATACATTGTGTGCAAAAGGCATGAGGAGGTAGGCGAATAATTACACTTTTGCAGATTAACACTGGAGTGATAAATGATCAGATGGTCATGTACAGGTAGAGATACTGGTGTGCAAAAGAGCAGAAAAGTAAATAAATATAAACAGTATGGGGATGAGGTAGGTAAATTGGGTGGGCTATTTACCGATAGACTATGTACAGCTGCAGTTAGCTCGGTTAGCTCGGTTAGCTGCTCAGATAGCAGATGTTTGAAGTTGGTGAGGGAGATAAAAGTCTCCAACTTCAGCGATCTCTTGACTCCAAAGTCCAAAACCACTTACCGTGCTGGAACTGCTGACCAGCGCAAGACCACAGTCCTCTGGGAGTCAATCCTGTGTGCTGACCCCAGTAACCCCTCTGAGATCCTGAGGAAGTTTGGTTGTCTAGGCTTAACTCAGAAGGTTGTGTCGTGTCCTGAGCTGACCCAGCAGACCCTGCAGCATCCAGATCTGTCACAGAGTGCTGTGAAGCATGTGGAGGCCTGGGCCAATGCCAGTCAGGTGTCCGGGTACCTTTCCTGGAAGCAGGTATAGTCTCGATCAGGAACTGAGCCAGTTCAAGAGACCTAAACTGAAGCAGCAGCGACAGAGGAAGAAGCCAGTCATAAGAAGTCTGGCAACATTTGGAGCAAGAGAGCAGCCAGCTGGTGTAAAGCAGAAGACATCAGCTCTCACAAATGCCAGGTAGAGAAGGGAGCATTGACACTGATATTGCGCTCTCATCAGAGTTTGGGGTCAATTCCATTTCAATTCTGTCAATTGAGGAAGTAAACAGAGTTTTATTAGTTTTATTAGTCATATGTATATGATATACATCATATATACTGTCCAACAAAATGCTTACTTGCAGGTTCCTTCACAACAATGCAACAGTAAGAAATAATGAAATATAAGAATATGAACATAAAGTAAAGTAAAGCAAAAACTTAAACGCATAAGGATTACATCATCATATACTTATTTTTTTTTTTTTTTGGGGGGGGGGGGTTAATTAGTATAACATCTATCCGTTTTGTACTTTGATTCCACAATTTATATGTGAGTTACATTTAAGCATTTGTCATGAGAGAAAGGAGAACTGCACATCAAACTGGCCAGGCCTGTATAGGAATAAAATAGGGTGGTGGTACAATATTACCACTGAGTTTAGTGACTGTGTAACAATACAAATGGCTTTCAAAAACAAACTAAATATAACAGAAAAGAGATGATGAAATGTTCCTCATCAATTCAAATGGGCATTATACACCTCTTTGACCATGGCATTCATTTCTTCTTCATCTACTTCCTGGAACTGAACCTTTTTGGAAACAGTGGAAAAATCTGAAAACAAATCATTCCATGAACAGAAGAAAATAAATACAAAAACTCAACCATAGCATTTTGATAGAAAAAGACAAACAACAGTCTATGTTACAGATGGAAATTATCGTGGATAGCAAGCCAAAATAAACTCAAGTGATCTTTCACATGGATTTAGGAACAACCAGAACCATATACTTGTATTCATCTAAATATATTTGGGAACAACCATCTATTGTCTTCTTAAAGATGGTTGGATGAGGGCTCTTCATAGCGCCCATTCTGACCACAGTGTTGTGGGTCACCCTGTGGTGGTACGGCGTCGGGTGCGATACCGTACTTGCCATCCAAATACACCTCTGCTGCTTTCAATTAGGATCTCAGCGATCACTGCATCATTGCCTGCATCCGCACTGCTTCTTAACACAGCGCGCATCCAACCCGGAAGCCAGCCGCACCAATGTGTTGGAGGAAACACCGTGCACCTGGCAACCTTGGTTGGCACGCACTGGGCCCGGCCCGCCACAGAAGTCGCTGGTGCGCTATGAGACAAGGATATCCCTACCGGCCAAGCCCTCAAAAAACCCGGACGACGCTAGGCCAATTGTGCGTCGCCCCACGGACCTCCCGGTCGCGGCCGGTTACGACAGAGCCTGGGCGAGAACCCAGAGTCCCTGGTGGCACAGCTGGCGCTGCAGTACAGCGCCCTTAACCACGGAGCAGGCCTTTCTAACCGACTTGGCCCGGGTATCCTGGAAGGATGTTGACCTCATCCCATCAGTAGAGGATGCCTGGTCGTTCTTTAAAAGTAATTTCCTCACAATCATAAATAAGCATGCCCCTTTCAAAAAATTTAGAACTAAGAACAGATATAGCCCTTGGTTCACTCCAGACCTGACTGCCCTCGACCAGCACAAAAACATCCTGTGGCGGATTGCACTGGCATCGAGCAGTCCCAGCGATATGCAACTGTTCAGGGAAGTCAGGAACCAATACCTGCAGTCAATCAAAAAAGCAAAGGCTAGCTTTTTCAAACAGAAATTTGCATCCTGTAGCTCTAACTCCAAAAGGTTTTGGGACTGTCACGACTCCTACCGAAGGTAGCTCCCCTTCCTGTTCGGGTGGAGCTCGGCGGTCGTCGTCACCGGCCTACTAGCTGCCACGGATCCTTTTTTTCCCCTTGTCTGTTTATTAGTTACACCTGTGTTTAGTTAGGTTAATTGGTTGGGCTTTATTAACCAGCCCGCCTGCTGGGTGTGCGCGATTATTTTCTGTGTACTATTGTGCACGCCTGTAAGTCACGGTTATCCGTGTATGTGTGGCTTTTCTGGACTGTTTAGTTCTCCGTGTTTTGGGGAATTTGTTTGGGTGGCGTCGTTTTCCCCGTTGTGGTGAATTAAAAAGTATTCGTTACCCTGAACTCTCTGTTTCCTGCACCTGACTTCTTCCTCCACTACACCCCGGGCATTACAGGGGCACTGTAAAGTTCAAGGAGAACAAGAAGAGCACCATCTCCCAGCTGCCCACTGCACTGAGGCTAGGTAACATGGTCACCACGATAAATCCATGATAATCAAACATTTCAATAAAGCATCTCTCTACGGCTGGCCATGTTTTCCTCCTGGCTACCCCAACCCCGGCCAACAGCTCTGCACCCCCTGCAGCTACTTGCCTGAGCTTCCCCAGCTTCTCCTTCACCCAAATCCAGTTAGCAGATGTTCTGAAAGAGCTGTAAAACCTGTACCCGTACAAATCAGCTGGGCTAGACAATCTGGACCCAAACTGTTACAGACCTATATCCATCTTGCCCTGCCTTTCTAAAGTCTTTGAAAGCCAAGTTAATTAACAGATCACTGGCCATTTTGAATCCCACCGTACCTTCTCCGCTATGCAATCCGGTTTCCGAGCTGGTCACAGGTGCACATCAGCCATGCTCAAGGTACTTAACGATATCATAACCGCCATCGATAAAAGACAGTACTGTACAGCCATCTTCATCGACCTGGCCAAGGCTTTCGACTCTGTCAATCACCGTATTCCTATCGGCAGACTCAATTGCCTTGGTTTCTCAAATGACTGCCTCGCCTGGTTCACCAATTGCTTCGCAGATAGAGTTCAGTGTGTCAAATCGGAGGGCCTGTTGTCCGGACCTCTGGGAGTCTCTATGGGGGTACCACAGGGTTCAATTCTCGGGCCGACTCTTTTCTCTGTATATATCAACGATGTCGCTCTTGCTGCGGGTGATTCCCTGATCCACCTCTATGCAGACGACACCATTCTGTATACATCTGGCTCTTCTTTGGACACTGTGTTAACCTCCAAATGAGCTTCAATGCCATACAACACTGCTTCCGTGGCCTCCAACTGCTCTTAAACGCTAGTAAAACCAAATGCGTGATTTTCAACAGTTCGCTGCCTGCACCCGCCCGCTCGAATAGCATCACTACTCTGGACGGTTCTGGCTTAGAATATGTGGACAACTACAAATACCTAGGTGTCTGGCTAGACTGTAAACTCTCCTTCCAGACTCATATTAAACATTTCCAATCCAAAATCAAATCCAGAATCAGCTTTCTACTTCGCAACAATGCCTCCTTCAGTCACGCCGCCAAACTTACCCTAGTAAAACTGACTATCCAACTGATCCTCGACTTTGGCGATATCATCTACAAAATAGCTTCCAACACTCTACTTAGCAATTTGGATGCAGTCTATCACAGTACCATCCGTTTTGTTACCAAAGCCGCTTATACCACCCATCACTGTGACCTGTATGCTCTTGTCGGCTGGCACTCGCTACATATTCGTCGCCAGACCCACTGGTTCCAGGTCATCTATAAGTCTATGCTAGGTAAAGCTCCGCCTTATCTCAGCTCACTGATCACGATAACAACACCCACCCGTAGCACTCACTCCAGCAGGTATATTTCACTGGTCATCCCCAAAGCCAACACCTCTTTGGCTGGCTTTCCTTCCAGTTCTCTGCTGCCAGTGACTGGAATGAATTGCAAAAATCGCTGAAGCTGGAGACTTATATTTCCCTCACTAACTTTAAACATCAGCTATCTGAGCAGCTAACCGATCGCTGCAGCTGTACATATTCCATCTGTAAATAGCCCACCCAATCTACCTACCTCATCCCCATATTGTTTTTATGTACTTTTCTGCTGTTTTGCACACCAGTATCTCTACTTGCACATCATCATCTGCTCATCTATCGCTCCAGTGTTAATCTGCTAAAATGTAATTACTTGCTACTATGGCCTATTTATTGCCTTACCTCCTCACGCCATTTGCACACACTGTATATAGACTTTCCTTTTTTATATTGTGTTATTGACTGTATGTTTTGTTTATTCCATGTGTAACTCTGTGTTGTTGTTTGTGTCGCACTGCTTTGCTTTATCTTGGCCAGGTCGCAGTTGTAAATGAGAACTTGTTCTCAACTAGTTTACCTGGTTAAATAAAGGTGAAATAAAAAAATAAAAAATAAAATAAAAAACTTCATCACAGAGCCACAGGATCAGGAAGTTAGACCAATAACCCATCGGGAACAAAACAGAACAAACAACACAACAATACACTCCTTTACATATCACTCCATACACTCCTACACATCCCTCAATGTGTGTAAACTTCAATGCAAAACCTCAGAGGACTGTTCCCTCCCCCATTTTGACACATAACTCCCCATGTGAGTAATGTGTATAAAAAAAACACTACTACTGGCCAAAAATAAAATAAAAGAAAGTAAAATAACAAAATTTAATTAAAATCACTACTCTTAAGAACTCCATAAAGAAAAATAATTGTACCCATACGGTCATAGGAAAATAGACTTAAGGAAGCCTACCCTTAGTCAAAGGCAACGCCCTCTCCTTCTTCACATTGGTCTAAATCACAAATATGGCTAAGAACTAGAAACTTCATCATAATTAGCAATATTACAAATTACCTTTAAATCAGTATTACAAATGACCTTAAATTCATTATCCAAATGGCTTTCCAATGAGGGTGATCAAACCTCAATGGAAAGTCATGACAGAGGTCAGAGGTCATACAAACCCTTCAAATAAGTGTTTCTTACTATATTAGACAAATGAATGAAAAACAGGCAAACATTTCATACATGTTGTATCCCAGGTATCCAGTACATTCCTTTATCAAAAGAATTCACACTTTTAATTAAAACTCAGAAAATAAAAACTTCTGAAAATTCCATGTGTGTGCGTGCCCCTTTAAGATACCGTGGCACTAAAACAAATGGAAAACTCAATAAACCCAAAGGAAATGGAGCAAACATGTCAAACATAGTATTTTAAAAACACCAACAAATAGTCATAACAAGTGTGTTGTGTTTGGGTGTTTGCAAAACTTAAGGAAAAAAATAACAAAAAATGTCCAGGCCTTATTTCATTTGGTAGTTTACGGCCTTAATCTCACTCACTCTCCCCAAGATTGTATCTCCGGGAAACATTTCAAAGAGAGACAATGAAACCCCCAATTTCCCAGAAAAAACACAAAACGTTTCGTCGGCATTCACTATACTACACCGATTCAGCAAGCTAACATTTTTAACTACAAACAAAACCTGATAATAATGATAAGTCCACTGTACTCCCTAAAATCATTAATCGTTCAATTTAAACTTCCTCAATGTTTATATGTGCTTAATTTAACATGCGCTACCCTTAGATACAATTATCCTGGTATCGTTACTAGACCAATGTCCAGCTAATATGTGATAGCTGTTTCACCTTAGATTGTTCCTGTTACCCCTCTAAATGTAATCATTTTTTTTCTCTGTCGCAAATGTAGTAAATTTCTCAGGGTAAAGAATCAGTGATATTTAATCCCAGGCATTCAATAAAAAGTTGTTTGAGACGTGTTCTCCTGTTAACATACATACTGTAGGGGATTTCCATCAGTCCCGGAAGAAAGAATCCTACACAAAACACATCAGATAAGAAAGTTTTTCATTAAGTGAAATCGACATCTAAAATAAACAATAAACCCCTTTCCAGTATTCTAATCATTTCAACCTGTTCCATAAAGTTAGTGTCACGGGATTCTTCCTGGGAAGGAGAGGCGTACCAAAACGCAGCGTGGTTATTTTGATACGTCTTTAATAAAGATGAAAATAGAACAATATACAAAACAAGAACCGTGAAAAACCAAAAACAGCCCTATCTGGTGCAACAAACACAAAGACAGGAAGAATCACCCACAAAACCCAACACAAAACCGGCTACCTAAATATGGCTCCCAATCAGAGACAATGACTAACACCTGCCTCTGATTGAGAACCATATCAGGCCCAAACACAGAAACAGACAAACAAGACATCCAACATAGAATGCCCACTCAGATCACACCCTGACCAAACAAAACATAGAACATACAAAGCAAACTATGGTCAGGGTGTGACAGTTAGTAAAAATATAAACCTTTTGTTTAACAAATCCAGAACCTTTAAAAAGTAGGTGCTGTCTCATCATCGTAATTGTTAAAACTAACTGTTTCCCACTCTTAGCTACGATGTGGGAGTGTCCCAAAGGTCAATACTGTTCAGCTTGTACATTAATGATCTTCCTTCTGTCTGTACTGGGTCTGAAGTTCCAATATATGCAGATGATACAGTGATATATGCATGCAAAGAGAAAACAACAAGCTGCAGAAGAATTCACTACAGTAATGGTCCAGATGACAAAGTGGTTGAGGGACTCCTGTTACATCATCTCGATGTAAAACAAAACAGTCTGCATGTTCCTCACAAAGAGGACAACTGATGCCACTGAGCCAGATGGCTGTGTCAGGGGAAAAGCTCCAGGTGGTATTTGATTTGAAGTACCACGGCATCATACTTGATTCCAACCTTTCTTTTAAAAAGCAAATAAAAAAGGTAACTCACATAACCAAATTCAACCTAGCTAATTTCCAAAACACATGAAATTGTTTGACAACAGAGGTAACAAAACAGTACTTCAAATCTATGATAGTCCCCCACTTAACATACTACTTGACTAGTTGGGCCCAAGCTTGCTCTACAACAACATTAAAACCCATTCAGTCTGTCTGCAAACAGGCTCTCAAAGTGCTTGATAGGAAGCCCAATAGCTATCATCACTGTTACATTCTCAGAAAGCATGAGCTCCTGAGTTGGAAAAATCTTGTGCAATACACTGACGCCTGTCTTGTATTCAAGATTCTAAATGGCCAGGCTCCCCCTCCACTCAGTACTTTTCTTAAACAGAAAACCCAAATCTATGGCAGCAGATCTACTTTTAATGTCCGGACATTGTTCCACGTAATGGAAACAGATTATAATGGTAGAATACATTAACTTCCTGCTCAAATTCACTGGTGTTACCTAAACAACAAAACCAAGCAACAATAATCAGAAACTATTACAAAACGTTTCCCGATCCAACTATTCAGACAATGAATCCTTTACAGCCAGATATAGCCTAGCGAT
The DNA here is from genome assembly GCF_057628025.1 of Oncorhynchus mykiss. Taxonomy (NCBI): domain Eukaryota; kingdom Metazoa; phylum Chordata; class Actinopteri; order Salmoniformes; family Salmonidae; genus Oncorhynchus; species Oncorhynchus mykiss. The sequence continues at coordinate 16,039,468 of NC_143038.1, read as the reverse complement.
CACAACTAACTCTCCTATTCTTACCAGTAGGAAAAAAAGTATACCCCATACTCAAACAACGTTCTGCGCTTACCCCTATCGTAAGATTAAAAACAAACTCTACAACTTTCTCTTCTCTTTCGGCTTCACATTTATGAAAGGTCCAAGACTTTAAAAATAACATGTAATGCACCAAATTCAAAAAATACATCAGTCAATCCATAAGAATAAAAAAAAATGCTTTCGGTGGGCACAGCTCTATCGCAATTACATATCCGCTATTGTTAGAACTCATTAGATGTAGGTAACTGTCTCTTCTTTGATTCAGTTATTGAAATACGACTCCATTCTCAATATGTTATTCCAGCAGACCATTTAGGCAACAGACAAAGTATTACATCGAAATCACCTCGCTATTTATACTGAATGATTTAGTCTTTCAATTTGAACTACGCAAGCTGTTAAAACGTTCAGTTTATATCTTAAACAAACACTGGCGAGCATATCTTTCCAGGCAAACATACCAATAGTTTAATTACAATCAGAAACCCAGATTTTAGTCAATACCATATACCTAATGCTATTGAAATGACGAAGAAACCCCGCAAATAACCCAATTTACAATTGTCTGTAGACGTAAAATCAGGCACATTATAACGACACAATTCCCAGAAAATAGCCTTAATTTAATTAAATGTCCAAGCGTTTCTCCGGCGAGATTCTCACACTCGCCAATTGAATAGATTAACAGTCAATGAGTTAAATTGACATTCATTGACTAGGAAACAGATTTTGCGCTTTTTAATAAAAGTAAATGATGTTTTCTCATGCAACGTATTTCAATTACTTTACTAAATCACATGAATCACACAATGATAATTAGTTTGTTGGATACCCTAGGCTTTGTACGACGTTATAAATTACGTTGAGATTCCATCCTAAATCGCTCTAACTTTATGGAAAACATTTTATTCAATAAATCCAGCAACTCCTCTCATACTGGGTAGAAAAAAATAAAACACATTTTCAGGCCTTAAGGACAGTTTTATTTCAAATGTAGTACACGGACGGAGAAAATCCAATACGCGTTTTATAGTTACATCGTTAGGGTAAGTTAACCAAAAGTGGACACACTCCAATCATCCAGCTCTCAATACCACCCCGTGATATTCTATGATGGGCAGTGAAAGAACAGAGCCGCCAGTCAGCATGGAGCCGCCAGAGCCGCCAGTCAGCCAGGATCCGCCAGAGCCGCCAGTCAGCCAGGATCCGCCAGAGCCGCCAGTCATCCAGGATCCGCCAGAGCCGCCAGTCAGCCAGAAGCCGCCAGAGCCGCCAGTCAGCCAGCATCCGCCAGAGCCGCCAGTCAGCCAGGATCCGCCAGAGCCGCCAGTCAGCCAGGATCCGTCAGAGCCGCCAGTCAGCCAGGATCTGCCAGAGCCGCCAGTCAGCCAGGATCCGCCAGAGCCACCAGTCAGCCAGGATCCACCAGAGCCGCCAGTCAGCCAGGATCCGCCAGAGTCGCCAGTCAGCCAGGATCTGCCAGAGCTGTCAGTCAGTCAGGAGCTGCCAGAGCCATCAGTCCCCCAGAAGCTGCCAGAGCCATCAACCAGCCTGAGCTACCTCTCAGTCCTGAGCTACCCCTCAGTCCTGAGCTACCTGTCAGGCCTGAGCTACCCCTCAGTCCTGAGATACCCCTCAGTCCTGAGCTACCTCAGTCCCGAGCTGCCCCTCAGTCCGGAGCTGCCCCTCAGTCCAGTGGGGCCCTTTGTTAGGGTTCCTAGGCCAAGGTTGGCGGCGAGGGTCGCCACTCAAAGGACGCTAAGGAGGTGGACTAAGACAATGATGGAGTGGGGTCCACGTCCAGCGCCAGAGCCGCCACCGCAGACAGATGCCCACCCAGGGAGGGGGGGGGGGGGGGTACTGTCACGTTCTGACCATAGTTCTTGTGTGTTTTCCTTGTTTTAGTGTTGGCCAGGACGTGAGCTGGGTGGGCATTCTATGTTGTGTGTCTAGTTTGTCGCTTTCTGTGTTTGGCCTGATATGGTTCTCAATCAGAGGCAGGTGTTAGTCATTGTCTCTGATTGGGTACCATGTTTAGGTAGCTTGTTTTGTGTTGGGGTTTTTGGGTGATTGTTTCCTGTCTTCTGCACCAGTTTTCTGCACCAGTTAGGACTGTTTTGGTTTTGCCACGTTTATTGTTTTGTATTCTGTTCAGGTTGAGTTACCTTATTAAAATAACATGAACTCTAACCGCCCTGCGTTTTGGCCTGCCTCACCTTCCCACGAAGAAAGCCGTTACAGTTTTATTGTACTAAGTTCTAATCAATAGCCTAGACTGTGTGTTTGTGTCTGCTTAAGGATAGGGGGCATTTCCCCTTTGGATGAATTGCGTGCCCATAGTGAACTGCATCAAAATCTGTCCTAAATTGCTAATATATGCATATTATAATTATTATTGGATAGAAAACACTCTGAAGCTTCTAAAACCGTTTGAATTATGTATGTGAGTATGACAGAACTCACAGGGCAGGCAATCTTCCAAACTAGTTTTGGAATCCTGAAAGTTGGGGCAACTTTGACGTCATCGCCCCCTCCCTTCCCAACAAGTTATGGATCTGGAAACACTTCCTATGTCTTCCACTAGATGTCCTCATTCAGTAGAAAGTGCAATGGCGCATATGCTGTGAACTTTGACCTAATGGGAAGGAATTTACTACAGTGTCGCAGAAGATTCACGTGCTTCAAAGCGCATATGCGTTTGGGGTGCTTCCTCTTTTCCAATCAGCCCGAGAGGAGCTAGGATTGTCCGGTTGGAATGCCATTCGTTTTGTACGTTTATAACATCCTGAAGATTGATTCTGCACTTAGTTTGACCAGTTTCGTCGACCTGTAATATGTAATTTTGAAGTTCTGATGCAACATTATCCTGGACCAGAAGTCATTTTTTGGGCATTGTAGCTGAAAGTGGCAGCAAATGCTGCTACATGGACACTAGAATTGAACATTATGAAACAAAATGATTTATTGTTGAAGTAGGACTCCTTCCACTACATTCTGATCGAAGACCATCAAAGGTAAGGGAATATTTATGTTGTAATTTTGTATTTCTGTTGACTCCAACATAGCGGAGAAATATTGTTACGTCTGAGATTATTGCATGATAAACTAATTCCGTAACGTTAAAAAAAATGTGACACAGCGGTTGCATTAAGAACCAGTGTATCTTTTTAATTATATGTAGAACATGTATCTTTAGTCAAAGTTTATGATGAGTATTTCTGTTATCTGGCGTAGCTTTCTATAATTCCTCCGGACATTTTTGAGAATTTTCTGAACATGGCGTCAATGTAAACTGAGATTTATGGATATAAAATGCATATTATCGAACAAAACATAAATGTACTGTGTAACATGTCATATGACTGTCATCTGATGAAGATTTTCAAGAGGTTAGTCAATGATCTTTTTTTAAATCCTGCTTTTATCATTTTATATTTTGTGGGACAAAATGGCTGCCTTTTGTCTTTGTTTTGGTGGTGGTCTAACATAAATATGTGCTGTGTTTTCGCCGAAAAACATTTTAAAAATCTGACACGCTAGGTAGATGAACAAGGTGTTTATCTTTCATTTGAGGTATTGGACTTGTTAATGTGTGGAGGTTAAATATTTCTAAGAATATTTTTGCATTCCCTGCGCCACCATTTCAGCTGAACGGGGGGGGGGGGGGGGGGGGGGGGGGGGGAGTACCCCTCGGGGAACCCCTGGCATCAACAGGTTTTAAATTATAATTTTAGCTTGTTAGCAAATAAATAATCAACTCAATCGGTGTGGTACGGACTTATTTGGTGAGACTCGGGTTTGTGCAGATTCCCGGATTATGCAACATTCAGAATGAGACTGTAGAGGAAATTGATTAATTATTGACTCTTGTAAAATCGATATTCTGATATTCTTTGAGTTAATTTGGGAAAAAGAAACTCAGTAAAGCTAAAACTTTCCTGGTGCCCCAGGTTAATGAGTTAATAATTACCTGATTCATTTAATCACGTAATTATAAACTGTTAATCATTCAACGAGCAGCACATTAATCAATACAACATCACGAAAGTAGAAAATATGTTTTTGTAACAATGAGGCTGTGATTTTAGTTGTCTAATGAGATCATAGTAAATTGTGATACCTTTCCTCGTAAATAGCTTACGCCACATGGAACGCAGAGAGCATGTCATAAAGACGGATAATTCCCCCTTTCTACCCTAGGGTATAAAACATGTGAGTTAAGAATTTACATATCAGACTAGAGGACCCCCCGCTGCAGCCGAGGTCCACGAGTAGTCACGACCCCGAATCGCAACACAAGATTGAAGAGGACACCCGGTTATTCTTTTCAAGTCATCATTTGTCTACACTGCTCTCATTCCCACGCTGGGATAATCTACACGGCTGATTAGCCATCCTGAGAAGACCACTCTTACAGAACGAGTGCAAGGAAACAGTCAACTAAGAGAAAGGATATTGTGACATCTTGTGGACAGTCAGAGACTTACACCCGATAACAAAAAAGACCAGACCTTCCAAAGATATTCAACGGAGATATCCAGTGATACCCAATGGAAACATTCAACATGTAAATACATGGATTACAATTCTTACTCATAAGAGCGGGAGTTCGGGGCAAGATGTTATGGCTAAAATAAGCATAGTTTACAAATGTTGCCTTTCTCTCTCCCTCTCTGTCTTTAATTCTCCATCTTGTGTAACGTGTGTCGTATTGTGTTGTTGCGCTAGGGATCTGTTGTCAACTTGTGTGGTACGGAATGATTAGTGAGACCCGGGTTTGGGCAGATTTAAAGGATTATCCGACATTCAGAATGAGACTGACATGAGGAAATGATTGACTGCTATGATATCAAGATTCTGATATTCTTGAGTTAATCCGGGAAACGGTAACTCATTAAACAAACTTTTCCGATGGTACCCCAGGTTACTGAGTTAATTGATACATGATTCATTGAATCACGTAATAATAAACATACTTAATTATTAGATAAATAGGATGTCATCACATTAACGATAGCAACATCACGACACAGATGTAAATACATTTGTGCACAACGTTTGAGAGAAATAAGCTTTTTAAGCATATTTAAACTTTCTGGGATCTTTTATTTCAGCTCATGAAACATGGGACCAACACTTACATGTTGCATTTATATTTTGGTTCAAATCCCTTGTTGTGGCAAGTCTAAAGTTCAGGAGTAAAAATGCGTTTAACAAGTCAGTCACATAATACATTTCATGGACTCACTCTGTGTGTTATAATAGTGTTCAATGTGATTTTTGAAAGACTACCTCAGCTCTGTACCCCACACATACAATTATCTGTAATGTTCCTCGGTCGAGGAGTGAATTTCAAACACAGATTCAACCATAAAGATCAGGGAGGTTTTCCAATGCCTCACAAAGAAGCACCTATTAGTAGATGGGTATAAATAAAACATTCAGACATTTCCCTTTGAGCAAGGTGAAGTTATTAATAACACTTTGGATGGTGTATCAATACCCCCAGTCACTACAAATGTACTACCTAACTCAGTTGCCAGAGAGAAAGGAAACTGCTCAGGGATTTCACCATGTGTCCAATGGTGACTTTAAAACAGTTACAAAGTTTAATGGCTGTGACAGTAGAAAACTGAGGATGGATCAACAACATTGTAGTTACTCCACAAAAATAACCTAATTGACAGAGTGAAAGGAAGGAAGCCTGCACATAATACAAATATTCCGAAACATGCATGATGTTTGCAGTAAGGCACTAAAGTAAAACTATAAAAAATGTGGCAAATAAATATACTTTTTTATCCTGAATACAAAGTGTTATGTTTGGGGCAAATCCAACACACATCACTGATTACCACTCTTCATATTTTCCAGCATGGTGGTGGCTGCATCATGTTATGGGTATGCTTGTCATCAGCAAAGATTAGGGTGTTTTTAGGACAAAAAGAAACGGAATAGAGCTAAGCACAGGCAAAATCCAGGAGGAAAACCTGGTCCAATTTGCTTTCCAACAGACACTGGGAGACAAATTCACCATTCAGCAGGACAATAACCTAAAACACAAGGCCAAATATACACTGGAGTTGCTTACTAACATGACATTGAATGTTCCTGAGTCGCCTAGTTACAGTTTTGATTTAAATCGGCTTGAAAATCAATGGCAAGACATGAAAATGGCTGTCTATCAATAATCAATAACCATCTTGACAGAGCTTGAAGAATTAAAAAAATAATAATGGGCAAATATTGTACAATCTAGGTGTGGAATGCTCTTAGAGACCTACTCTGAAAGAGTCACAGCTGTAATCGCTGCCAAAGGTGATTCTAGCGTGTATTGACTCAGGGGTTTGAATACTTATCTGATCAAGATATATTAATGTTTTAGTTCTCATTCATTTGTTGCAAATGTTAGAATTGTTTTTCCAATTTGACATTACAGAGTATTTTGTGTAGATCATTGACACAAAAATGAAAAGTTATTCCATTTTAATCCCACTTTGTAACACAACAAAATGTGGAAAAAGTCAAGAGGTGTGAAGACAGTGAAACAGTATGTTATTTCTGCTGAATTATTTATTTTTGTAAAGTTGTTGGTAAAGTCCAAACCACCCAGAAAAATATTCGGGGGCTTGGTAAATATGATGATTTTCACATAAGTATGCAGGTTTCTGATTTAACTTCAATATTTTAATACCTTACCTCACTTTTGTGTTCAAAATGCATGAAATTCGAAAATGCAAATTCAATTTCATATTCTGCAAAATCTAAACAATTTTTTGCATGTAAAAACAACTACAAGGGAAATTGTGCTTAGGGATAGACCCCTTTTTTTTTTCTCAATTTCCGCCTGAATGACGTGCCCAAAGCAAACTACCTGTAGCCCAAGCCCTGAAGCCAGAATATGCATATAATTGGTACCATTGGAAAGAAAACACTTTGACGTTTGTAGAAATTTTAAAATAATGTAGGAGAATATAACACAATAGATATGATAGGAGAAAATCCAAAGAAAAACCAACCAGATTTTTGTTGTTGTTGAGAGACTATCCTCTTAGAAATGCAAGCGAAAGCTCATATTGTAAAATAGCTCCCTGGATGCAAATTCCTATGGCTTCCACATGGTGTCAGCAGTCTATGTTCAAGGTTTCAGGCTTGTAACTTCAAAAACGAATAAGAAATAACAGTTTTTGTATGAGGACAGTCTTGAAAATCTGTGTCAATGCACGTCATGATGGAGTTGAGCACCTACTAAAATCGTTTTCCTATTGAACATACTTCTTTCCATATGAAATATTATAGTTTGATTACATTTTAGGGTGTCTGAGGGGTAAAGATAAACATATTTTGACTTGTTGAAACAAAGTTTATGAGATAGATTTTCGGATTCCTTTCTCTGCAAGTTGAACGAGTGGATTACTCAAATCGATGGCGTCAACTAAACAGACTTTTTGGGATATAAAAAAATGTTTTTATCTAACTACATGTCATCTAAATACATGTTATCGCTGGGACCCTTTGGATGACAAATCAGAGGAAGATTTTCAAAAAGTAAGTGAATATTTACTCTTTATATGAGAATGTATGAAACCTGTGCCGGTGGAAAAATATTTTGATGTGGGGCGCCGTCCTCAAACAATCGCATGGCATGTTTTCACTGTAAATCGGACAGTGCAGTTAGATTAACAAGAATTTAAGGTTTCAGACACTTATGTACCTAAATGTTTAACCGCTATAATAACTATTCAAATTTATTTCAATTACGCACCCTCCAGTTTCAATGGAAGTTGTCCCGATGGCGGGACAACTTAAGAAGTTTTAATTTATTCCAATTTCCTAATATTTTTTTCTCAACTATAGAATGGTAAATTCTTGCAACAACTTGACATGTGGCTTCGTTTTTAGAGATTTGTGTGGGTAATTCAATGTATTATGTTTTTACACAATGTTGCATGCATGTTTGAAGAAATAAAATGATATTTTTATATTAGTATTTCGCAGTTTGCTGTGCTATGAGGTGTTGTGGATCATGATGAACGTATATCAAAACTCTCGTGCAAATTGACGTTCAAAGATGTCATTAACCATTCCCACCAGAGCTAATTCACACACATCACCCTTAATGTCAGAGGCAAATGCAGCATCATAAAATGCTTGCAGCTCTACCACCACTCCCTGCTAGTAGAATGAGCACTTTGTTCTACAATGACTGCTAAAGTGGGTTAAATGGCTAATAATTAAAAACAAGAAAAAAATATGAAACATTAAAACGTGATCACTGAAAGTAATTGATAGCTAGTTTAACTTCCGATGACTGACTGTCACGCCCTGACCATAGAGAGCCCTTGGTTCTCTATGGTGTTTAGGGCAGAGCGTGACTACGGGGGTGTTCTAGTCATTGTTTTTCTATGTTTTTGATTTTGTCTGGTTCCCAATTAGAGGCAGCTGGTAATCGTTGGGGATCAGATTTAGGAAGCCCTTTCTCCCACCTGTTTTGTGGGATATTGGTTTGTGTATGTGCATGTAGCACCACTGATGTCACGTTTCGTTGTTCGTTGTTTGTTTATTGTTTTGTTTGGAAGTTTCGCTTTATTAAAAGGTGTGGAACTTTAATCACGGTCCGTCTTTCCACACGACACTGACCATCAAAATAGTCTGTTAACCCCACTATTTTCATACTAATCTGGAGTTATTATTTTCATTAATGATGATGTTTAGTTTATGGAGGTAGTAGATAAGTAAAACAAAGGATCGTCTCTTGATGGTCTTTAATCTATTGATCTAATTAAACAAAGTTCTACTTTTCAGCCCTTCCAGCCTGTATTTGAAGTATTTATAGTGATGACTTGCATTTTAAATGATATACTAGAGCTGCACAGTACATCTCATGTGATATGATGATCTGTTCTTTGGGGAATTTATCATCAATACATTATTTCTCGTGTGGGGATGTTGTTGTCTTTTGATTTCAGGGAGAGACACATGCCTTCCCAAGGGATAGCAATGCATTTTGCCTGATGTGGACCATAAGTGGGTGTCCAAGGCGTTGTTCAGGTGGTTGGGAAATGGGATTCCAGAGATGGACGTTGCCAGGGTTGACAAAATGTGGTGGGACCGCCCTCCGCCACCATCTGCAGCTCAGTAGAGATGGAGAGGTACTTTGCCCATCCTCTGCTGCTCTGAATGCCCAGGAAGCTCTGGCAGGTACAGCTATATTGCCCACATTTTGTGCAGTAGGAAGGTCATCAGTTGGAACATATGGTTCCTTACACCGTTACACGCAAATACACTGGTAATGGCAATATAATTTTTATGTAATTAATAATCTAAGGCCGCTTTTATATTTAAAACAAACAGCAACACATTTCTCACACATTATTATAGAATTATTCCATTCTCAGTCCGTTCTGTTCTCATATATTTCTGCAGTTTTTTTTCTTTAGGGGAGCTGATGGGTTTGAAGTACCTCTTTGATCTGACTGGTTTGGTGCTGCAGGATTACAAGGAGCTGGAGACAGGTGATTCTGATGTCCAAGGGGAGGATGGGCTTTATGGAATTTCAGGACCTGACAGTTCCAGTGCTGGAGAAAGACCTGCCTCTCATTGGCACCTTTCGTCCTGCTCTACCAGCATCCGGTCCACAGCTGCATCAGATAGTCCCCTGTCCTCCAAGGGCTACTTCAGGACCTGGGCCTCTAAGTCTCAGTCCCCTGTCCTACGTTCCTGTTCGGGCTAACATTAGTCCTTAGTCCATGGACCATCAATTATATATATATATATATTTTTTTGTTGTTGTTGAATTTTACCCCTTTTTTTCTCCCCAATTTTGTGGTATCCAATTGTTAGTAGTCTATCTTGTCTCATCGCTACAACTCCCATACGGGCTCGGGAGAGACGGAGGTTGAAAGTCATGCGTCCTCCGATACACAACCCAACCAAGCCGCACTGCTTCTTAACACAGCGCGCATCCAACCCGGAAGCCAGCCGCACCAATGTGTCGGAGGAAACACCGTGCACTTGGCAACCTTGGTTAGCGCGCACTGCTCCCGGCCCGCCACAGGAGTCGCTGGTGCGCGACGAGACAAGGATATCCATACCGGCCAAGCCCTCCCTAACCCGGGCGACGCTAGGCCAGTTGTGCGTCGCCCCAAGGACCTCCCGGTCGCGGCCGGTTACGACAGAGCCTGGGTGCAAACCCAGAGTCTCTGGTGGCACAGCTGGCGCTGCAGTACAGCGCCCTTAACCACTGCGCCACCCGGGAGGCCTTCAATTATATAAAAATAATATATATACAGTGCCTTGTGAAAGTATTCGGCCCCCTTGAACTTTGCGACCTTTTGCCACATTTCAGGCTTCAAACATAAAGATATAAAACTGTATTTTTTTGTGAAGAATCAACAACAAGTGGGACACAATCATGAAGTGGAACGACATTTATTGGATATTTCAAACTTTTTTAACAAATCAAAAAGTGAAAAATTGGGCGTGCAAAATTATTCAGCCCCTTTACTTTCAGTGCAGCAAACTCTCTCCAGAAGTTCAGTGATGATCTCTGAATGATCCAATGTTGACCTAAATGACTAATGATGATAAATACAATCCACCTGTGTGTAATCAAGTCTCCGTATAAATGCACCTGCACTGTGACAGTCTCAGAGGTCCGTTAAAAGCGCAGAGAGCATCATGAAGAACAAGGAACACACCAGGCAGGTCCGAGATACTGTTGTGAAGAAGTTTAAAGCCGGATTTGGATACAAAAAGATTTCCCAAGCTTTAAACATCCCAAGGAGCACTGTGCAAGCGATAATATTGAAATGGAAGGAGTATCAGACCACTGCAAATCTACCAAGACCTGGCCGTCCCTCTAAACTTTCAGCTCATACAAGGAGAAGACTGATCAGAGATGCAGCCAAGAGGCCCATGATCACTCTGGATGAACTGCAGAGATCTACAGCTGAGGTGGGAGACTCTGTCCATAGGACAACAATCAGTCATATATTGCACAAATCTGGCCTTTATGGAAGAGTGGCAAGAAGAAAGACATTTCTTAAAGATATCCATAAAAAAGTGTCGTTTAAAGTTTGCCACAAGCCACCTGGGAGACACACCAAACATGTGGAAGAAGGTGCTCTGGTCAGATGAAACCAAAATTGAACTTTTTGGCAACAATGCAAAACGTAAAAGCAACACAGCTGAACACACCATCCCCACTGTCAAACATGGTGGTGGCAGCATCATGGTTTGGGCCTGCTTTTCTTCAGCAGGGACAGGGAAGATGGTTAAAATTGATGGGAAGATGGATGGAGCCAAATACAGGACCATTCTGGAAGAAAACCTGATGGAGTCTGCAAAAGACCTGAGACTGGGACAGAGATTTGTCTTCCAACAAGACAATGATCCAAAACATAAAGCAAAATCTACAATGGAATGGTTCAAAAATAAACATATCCAGGTGTTAGAATGGCCAAGTCAAAGTCCAGACCTGAATCCAATCGAGAATCTGTGGAAAGAACTGAAAACTGCTGTTCACAAATGCTCTCCATCCAACCTCACTGAGCTCGAGCTGTTTTGCAAGGAGGAATGGGAAAAAATGTCAGTCTCTCGATGTGCAAAACTGATAGAGACATACCCCAATCGACTTACAGCTGTAATCGCAGCAAAAGGTGGCGCTACAAAGTATTAACTTAAGGGGGCTGAATAATTTTGCACGCCCAATTTTTCAGTTTTTGATTTGTTAAAAAAGTTTGAAATATCCAATAAATGTCGTTCCACTTCATGATTGTGTCCCACTTGTTGTTGATTCTTCACAAAAAAATACAGTTTTATATCTTTATGTTTGAAGCCTGAAATGTGGCAAAAGGTCGCAAAGTTCAAGGGGGCCGAATACTTTCGCAAGGCACTGTATATTTTTCATTGAGTAACTCAAGTTGAAGGCCAAATGGGTTTATATTAGCTTTATAACTTATTCTGTGTGTGATTTTAAAATACTCGGTTGAAGGACATACACCTGGTTTATTTGAAACAATTATTGTTACCATGAAAAAAAAATTTACAGAAAGATTGCCATTTTTCTATTTACTATAATGGGGGATTCTGTTTTCTGCTAACAGCACCACAGTTGGCCGTGAACTTCCATGGCTTCAATGAGAGGGGAAAGTTGTTCTCCGGTTGGATTAAAGAATGTGTATCATATTGACAAGATAGGCATGTGATCGCTCTAACAATGGAAATAGATGTCTTCAAAGATGGAAGGCAAGCGGGAGAAAGCGAGATCAGGTGGGACCATTCTAGCCAATGAGAGGGCAGATATGCGTGTGAACAACAGGCCATAGAGATTGAGGACTCATATTTGTATCTGTGCCATCATAGCGTCTGTGACAGCATGGGCAGCGCCATTAAGGCTCCATTTTAAAGTAGTCAATTGTCCCAACTCATAAGAATCCCCACCCAGTTGGCTACTTTAAAATCGTGGAAGCTCTCCATCGCAGTGTCCATGCTAAAACAGGTTATATCCATGATACGTCCTCTATCTATCTTTATGACAACAGGCACAACTCCAATATAAAGTCGTTTTTTAAAAAGTTGCCGAAATGCCATTTGCATCCATATCAGTGCATTCCTAACAACCTAACCATTACGAAACTCCTTTTCGATCAAATAAGCCTCACTTAGAAAATTAGCAATTACATTTTTTGTTGACCAAATTTGACACTCTCATTGACCTCACTTCGTGGGCTTATCTTCATGGAGAGATTTTGGGCTGAGTAAAACCTCTTCCTCTCTGGCTGGATACACTCCCGGCCTCTGTTTTCCACCCTTTCCATCAGCTGGGCAATCTGCAACTGCTACTTCCATTTGTGGACTTTCAAATTAATAATATAAAGCCATTGACTCTTGAAGAATATAACCTATAAATGCCTCATGTGCATAGATCAACTGTTTAACCCACAGACTAAACAACGAAGCCATCGATGACGTCACCCCATTGTTTCCTATGAGAATGCTCAGTGGCACATTTAAAGATCAAGAAGTGTCATTTCAGCGTGTCACCATCTTGCTACATGAAGGAGTTTTAAGAAACATTGCATGTGCAGTTTGAGAGACTCTCTAGGAAGTGACGTTGCAGGCTAGCTCAGTGCTGCCTCCTCTCCATTGAGTCAGGGGAGAATGACTGCCCCCTATAGCATTGAGGGTTTCATGTTGAAGGCCGACCGAAGCACGGCAGGTATTGTTTCCAGAAAACACAATCCCCCATTATAGTGAATGAGGAAACGGCGATCTATGTGGTCAATATTCATGGATATATAAAAAAACATTGAACACAATCATGGTACCAATAATTGGTTCTAATACACTAGGTGTATGTCCTTCAACTGATTATTTTGAAATTGCAGACAGAAGAAGTTATAAGGACAATTTAGTTGCTAATGGCAGCCTGCAGTACCTCGGTCGGCTTTCAACTTGAAATCCTCAATGCGAGGGGGCAGTCGTTCTCCCCTGGTCTAAGATACATATTACTGGATTCCTTTACAGGATTTAGACTTTTTGCACTTCAAAAATGTTCAGATATTTACCATTTTGAAAAAAATCTCAAAATATTAATCTGATTGTATAAAATGTCCTTTAACCCTATCAGGACCCAAAAGATATGTTTGTTTTACTTAATTATTTGTTTACAATGTACTTGTAAAGCTGTTTAGCTTCAAAACATGGTTAAAACTATCATTTTGATCTCAGTGATGGTCAGTCCTTGCATCCATAGCCCCGACTAAAGGGTGGCCGCTTTGTTATTGTGTTAACTGCAGATTGCCGTTTCATCAATCTCTTCTGGTTGACCTGCACACACAGAGACGTTTAAAGGACATTTTATACAATCAATCAGATTCATATTTTGTAATTTTTTCAAAATGGTAAAAATCTAAACATTTTTGAAGGGCAAAAAGTCCAAATCCTGTAAGAGAATACAGTAATATGTATCTTAAGGTTTTGTCAATACAGTATCAGCTAAATGTACCAGAAGGGGGAGCCAACTTTCTGTTTATCAGAAATATCTATTTGACCAAATACCCAACTCCTTACACAATCATGTGCATACCAATAACAACTCCACTGATTTCCCTGAATAAAGCTAGGTTTCAAAACGTTTATTTTCTGCGACAGAACTAATTCAGCCTTGGTACACATTACAGATTGTGTACGTCCCTCCTGTTTTGCGTGCACAATGAAAGAAAAATCATGACATTCAAATACATTTTAACAGCAAACAAATACATTTAAAACAAAAACCCTGATAAATAAAATAAAACACTCAATGAAACCCAGAACAAGCATTCTGAGAGAAATATGGTGCTCGTATTACCTAGCCTGGTGGTCCAGTCTGTTTACGCTTTTGCCAACTCCTCTCTGTGTTCGTTCCTTGTCATACACTACATGACCAAAGGTATGTGGACACCTGCTCGTCGAACATCTCATTCCAAAATCATGGGCATTAAAATAGAGTTGGTTCCCCCTTTGCTGCTATAACACCCTCCATTCTGCTGGGAAGGCTTTACACTAGATGTTGGAACATTGCTGCGGGGACTTGCTTCCATTCAGCCACAAGAGCATTAGTGAGGTTGGGCGCTGATGTTGGGCAATTAGGCCTGGCTCGCAGTCGGCGTTTCAATTCATCCCAAAGGTTCGATGTGGTTGAGGTCAGGGCTCTGTGCATGCCAGTCAAGTTCTTCCACACCGATCTCGACAAACCATTTCTAAATGGACCTCGCTTTGTGCACGGGGGCATTGTCATGTGAAACAGGAAAGTTTATTCCCCAAATTGTTGCCACAAAGTGGGAAGCACAGAATTGTCTAGAATGTCATTGTATGCTGTAGCGTTAACATTTCCCTTCACTGGAACTAAGGGGCCTAGCCCGAATCATGAAAACAGCCCTAGACCATTATTCCTCATCCACCAAACTTTACAGTTGGCACTATGCATTGGGGCAGATAGTGTTCTCCTGGCATCTGCCAAACCCAGATTCATCCGTCAGACTGCCAGATGGTGAAGGGTGATTCATCACTCCAAAGAACGTATTTCCACTGCTCCAGAGTCCAATGGCGATGAGCTTTACACCACTCCAGCCGACGCTTGACAATGCACGTGGTGATCTTAAGCTTGTGTGCGACTGCTCGGCCATGGAAACCAATTTCATGAAGATCCTGACGCTGCCTCCAGAGGCAGTTTGGAAATCGGTAGTGAGTGTTGCAACCGAGGACAAATGATTTTTACACGTTGCGCACTTCAGCACTCGGCGGTCCCGTTCTGTGAGCTTGTGTGGCCTACCACTTCACGGCTGAGCCGTTGTTGCACCTACATGTTTCCACTTCACAATAACAGCACGTACAATTGAGCGGGGTAGCGCTTGCAGGGCAAAAATTTGATTAACTAACTTGCTGTAAAGTCGGCATCCTATGACGGTGCCATGTTGAAAGTCAATGAGCTCTTCAGTAAGGCCATTCTACTGCCAATGTTTGTCTATGGCCAAATCCACTAATTTGAAGGGGTTTCCATTTGTATATATAGTGTATGTGTAGCTTGACAAGGATAGAATAGAAAGTTGGCTACAGCACAGTTACAGAAGGGGACCAGGCTATACAGTATACATGACCAATGTTAATACATAAAACAACGAGTCTAGAGGTGGGCCTAGGCTTGTGACAAGCTGAGGAAGATTGAATCAATCAAATATTGTCAATGTGTGTGACATCACTAATAGGAACAATGAGAAAGGTGAAATAAACAGATGCCATAATATGGCTATTTTTTACGCATCAGCTGTCCTAATAGTGAATCAATGTGCTTAATGTGAGAGAAAAAAAATTGGTCTCAATTCCTTTTGTTTTGTTTAAACCAGTCAAAACTGTGCAAGAAGTTACAATAACATGCATTCACACAATACTGATAAAGTGATACTTATTTTTTTAGGTTTGGCTGAATTCACTCTGTAGTAGGTAGGGAGTATCCGTTTTGGCCCCTGAATGACGACAAGACAACTTCCATTGCAAGAAAGGATATAAATGCCTCTTCAAGGACCTTGAGAACCACCCAGACTCATTGGGAACTATAGAGGAAAAGAGGGGTGAAAGTCAATTCAAACGCAGCTCCCCTGGAAGGTAACATTAGCTATTCTTGTGTCCCCAAAGGGTAGGAAAATAAATAGCTTGAATCTTATATTTTCAACATTGAGGCCAACTACCTCACTTTGACAACACTGTACACTATATACAAAAAAGATAACACAGACAAAGTACTGCTTCGTCTTTTCCTCAAACTTGACATCAGCAAACTCAAGCAGAGCAATGTCGTTTTGGACAGTACGAATAACTATCATCAACACAAGAGTATGAGATATTGCCTTTCATACAAATAAGAAAATGATTTGTTCACATTACTTTAAAAAGTGTAGTCTTTCAGATGACATTGTTCCAGGAGCAAACACACAAAAACAAACTTAATGAACCCAAATCCATTACTACTCATTATCAAAATGTGTCCCCTAATGTTAATGATAACTACGGCTTATTATATACAGTTATGTTTACACTCATGCATATAGTTTACAAGTAGCACATTGATAATCCAACATTGAGGATTATTCAGACATAGACAACACGAGGTATAGACAACACTGGCACACTATGCTCACCACGGCGCTAAAGTGAACATCGCCGCACACCTGGACAAGGAATCAACAACAATGTATGACTAAACTTGACACACAAGAAATTCTTGATGACTTTTCTATGAAAGAAGCACAACTGTAGAGTTTTTGTTGTTTTCTCTGTCACCTGCAGTAGTTA
Organism: Oncorhynchus mykiss; assembly: GCF_057628025.1. Lineage (NCBI taxonomy): Eukaryota > Metazoa > Chordata > Actinopteri > Salmoniformes > Salmonidae > Oncorhynchus > Oncorhynchus mykiss. The sequence continues at coordinate 16,022,590 of NC_143038.1, read as the reverse complement.
ACAGACAAAATGAAAGATGCTAGGGACATCAAATATATAAAGGGATTGGCAGTCTCTGTCTTGGAGATCTTGATAGCTTACTATAGGGAT